>NW_026068114.1:377923-581029 GCF_014885135.2 Alexandromys fortis
GAGATGAGAAAATGAGTGAATGAGTGAATGAACGAGATGAGAAAATGAATGAATGAATGAGATGAGAAAATGAATGAATGAACGAGATGAGAAAATGAGTGAATGAGTGGATGAACATGAGAAGGATGTTGGGGGTGGGGCTAGAACAGCCTCTTCAGAAGTCACTTTTAGAGCTATCTCTTAGCCCAGAACAAAGGAAAGGTCTGGCTTTTTATTACCTTTTAAGGGTGGTGAGGAGTTTCCCATCATGGAATTTAGTTCAGCACAGCCACGTGTGACCAGGAGCATGGAGGACCCAGGTACCATAAGGCTAGAGCTGGCGAGCCCCATCACAGGTGCTTCTAACTCTGTTCCAGAGAGAGCCGCAGGGAGGCACGATCTGATCCTTGGCCCAAAGGTGCCATCCGTGTGTTCTAATGGGCAATATGAGAACTGTTAAAGTGTTCGAGGAAGCTGAGCTGATGGTCCTCCTACTCCTTACAAGTAACGCATGTGGCCGCATAAAGCTGCCCTTGGAACAGACGGAAATGCTGGCGTCTAGAAAGAGTTACTAGCACTTCTTTGGGTTGGCACCTAAGCCACACATGTGATCCTTCCTTTGACCCAGCTGCAGCGGAGGTTTATGGACTCCAGCAGTGTGCGACGGTTCCATCAAAAGGGGAAGGAGCGGAGTGGATCTAATCTGACAGATGCAAAGATAAGCCTATCGAGAAGTAGTTTCTGGTTCAAGATGCCAATGCCAGACATCTATTTTTAAAATTTCCATTGGTGTGTGTGTGTGTGTGTGTGTGTATGTGTATATGTGTATATGTATGTGTATGTGTGTACGCGTGCGAGCATGCCATGCTAAATGTCCCTGCAAGGGACAACTCGCAGGAGTTCTGGTCTTCCACTGTGTGGACCTGGGAATTGAACTCGGGTCGTCAGACTTGGCATCAGCTGCCATCACCCTCTGTGTCATCTCACCGGCTGGTCACTGGGAGTCCTGCCTTTCCTTAAGTCAGGCCGAGGATTGCTTGTCACACCAACAGACCCATGCTGGGTAACAGCAGTGCCCAGCCTTGTGCTGAGAGCTGTAACTGAGTTGAGAGCCGAGGCCCGTGGCGATCTGAGGCCACTCTGAAGGTATCCAGGGGGAACTGTTCATCGCCAGGTGTGTAGCTTTTCTGGGCAACTGAATCTCTCTCCAACTCTTCTTCAGGTAAAAAGGGTGTGTACCTGACTGACATAACACCCCAAGGAGTGGCCATGAAGGCGGGTGTCCTGGCCAACGACCACTTGATTGAAGTAAATGGAGAAAATGTAGAGAACGCCAGCCACGAGGAAGTGGTGGCGAAGGTAATCTAAAGGGCGCACTTCTCACCTCCGGTGCTAACAGGGCTCTGTCCCCCCACTTCCTTCAGAGTCCCTGGTGGGCGGACGGTGCTAACAGGGCTCTGGTCCCCCCAGCCTTTGTTTGTATTTTTACATTTGCTTGTAGCAATCCTATGTGAAAGTAATAGAAATTTCCAGAAATAGACAATTCATAAGTTCAAATAACTATTACTACAATAGTGTTATAATGGACTTATTATTTGTTAGTCACTGTGTCCAACTTGTAAATTCAACTATCGTGGATATATGTGCAGAGGCAGAAACGGCACAGATGAGGCCTAGTACTGTTTGCCCTCTGTGGATGGTTGTGTCATTCAGTGACTGACGAGGGTACTGAACAAAGATGGATCTTCTAGGTACCTTCTGGTTGGTGGGCGTGGGTGGCAAGGGACGGATGGCATCACTACTCGAAACAGAATAACTGCACTAAAGCTTTTTAGTGATTTCTGAAGTCTCCACTTAGTATCTCCACCCTGTGGGCGGTCACGGGGATCAAACTGTACCTGCCAGGTACTGGAAGGGTCACAGCGTGCTGGCACCAGAGCAGGGCTCTCCTGCCGAGGTCAAGGTGGAATCTTGAAAACCGACCAACCTTGCTTGGCGGCGGTGGTGGCGCACGCCTTTAATCCCAGCACTTGGGAGGCAGAGGCAGGCGGATCTCTGTGCGTTAGAGATCAGCCTGGTTTATAAGAGCTAGTTCCAGGACAGTCTCCAAAGCTACAAAGAAACCCTGTCTCAAAAAGAGAGGAAAAAAAGAAAGAAAAAGAAAACTGATCACCCTCTCAGTAGGATGACCTGACAGAGCTGACCCTTATTTCTCTTCTAAAATGCCACCCTGCCCTTCTCACCTGCACGTCTTTCTGGGCTCTGAGCATTTGGGCTCCTGCTTGAGTTCAGTTAACATCTGTGCGGCTGGATGGTTTCCCTCCCAGTAGATGGATAAATACCAGCCAGGCTGGGGGAGCAACTCAAACATCCGTGCTCAGGCCGTGTACCCCGAGCTTTCTGCGCTGCAAGGCAGCCTTCCTGCCAGCGTGGTCTGTGGCAGCCCCTGCCCCCTCATCTGTGTGCACTGCTGCAGGTGAAGAAGGCAGGGAGCCGGGTCGTGTTCCTCCTGGTGGACAAGGAGACCGCCAAGTGTCACAGTGAGCAGAAGACACAATTCAAGAGGGAAAAGGCCAGTTTGAACCTGCTGCCCCATCAGCCCCGGGTGGTGGTGATCAAGAAGGGAAGCGATGGCTACGGATTCTACCTGAGGGCCGGCCCTGAACAGAAAGGTGAGGCACAGGACAGCAGACCGCGAGTCCCCGAGTCCCTCATCCTCAGGGGAGTAGCGGGCAGAGCTCCATTGTCCCGGGCGGCCTGGCGCTGGAGTCTAGGTTTCTGTAATGAGTAGTCGGGCCGGATTTAGGATCTGCATAGACTGGAGGGACTAACTTGGCTCTCTGAAAAAAATCCGAATTCAGAGCATTTGCTGATTCCTGGGGTGTAAACACCCCAATGTTTTGTGACCTCAAGCTGCCAACATAACCTTCAGCATAAGGCTGAGCAGTTTGCACAGAATTGGCCTCGGGGAATTCCCTCAGGAATCTCATGCTGGGAAAAGAAAAAGTTTAAGTTTTGGGGGTGGGGTTGGGGGTGGGGGCCCAGAAGGAATTCACAACTCATCAGACCACATTACAGGAGAGGACAGGATGGACCAGTGGTGGTGGGGCCTTAACCTCACTTCAGAACCCTGAAGATAGACCTGAAGGGGTCACTAGATCCCTTTGTCCTTACCAAGGTGGCTACATCGAATAAGTCTCCCCTTTCTGCTATTAATTCGGCTGTTTTGGTCAGCTTATGGAGGGCTAGTGGCTGAATGTTTGCTTGTTGGGGCACAGTCTATGACCCCCAAATAGGGCTATAAAATGCCAGCCCCGGTTCAAAGGCTGGAAGCTTTGTGCTTTTCACCTGCCTCCTGCCTTTGGCTCAGGGTCTCACCTTGTACAGACTGACCTTGAACTTGGGACCAGCCTGCTTCCACTTCCCTAGTCCTGGCCCCTTTCCCTTCCTGACCTTGAACTTGGGACCAGCCTGCTTCCACTTCCCTAGTCCTGGCCTCTTTCCCTTCTGTGACTCACTGCTGGGTATGGATTGTGGTTGTAAGTGTGCCTGCCGACTTTCTAGGAGCTTCTTAGCCTGCCACTTTGTCCAAAGTAAACATCAGGTACTTTTAGTAAAAGCTGGGTTCTCAGTCTTTTAAGATCTTCTTATTGTCTGAGGCTCAGTTTGGTCCAGAAACAGGCTCGAGAGATCTGTGGGCCCCTACGGTGCAGAGAGATGGAGGAGTTTGATTCAGCAGGCCTTTTATACCGGTCCCTTCAGGCCTGGGATCCAGCAGAAATCCCAGAGCTTGTTTGGAGGCTTTTCTGGTAACTTTTCTTCGTGTGGGGAGGGTAGGTCAAGTCGTCAAGGACGTAGAGTCTGGGAGCCCAGCAGAGGCAGCTGGTTTGAAGAACGATGACTTGGTGGTTGCTGTGAATGGAGAGTCCGTGGAAGCCCTGGACCATGACAGCGTGGTGGAAATGATTAAGAAGGGCGGAGAGCAGACTACACTGTTGGTGGTGGACAAAGAGGCAGACAGCATCTACAGACTGGTAAGTTAGTCCAGTCATGTATGTAGTCATGTATGTAGTAATGAGTAGCTATCCATGCATATATTCATGCACTAAGGCTGGATCCCTTCACTCACGCGCTCCGACTTTGAGCTGAGTTACTTTGTTCTTCAGCCTGGAGGGGGCATAACAACCGCTAAGGTCAAATAGTGGCTCACATTGGTAGCGACGTGAGTGTTAAATGAGTTATAAATTCCTGGACTAAAAACTTCAAATTTGTAAATTAGCTGAAGAATCACTCTTGCTGATATCTGGGATAAGCTATGAAGGACAGGAATCTAAAACTGGACAGAGGTGGCCTGGATGTCTCCACGCTGGCACAGACATAAATGGGTTTATTTGGTTTTAGATTCATTTTTATGTGTGAGTCTGCATATGTGTATATGCATGTGCATGCATGCACATGTGCACGCAAGTGCCGAGGTTAGAAGAGGGTTCAGATCTCCTGGAGCTGGAGTTACAGGAGGTTGCAAGCACTGGGAACTGAACTTGGGTCCTCAGGAAGAGGTGAGCGCTCCTAACCGCTGAGCTGTTTCTCAAGCCCTGCTATGTGGATGTGATATTGCTGGTCAGCAAGCTTCCTCAGTCTTGAATAAAGATCTAGAAAGTTTATTAGTTTGTTGTAGTTGACGATGCAAAACCACAGCTCTCACCTCAGAAGGAATAGGAATTTATTTTGGAGTTAAATTGAAGTGGCCATGGTCCAAGAACACAGATGTAGGTTACCCCAAGCTCCAACATGGAAACAATTTAATGGAGTTTTTACAGTAACAGAACAAAGAAAGGTATAATAAATCAAGCCCTAAAAATACATTTGTGGAAAGAGAGGCAGGTTACAGCGAGGCGGAGGCCCCAGACACCATGTGACAACAGGTAGCCCTTTGGTTGACGAAGGACAGGTTTTATTTATACACTCCTCCTTGTTTATCAGAATGTTAGAGATGGGCTAGAGATCACACTAGAGAAATCAGGCTCTGGACCTGAAGCCTCCCAACCCCTGCGCAGTGCTGGACGCTCTGGTCACTGGAGACTCAAGCTGCTGTCTGGGGGTTCTCATCCACATCGTCCTCGGTAAACACACCAGAAACAGGTTCACCTTGAACAAGCCGCTGAAGAGCCCCACTCCCTCTTTGTATTATGATAGCTGTTTTCGGGTGGTGAGGCTTTAAAAAAGGTTTGTTCTCATAACTTAAATTATGTGCAGATGTGTGGCTGTGTGGTCATGTGTACACAGCAGGTGCCCACAGAGTCCGGAAGACGGTGTTGGGTCCCCCGGAGGTGGGGTTACAGGCGACTGTAAGCCGTCAGATGTGGGTGCTGGGAGCCAAGCTTGGGTCCTTTGCAAGAATGTCATGTGCTCTCGACCACCGAGTATCTCTACCCCAATATTAATGTTGGTCACAGGGATAAATAGTCGTCTTCTGTGTGTGACACAGTAACAGAAGTTCCTCAGGGCCATGCACAGGGAGGAAGAGTTTGGGTGGTGCTACTGACCTTTTTTAGTGCTTGGAAACTAAACTTAGACACTAAATGACTTAGACACCAGCGTAGTGGAGACTCACCAGGGTCTGAACTCAAGTTCTCAGAGTCGATTGACCAGACCATATATGTTCTCTTAAATCTTGATTACGTCTTCCAAGATACTTTTTTTTTTTTTTTTTTGGTTTTTCGAGACAGGGTTTCTCTGTGGCTTTGGAGCCTGTCCTGGAACTAGCTCTGTAGACCAGGCTGGTCTCGAACTCACAGAGATCCGCCTGCCTCTGCCTCCCAAGTGCTGGGATTAAAGGCGTGCGCCACCACCGCCCAGCTCCAAGATACTTTTGTAAACAAGATTAAAGAATGAATTGGACGGCAGAAAAAAGAATGGGTATGTTAGCTCGCTGAATAATCACACCGAGAGAAACTCTGGTATTGGGAGAATGCCAGCCTGAACGGAAGTCTGGAGTGGCACACGTACATCCTGATTGATTACATTGGGATGCAGAGGAGTTAAAGGATGCTGGATAATTGCCAGGATAATTGCCAGGAGGATGGGATTAACATTCAGAATATCTAGCCTGGGGCTGGGGCGATAGCTCGTTCAAAGTCCTCACCTTGCTTGAGGATCTGAGAGTTTGCTCTCCAGTGCCTCTGTGACAAAGCCGGGTGTGGTAGTGTGTGTGCTGTAATCCTAGTGCTGGAGAGGTGGGGACAGGGGGATTCCTGAGGCCCAGGGGCCGGCCAGCCTAGCCTAATGGGGGGGGGGCGTGCCAGGCCACTGAGAGAGCCTGTCACAGAAGAGGCAAGGTGGAAGGACACCCAAGGTTGTGTGTGTCCTTGCACACCCAGGAGCACACACCCTCCTATTCAGATTAGGAAGAATAAAAAGGAAGACAGAACAGAGATGGTTTTAAAGTGCTATTTTAACTTGAAAGGAAACTGAACAGGAAATGTTGAACATATTTGGTACTCCAGAAAGCCGCCCCCCAAACAATTTAAGGTTGCATTAATTGGCTTCTAGAGGTAGTCAGACCAGTCATGGAAACACCAGCTGTGGAATGATGGGGGAGCGGTCCTGAGCTCCAGCTTTCTCGGTTTGTAAGGGACCATGAAGGGCAGGGAAAGGACTGACTAGCGGCTCCTTAGCCCGTGTGGACGTCTCACATGTACTGTCCTGAATTCAGTGTCCAGTTCTGACAAAGTTCCGCCACCAAAACGGTGACGACGGGGGAGACAGGAGGACACTGGGGTTACCTTGAAGCAGGACGGGCTTTGAGGGGAGGAAGATCGCAGGCAGTAAACACGCATTACCACCCAGCCCAAATACATCTTTGTTCCTTCCTCTTTCTTTTTCTTTTCTTTTTTTTCTTTTCTTTCTTTCTTTTTCTCTTTCTTTCTTTTTCTCTTTCTTTCTTTCTTTCTTTCTTTCCTTTTCTTTTTTAATAAAGAAAAGAATTTAAAAGGCTATTTCCATGACGTAAGCTCCAGGGAGCTATTTCTTAAGAACAAATGTAGTTGTTAGAAATGGGGACAAACTTAACTTCTGCAAGCCACGGTTTTGATGTTTGTAAGTTGAAGCTGGCATTGAGGATTTTCTTGTAATTCCTGAGGGGAAAAAAACTATATGATAGAATGATGTAACTTTCTGGGCTTTAGTCTGCCCACTCTCCAAGGTGGGCTTTGTGGGCTGGTGTGCGGGTGGAGTGGCTCTCTGAGATGCAGTAGTGAATGAGTGAGACACTTCCAACAGTTCCTGGCGGGCCTGAGTTCTCAAAAGGACGGGTAAAGCCTTCCTACAGCTGCTTTCATGCTGACACCGCGGTCATCCCCAGGCAGGCGCCGCTCTGCCTGCCATGAGAGCTTGGGGTAATGAATCACCGATTCCCGATCACTGAGGGTGGCATGGGGCTGAGCTGCCGGGGACCTGGCTTCGAAGGTGATGAGGGCAGCAAGGCAGATGAATCCCACATCTCATCCTTGCTAAGCTCCTACAGTGGTGAGGTGGACAGCGTTCCTCCCCCCGTTGACTATTGTCCTGGACACCTGCTGAACTCAATTTAACTGCTGAGCAGGTCCACAGCACACCCAAATCTAGCCCCTAAATCAGGCGAAATCCTCAGCCAGCTAACTTAACTCTATTAAAATACAAATTAAAAAATCAGGAAGGGGATTTAGCTCAATTGTTAAAGTGCTTGTCCCAAAAGGGCGAGGGCTTGAGTTTGATACCCAGGACTTGTGCTGAAATGCTGAGCTTGGCGGCAGTGCTGGGGAGTCAAAGATGACCCCTGGGGATGCTCGGCAGGCCAACAAGACCTGTCTCAGGTTAGCAGGTGTTCCTGAGGATACCTACGCAAGGAAGCAGGAAAGTACCAGAGCAAACTGGAACACAGGAGTCAGGGCTGCGCCTTCTCAAGCCTCCAGTTCCTTTCCGGTTCTCTCTGTATTCAAGGCCATCATGTAGGGGCTGTGACAGTGGGAGGGACCTGAAGTATTTAGAGGCGAGGAAGCTTGGCGGGAGAGAAGTGCTAAGATCATTACGATAAATAAATAGCAAAGTAAGTTGAGCATAACCGAAGCCAGCACTGGAGCTGGCACGCAGCTGAGGATGGAATCCACCTTTGCTACCGTACGTGGTCGCCTCGCCATTACTAGTGTGTGGAGCTGGTCTTTTCTGATGGCTTTGTGTCTTCAGTTAGCCACAAAAATGTTTTGTCTTTTGGTTTTTCGAGACAGGGTTTCTCTGTGTAACCCTGGCTGTCCTGTAACCCACTCTGTAGACCAGACTGGCCTCGAACTCAGAGACCCACCAGTCTCTGCCTCCCAAATGCTGGGATTAAAGGTGTGCACCACCACCGCCGGCTACCTTTTAGGTGTAGAATTTACAGTGTGCTTAAAGACAGTTTCACTGAAAGGCAAGGGAGGGCCCACTCGGAGCAGCCTCATAGGAGTCCCCTCGTGAGTGTAGGCGGTGTTTCGTGATCGGCCTGCTTTGATGAAGTTAAGCTAGTAATTCTGTTAGATAAGCTTGCGGTTTGGTACAGAACCCTATATTGTTTGTATCTCATGCACCTGTATGTGTCTATAGACATGTTTCTACTTTTCTGGCTGTGGTGGAGAAACTTCTAGAGTCTACAGTTGAAGAGCAGACATGCAGGACATCCTGTGTACTAAGCCATCTCGTGTAATGAAGTGTAACCACTCCTATATCTTCCTCCCTTTCTTTTCACAAGGCTCGTTTTTCTCCACTGCTCTACTGCCAAAGCCAAGAACTGCCTAACGGTTCCGTCAAGGAAGCTCCAGCTCCAGTCCCTGCTCCTCTGGAGGCTGCAAGCTCAGACGCCACAGAGGATGCGGGAGATTACAAACCCAAGCTCTGTAGGTTGATCAAAGTGGACGACAGCTATGGCTTCCACCTGAACACCATTCAGGGTCAGCCAGGCTCCTTTGTCAAAGAGGTACGGTAACTGGTCCTGGCAGCCGGCAGACACGGCCAGTTAGGGTCAGCACTTTCAGGGCTAGCCATAAGTTGACACGATGCGGTCACATCCCGCGCCTCGGGGAGTGCTACCTGTCTGCTGTGCATGTGTCAAGGTGCCTGTACCCTGCAGGGGTGGCAGTGAGACCACCGCAGCTCTCAAGTTAGGGAGGGCTGTTATGATTCATGGTGGCGAGACCCTGACAGGTCTCCTGGTGGGAGACAGACAGACAGACGTGCCATGCGCCGTGCAGAGAGTTTATTTAGTGGGTATTGGGAGGGGTGTAACAGTAAGGGGATTATGGAGGGAAGAGAGGAAGAGAGAGACACAGGAAAGAAAAGGAGGAGGCAGAGGTTGCCTCTTCAAAAGGAGAGGCACAGATCAGCTTGCCTTGGCAGGGGAAGGGGGGTAAGGGGGGTGAGCAGAGTTTGTTTCTTAAAGGGACAGGCTATCCAGGTGACAGGCCAGCAGATTTATAACAGGGGCCCAATGCCTTCAGTCCAAAGATGTTCAGTATGGTGCTCGACCAGTGTGGAGTAGAGGGGGTGTAGCCCCTGAAGGAGAAAGAGGTGACATCCTCACCCATGTTTGGAACTGACACTTGGAACTTCTGCTCCCAGGTGCAGAAGGGTGGCCCGGCTGACAAGGCTGGGCTGGAGGATGAGGACATCATCATTGAAGTGAACGGGGAGAATGTGCAAGCCGAGCCCTACGAGAGGGTGGTGGACAGAATCAAGGGCAGCAGCGAGCACGTCACCCTCTTGGTCTGTGGGAAGAAGGCCTACGACTACTTCCGAGCTAAGAAAATTCCCATCGTTTCCTCCATGGCTGACCCCCTGGTCGCTAGCCCTGGTGGCGAAGGAGAAACGGCGGCAGCAGCTGCGGCAGCAGTGGCGGCAGTGGCGGCGGCGGCGGCGGCAGCAGCGGAGTTCCAGCCTGACTCCCACACAGCAAAAGCGCGCGTGAGTGGTGACCTGCTTCACTGGGATACAGTCCCCAAAAGTAACACAGGGTAGCCAACCTGTCAGGGTTCTGTGAGCAGAGGAGGTTGTACAAGGACACATTTATTGTCCTCTTAGACATGAGGCCTCAGTGTGGAGTGCAGGCTGGTCTAGAACTCGTAGTCCCCTTGTCTCGGCCTCCCGTGTGCTGGGATTGTGGCTTGTGAAGTTATTTTCTTAGCATGCGGTTGGCAAGCGTCGATGAAGCTTTTATCAGGAACATGATAGAGCCCAACAAAAGAACGGGATTCGATTCTGCAGAAACAGCTCTGGTTCTGCCACACACTGAGATTTCCTGGCCCTGTGCTTTAGCTTTATAAAACAGGGCTATGTGTACAGCCGTTTTCAGAATGAAGTGTTCGGACAGCGCCTGGCTCACAGCGGGTGAACAGAGGTGGTTGGGGCAGTATTAAATGGCAGGTTTTACGATTATTTTTGTCGGAATTTTTTCTAGTCAAATTTTTTTTCTTCATAGATGAACTTGGGATTTAAAAATGAACTGACATCCAAGTTTATAAAAGGAGATTTATGGTAGTCAGGCTTCTGATGAAAAGCTCTCTGCACTTGTCCTTCCCACTGTATTATTCTGATAGGTACTGTCAATTACAGAAAACTGATTGCACGTATACACAGACACACATAGACAGTGAATTTGCACTGAAGAGTCAGAGTTTGCACTGAAAAGGAAACCAAGCATGGACGCCAGCCATGCCTTCTAGAAGTGCACAGCTCTCCTCCCTGGCTTAGGCCACGGTCCCCTGCTGCTCGCACCCTCGGGTGTAAACCCTTGGTTTTCTCTCACACAGACTTACAGAACATCCTCGCTTTCTTCTTCCAACTCTGAAGACACAGAGATGTGATGAGAACGAATGATCGTTTTGGCTGCCGGATTTCTTCCACACCCAGGAACTACCTTTCCAAGGAAGGAGCTCTCTGCTGACCCAGTTAGACCTTTGGAATCACTTGTCCCACGTGACTGTCTGCTGTTGTAAGGGCTGCTCAACCTCGCTGGAGGGAGCCGCCAGGTTCTTTCTGTTTGTCTTCCAAAGCGCAACTTCCCACTGCTGTTGATGATGCTCTTCTGTAACTTCCTGAGCACTGGACCATTCTTTTGTGTGTGTGAGTGCGGATGATTAAAGGCTCAAGCAGGCGTCCTGTGAGAAGCGTGCTTCTGTAGCAGTGCTGGGTCTAAGCATTAGATTAGTAAAGTGCTTTTCAAGTTGCTTGTGACTTCCCTGCTGGCTAACAGAATCTGAATTTGAGCAATGCCTTTGTTCTCTAGAAACATTTGATGCTTTTCCATTTGCTTCTAGAAGCCCCAAATGGCAAAATAAATGCTACGACCTTAGTAATGAAAGGAGACTTACAGGCAATACATCTCAGAATTGTCTTACATTGCATTTGAGTATTAAAACACCACCACCTTCCTGCTTGTGTTCCAGGACAGGACAGGGCTTGTTGCAGCTAACAGCAGCCCAGTGACTCATCCCACGACAGAGGGAAGGACCCGAGACCCCACCACTGACTGGTCTAGGGCAGCCACTCTTCCCTGACTTAAAAGGAAATAAAAATGGCACACCTAAATCTTCTGGTAAAATCATCAGTTGCTTACCATCCCTTTTCCAGAAAAGAGCAGACAACCTTTGGGTATTTTTCTGGGTAAAGTCGGGTGGGGAGGGAGAGATGTATTCACATTAGACCACAATAACACAGCACACCAAGTTACTGATAAGTAAACCCAGGGCCACAGTGTTACAAACTCTGATTTTACTAAATTTTTCAAACGAAGGCACCTGAGGAGCACTAGGGTCTCCTCTGGCCCTGACCCTTACCCACCCCATTTACACAGCCTCAGACCCACACAGGCTCCCTGCCGAATGTTGGGGCGGGGGCGGGGGGGGGTGTTGCTCCCTCCTGAGCCTCAGCCGAAGCGACTTAGGACTCCAGGATCGCAGGAGGAAGACGTGTGCTCAAGGCAGACTAAACTGCCCCAGCAGCTTCTCTGCTTCAAGGACTTAAGGCCCTGGTAGCGCCCATTGTGTCTCCTTTTCTCACAGTTTGCAGTGGGTCTCAGTTCAGGGTGCCATATGTTTCTCTGGTGCCTGCTTGTGAGCCAGGTAGAGGAACAGGATGCTGGAGAGGGCGCTGACGAGGAAGATGACATCAAACCAGCGGTGATAGAAGTTGAACTGGAGTTCCCCCAGGACCTCTGTGATTATGGTGCGGTATTCTGGGGGCATGCTCATTCGGATCAGCAGCACAGAAGAGACGAAGTACATGCCCTGCAAAGTTGAGCCAATTAATTCAGAAGTTACTCGGTGTTTCCAGGGACAGGCCAGAGCAAACTTTAATACTGTTTTTAAAATTTACTGGATTTGGAGAGACTCAGTGGTTAAGACTGGCTGCTTGTTCAGAGGATCTAGGTTTGATTTCTAGCACCCACATGGTGGCTCACCATCTGTGCCTCAAGTCCCAGGGGCCTGAACACCCTCTTCTGGCCTCTATGGGCACCAGACACACACATGGTATATATACATACATGTAGGCAAAACAGCCATACACATAAATGAGTGAAAATTCTTAAATGATTTGTGTTTATGGGTGTGCGTCTTCCTCATGTGCATCTGATCAGAGGACAACTTGCCAGAGTTGGTTCTTCTACCACGTGGGTCTGGGTACAGAAGTCAGGTCATCAGGCCTGGAGGCAACCATGGTGACCCACTGAACAAGCCATCGTACAGGCCCAACTAAAACAGTTTAAACATTTCTGAGCTGGAGAAGGCTCAGTGGTGACATGAGCATTTGCTTTTGCAGATAACACAAGTTTGGTCCCTAGCACACACATCAGGTGCCTTACAACTGGACTAAGGCGCACACACAAATATATATCCCACCCAACAAAACAAAGCCCACACATTTCTAAGCTGGCTGTGGTGGTGCATGTCTGAAATCCCAGCACTTGGGAAGGAGAAACAGATCAGGAGTTCAAGACTACCCTTCACTATGTAGAAGACTTGAGGACAGCAAGGACCACACGAGACTTTGTCTCGAAGACCCTCCCCAACAACATCCCATTTCTGGCATTTACAGTCCTAGACACAAGGGAAGATCCTTACACTTACCATTATCTGTGCTAACAGCAGGACGATGACATTGGAGGACTTACTGCTGGAGATGGCGTAGAAGAACTGTGGGGAAAGGGAGGGGGTGAGCGAGGGCAGCACGGGTGGATTCCTGCCATGAACAATACGCTACATGATTAGCCTTTAATAGCTTCTGTTTCCCAGCACAAAAACAACAGCCAGTTCAGAGGTTAAGGCTACAGAGAGGGAATTAAAATACAAGAGAAACCAGTTTCCCCCTGAGATGTTTGGTGGTTTTATGTGTGAAACAACAAAGTAATCCTCACTGTTAAATTTCAGAAACCCTAATGCCTTCGACATCACACTAAACCGCAATTTTGGGCCACTCCAAGCACTGCAGCTGTCAAGGCTCCTGAGCTCTTCTAGGGTTGTGCTAGATGTTGGAGTCCCTTCCTCTCAATCTCAGAGTTTGGACCTTCTACCAGAGAGGATCCACTTTTCACCACTACATGGTCTTCCTTATGCTGCTCAGAAAAGAGCGGAGTGTTCTTATCTTCCTCACCCTGACTCCAATCATTCTAACCCTGAGTGTCTGTCTGCCGTGTTTCCTAAGTACCGGCTAAATACCATGTGCCAGGTTTGGCTGTAGGTGATGACAGCTATAAGGGATCCCTGATCTCTATGACCACTGGAGTGGCCTGTGGCTGGCAGATGACGCCTTACCTTACCCACACCTTACAGACAAGCTTAATAGTCTCTTTAGTCTCTTTATTTTTCTGGATGTCCTCTGAGTTGTTCAAGACTAGTGTGCAGGACTAACTCAGAAGTCATGTAACTAAATAAGGATCTGAACACTGTGATGCACTATACCTTGGTCAGAGTGATCAGCAGTCCTCTGATGGATGTGACAATGATTATTCCAACCAGAATGAAGGAAATATGCTGGGACCAGAACTTGACCTGCCATCAGAACAGGAAGCACAGCAGGCCATTAGTTCCAGGTAGAGCCGAGAGCCACTGTAAACTGATTACTTGTGTGACCATGAGCAGAAATCCCATTGGGTTCTTCTCGGCTTGTTCTGAAGTAAATACCTACAGGTGGTAGGTGCTTATGGGAAGACTGCATTGATCCCTTAGTTAGCAGACTTAATCAAGTCTGAAGGGTCAAAGAAAGCAAGTACAGAGAGGCAAGGAAAAAAAAAACACTAATTAGAAAACTCAACGCTGATGAGAGGGTCCTACTGTGAGACCCACAGCTGATGAGATAGATGGTCCTACTGTGAGACCCATAACTGATGAGAGGGTCCTACTGTGAGATCCACAACTGATGAGAGGGTCCTACTGTGAGACCCACAGCTGATGAGAGGGTCCTACTGTGAGACCCACAGCTGATGAGAGGGTCCTACTGTTAAAAATGTGTTCTTTAGTGGTTGGGGAAATGGCTCAGTGGGTCAGGGTGCTTGCTGTAATAGCAACAGGACTTGAGCTGAAATTCCAAACTCTCATGTAAGAGCCGGGGATGGCCGTGTGTGTCTTAACAACAGCACTGGGAGTCGGGGACAGGCAGACTCTGTCAGGCCCCAGGTTCAGTCAGGGAGGACTAGCCACAGCATCCTCCTCTGCCCCAGTGAGGGCTGTGAGTCTGCAGCCAACCTGCACTACACAGGGAGACCCTCCCTAAAAGGACAAAAGCATCCTTGGTGCTGCTTCATCAGGACTGCAGCTCAGTGCACTTGCTCATTGTATCTAGCTGCCCTTGAGAGCAGGGACATGCTATGCTGAGATGGAGGACCAAGGGCAACACACACCCCTCATCCAGGCTCAGGGGAAGCTTAGCAGTCCACACAGGACAACAAAATGTGCCAGCAGTCTTACTGTCACAGTGTCCGTCAGCCTGAATGATGTCATCTAGAAACCACATATTATACTATGAATAAAGACAGTGAACTTGGGATAAGGTGAGTGTGTGCCTGGTCTTATGAAATAGGGAGAAATGATAAAAAGATCCCTAACTTTGTGCATACTGACAATTTGACTTTAGTCCAAGGCCCACCTGACTCGACTGACAAAGGTCGTTCTTACAGTAGAAACCACCTCAGCGCTATTTCAGGACACTAATTAGCTGTTAATTTTCTACCCGGAGATCAAAGGTGAGTTGAGAGCTTGGAGAGCTTGCTAAGTATCACAGAAAAGATATGACTGAATACGTGGTGGAGAGAAACTGGCAAAGTGGTAGCTGGCTGTGGGCAGAGGCAGGCCAAGGAGGCCCTGTAGCAGCAGGCAGCACCCAGGTCACTGTTATGGCTTTACAGTAAGAAAGCTAAATCGGACCGTTTACAAATGCCGGGTGAGCTGTCAACACACAGGACAAACGGACCCAAGTTCAGGGGTTAAAACCTGAGCATCAAGCTACGGCTGGATGGAGCAGCAGGAACCAAACCAGGGTCTAGAACGGCTCTTACGTCAAATTGGATCCCCAGGTAATTCACGGTGATCTCAATGCCTCTGGTGACAGGGTCAGTCTTCCCAACTCGATCAAGAACAATATTGATGGTTGCCTGCAGAGACAGAGCTGTATGTCAGAAGACCTTTTATCACTGTCTCAAAGAGTGACACACAGCCCCGATGGTCCAGGGAGCAAAGTCTCATGCCACCAAGCCTGAGATTCACATGGTAAGAGGTGAGACCTGACGCCTGTTCGTTGTCCTCTGACCACCACACATGTCCATGTCACATGTGCCCTAACACATACACACAAATAAATGTAATTTAAAGGTTTTTAATAAAAATATTCCACATGAATTAATGAACATATCTTACAGGTTGATGTTTCCTAAAACACATTTTAATCCTTCTTCCAATCTAAATCATGAGCAGGAAATCTATTTTGTCTGCTCACACACAGGCAAACAGTCTCTAGCCCATATTTATTCTCTGTCAAGAGTCAAGGGCAATGAAGCACATGTGCTCTATGATTCCGAGGTCAGAAGCTAACGTTCTGGCGAACGAAGTTAGAGTAAGAACCAGGCACTGCCAGGGTCATTTCTGTGGTGATTCTGTGAGTGCTCAGAGCTACGACAGAGGAGCACAGCTGTGAGGGACACCAGCTGACAAACGAGAGCACGTGGCTGAAAGACACCGGGTTTATCCCAGCCGTGGCAGCTAAAAGACCAGGAGATGTGACAGATGCCAAGCCAACAGCCACGCTAAACCCAGCCACCAACGACACCACTAAACGTAAGGAGTCTAAATCGTGGGTCAGCACACTCAGCCCCTGTAGCACCACAGCAGCCATGACAATAAAGCACTGGGCTTGGCTCTGTGCCAGTAAAACCTTATTTACAAAGGCAAAGCAGAGCTGGGTTTGCCCGAGGGCCATAGACTGTTAATCTCTGGTTTAAACCCACCAGTGAAACACCAGACTGTCAAATTGAATTTAGGGGAAAAAAAAAAAAATCAAAACCTGATCACTGTATATGTTGTCCACAAGAAACTGACTTTGAATATGAAGACACAAATAGGTCAGAGGTAAAAGGATGGGAGAATATACATCCCAGCAGCACCAGCCTAAAGAAGGCAGTGTCTCTGTTAATCTCACATAAGGACCCCACAGCAGAAACATTGCCAGGGTGGTGTCAGAAGGTCATTTTATAATCACAAAGGATATATAATGATTCTAAATGTTTTATAGCTGATAAAAGCTTCGGGATGTTACAGTGAAACCCATGATTTATTTATACACTAAAATGTCAAGATATTCAGAAGTAACACATCATACAGCTCAAAGTGTCTTGAGGAATTAGGAGACAGGAAAAACTAAAGCACAGGCGGTGGCTCCCTACCCTGTGCTGACTGATCGTTGCTCAGTGCACACATAATCAAAGTGCCACACAGCCTGCAAAGTGACTTGGCTGTAAAAGCCTGACTGTTCAAACCCTAGAACCAACACAGAAAGATGGGTTCCGTGGTGCACAACTGTAACCCCAACACTCCTACTGCAGGATGGAGGCAGAGATGCATGGGCCGGCCAGCCTGGATACACGCAGCAGCAGAAACAAGAGGCTGTCCCAGGACAAGGGCACAGACGCACAAAAGCTGTTCTCTGTCTTGGGTAAATGCATCAGTAAGAAACTCAGAGTCACAAATACTTGTCGGTGTCACATTGAGGAAAAATGCCAAGGTACTTCTCCTTGGAGTAATTTAGCCTAGAGAGCACAGGTTTGAATTCTCCACTTGGATCCCCGTGTCTTCCATCTCTCTGTAGCTTATGGTTTCGGACCTGCCTGTAACCTGTCTGCTGTCTAACCTGTCCCTCACGAAGGGATCTGCCCTGCACTCACTGAACAGCACAGGAAGCACCATGTGGGGAAGGAGCTAGAGATGCTCTGCAGAAACTTTAACTGAGTTTACCCAGCAACCCCGGCCGGCACACACACACCAAGGCTGTCTAGCAGAATCTGTGTGCTGCTCGACATATACGGTGGAGATTCATTTCTTAAGGTTGTTTTTCAACCTCTTTGTTGCTTTCAGCAAATGACTATCACAGCACACACACACACACACACACACACACACACACACAGAGGGAGTGAGAGAGAGAGAGAGAGAGAGAGAGAGAGAGAGAGAGAGAGAGGAATATAAGTGTAAGAGAAGCTAGCCTCCTCACTTGCTGTTGGCAGAATGTAAAGTGGTGTTACCACCAGGGGCAACAGTCTAGCAGGTCGCAGGAAGTTAACACTCCACTAACATGCAACACAGCAACACTTTTAGGCACGTGTGAGAGAAATCAAAGTATGTTCACTGCAAAACATGGGTGTTCACAACTGCATTAGTGGTGGGCCAATAAATGGACACATGCCAAATGTTTATCAGCCAATAAGTGGCTAAGCCAAATGTGGTAGTGCCCTTACAGAACACTGCGTAGCTGTGAGATGGGAACAGCACTGTTAGCATTTAGAGAATGAGGGTGGTACAGCACGGGGAACCTCTGAAGCATCCGCTAAACCAAAGACTTAACTGTGTGACTCTGGCCATAAAATACCAGCAGAGGGGAACCAACACAATGGGGCTCGGGGACTGGAGCACACATGCCGCCTGACACCCAGGGCACGGAGACTGGAGCACACATGCCGCCTGACACCCCGGGCACGGAGACTGGAACACATTTGCCGTCTGACACCCGGGGCACGGGGACTGGAGCACACACGCTGCATGACTGCTAGTGAACCTGGGACTTCTTTCGGGTTTAATAAAAATGTTCAGTACTTGACTGAGGTAATGGTTCTGGTTTGGTAAAAACGTTCAAACCTGATTATGGTGATAGTTGTACAACTCTGAAAACATCAACAGCTACCGGGTTACACTTGTTTTTCAGGCTTGACAACCCCAGTTCAATCCCCACCCGCACAGAGGTGGGAAGAGAGGACGGCCTCAAAGTTGTCCTCTGACCTCCACAGGTGCACCTGGGCAAGCCATTCCCTTAACAACAAAGTTTAAAAGTGAAGCATGTGTCAGTCACGTTAGTCAGATGCCCCACCCTAACGTGTCTGCCTAAGAGAAAAGAGCGCACATGTCCACACACAGGCTTGTATGTGTGTGTTCACAGAGCACATGTGATGTCCCCAAACGGGAAACAACCAGATATCTACTACTGGAGGATGGGTTTGCAAACTGTGGCACAGCCACACCACAGAATCCTGCTCAGCAGTAAGAAGGAACAAATTACTGTACACACAGTAACACTGCCATAGTCCAACAATTAGGCTGAAGATAGAAAACAGACAAAAGCAAGGCAGAAAAAGTATGCGCACTGTCTGGTTACATTCATATAAACATCTGGAAAATACAGACTAATACACTGTGACAGAAAAGAAGACCAGCTGCAGGCTCAGGACTGGGGATGGGCGGGAGCATTCTGGGTGTGCGTGGTAATTTGACTGTGATGGGTTTTCTCTATCCGAACAGAGTAGCAGCTATGGTACAGATGTACCTGGTTCAAAAACTTACCAAGCTGTGCATTTAAAATGCACACAGCTCGGTACATGCCTACTGCAGCTGAATGCAGCTGCTGAACAAGGTGGCATGCTCCCTAGAGGCTGCAGCTCTGCACTCTCTCACAGGAAGCATCAGACTCGAGAGCGTCCTGTGAGTGCGATGACTCTAGCGCCAGTGATTCAAAGCCCCCACTCACCGGCACTGATCAAAATGAGCTAACGGGCTGACAAAGCTGTTCTTTGTACAAACTGCCCCAGCAGGAAACTCACCCAACCAGACCATGACATCAGCCTTTTCCCTACAACCACAGGACATGCGTGGACACAGCTGAGTCAGAGGCAGAGAAATCAATACACAATGGATAAATCAGATCACTGAGGGACAGCCAGACTGGCAAGAGCAAAAAACAAGTATGACCCACAGAAGCAAATCTTAGAATTTATCTGTTCTTAAGTTTTAGTGCGCATTACAAAAACTGGCTTCTATTCTAAGCTGAAGACTGGAGTTGAGGTGAAACAATCAGTGCCCACAGGCATTACGGAAGAGTATAAAATAAGAAATGTATGCATCCCCCTTTCCAGCTCCTCCTGGGGGGGGGGACAGAAGAGATGCTTGGCAGTGTGACAGTGATGTTTGGTTCAATGTGCAACTGAGCTCGGTGTTATCAGCCAAGCCCACCTAAAGATGCCACTCCCTGAAAAAGTCACCAAACTCTGACCATTAAAAACACCATTGCTGAGACAGCTCAAGGAGAAAGTGCTTGCCACTTGCAAGCCTGAGGACCCAGGTCTGAGACCTAGACCCCGGCCCCTGCCCCACCCCTAGCTGGACATGATAGTCTGAATCTGTGAAGTCCTCTGCCAAGATAGGAGGTGGATTCAGAGAACTGCCTGAAGTCCATGGCCACCCCTAGCTGGACATGATAGTCTGAATCTGTGAAGTCCTCTGCCAAGATAGGAGGTGGATTCAGAGAACTGCCTGAAGTCCATGGGCCAGCTAGCGGGGAGTGCTCAGCTGGCCGGGAGTGCTCAGCTTAGAACAAGAGACTCTGCTCCAACAAAGTGGAAGGAGAGAACTGACTCCCTGGGGCATCCTCTGGCTTCTACATAAACTTTATTATTACTAATAAACAACAATAGAAATAATACATAGAAAACATTAGTAAAATCAATAAATAATAATAATAATAATAAATAAATCCTATAACATACGTACCATAAAAATTTTCCAGACACAGTAAATAGAGAAAAAGTAACCCAGGAAATTGAAATACTTCCCCTTGAATGTTTTGGAGTATTCAATTCTTTCCTAGGAAAACCAAACACAAAACATGGTTTTGACAAAAGGCAAACATTTTCCACAAAAGCATTCCCACGCCTGCGACTCACTGCTGAGGCTGAGTCAAACAATACACATGGTAGCAACACTAAGTGACATTACCAGGGGCAACCTGGACTGAGTGCTACCTGTCAGCCAGAGACAGGACAACCTCTTCCCACCAGCATCCAAAGCTCCACAACCCTCGGGAGATATGTTCTAGGCCCTTCATCTTACAAATGAGAAACTGAGTCTAGAGGTTAAACAACTTGCCCAGGGTCAGGTGGTGAGTGGGCTCAGGCCATGCTGGCAACCCTCGGCCCTTAGAGCCACCCTGGAAGCGGCCCTCAGAGAAGCTTAGGATCATTTGCAACCTTAAGTCTGTGTATTTCAACCACACTGCATTTTCAGTGTGCCTTGGGAAGTCCCAGTAACACAGGCACCCATCACTCTTGTGATGGGGCTAATTTGTGAGGCAGGAAGAAGAACTGTGGCAACCATATTTATCCCTGGTCGGAACAGGAAGTGGAGTGGGCCAGCCTCCCGGGTGTTGAAGTCTCTGCTATCCCCCCAATTCTTTTGCTGAGAGGGTTCCAGGAATGATTTTGTCATCACAGAGAGATTTCCTACACATAAGCCCTCTTTCCTAACGCTACTCGGCTTACTCAGGAGCACTGCCTGGCCACAGAGGACTGACCCTCTCTTCACCCGTGTGGTAAAAGCACAGCGGTCCACTTGCTATGTACCTTAGTAGCATACAGGTCAGCTGTTTCCAGAAAAAGCTGCCTGCTTAGTTCTTCCAGAGCATCTACTTCCTGTTGGATAAGAGTCAGATCTGGCGGAAAGCGGGCATCAAGGGTTAAACCACCGAGAAACTTCAGAAAACAGCGGGAGGAAAGGGCTCGCTTCAGCTGTTCTAGAGGACGGACGCTGGGAACTGTCTGGAATTTCCCACCTCAGCCAGTAGTGCTTCAGGGTAGTGCTCCAGCCTGACGGGGTGAAGGAGCACCCCAGACGTCTAGTTTCTTAGGGTAGTGCTCCGGCCCAACAGGGGGGTGAAGGAGCACCCCAGACGTCTAGTTTCTTAGGGTAGTGCTCCGGCCCAACAGGGGGGTGAAGGAGCACCCCAGATGTCTGGTTTCTCAGACAGACGCTTTCCTGAGCTTGGTGTTTGCTCAATCCCTGAGGCCTCAAATGGAGCACAGCACCAAGACCTATGATGCAGCAACTCTACCATCTGAGTAGTCTGTGCTGGGACTGCGTGGCTCAGTGGCACCGAGTCACCAGGCTGGCTTTCGTCACTACCATCTTTAGCTCTTCCAGACGCTTCATTCTTTACCCCCACATTCCCACAGGACAGTTGCTACCCATCTCTCAGACAAGGAAAGAGGCTCCAATCATACACCCAGGCAAGGGCCACCTGCTTACAGGTGGGCCTGCCCTTTCCACTGCCAGATGTTATCTTCCACACCTGGTGAGCAGTGTCACTATTAAAGAAACAGGCGCTCAGAGAGCTAACGTCACCTTCACGTCACCTTCATACGCTTGTTAACCTACACTTTGGTTTTTATGAGTTTAAAGTAATAAAGATATTAAGTCCTAGTAATTCAAAGCTTCTTTCCTTTGTGAAATCCAAAGTGCCCTTCCGTCCACTCCCCCCCCCCCAATCAGGGGCTATCAGCAAGGCCTATGGCCCTCAGTGTCAGAGTGGGACAGTCACAGGTCTATCTCCCTTGAGAAGGTTAGACTCATGGTTCTATCACTCAGTACTGCCTAGGAACCGACACAGATCAAATGCTTCAGGATTGCTTTTCTGTTTAAAAAACAGATTGGTTTTACTTTTAGCTGTGTGTGTAGGGGGAAGTGGGGTGCGCCTATGAGTGTAGGTGCCCTCAGAAGGCAGAGCTGGTGGACTCCCCAGAAACACAGTTCCAGGTGGCTATGGGTCACCTAATGTGGGTGCTGGGAACTCTGCCACGGAGCCATCTTTCCAGACCCGATTACCCGCTATCCTCTTTCTGCCACAGTTGCCTGTCTTCCTGCCTAGTTCTTATCTGCAGCCACATCAGACGGTGCGGCACGGTCTATCTCAATGGCCTGTGTCCTTCAGCAACTGACTGATCTGGGCGAGAAGGAGCAGGGATGTGTCATCTCATATCAGCCCTCAGTCTGACATGGGGGCCACACACAGACTTGGTTATCCCCATGTGGGAATTAGTGAGCCCCCAAACCAGCAGGGCCAGGGACAGTCTATAAACCCAGTCACCCTGGTATTTAAGAAGAAGTGGCGCTACTTGAAATCTGCATGGGCACTACGTGGGTAAGAAATGGACCCCTGCCAGCACATGCATGCACCACCCGCTGCTGCAGGGAGCCTCTGTGCGGTGTGGTCTTGCAGCAATGCAACATGGAACAGTAGGGCAGAACAAGTTATGGAGGTGTGAACACAGTTCTGCTCCTACATTTGCCACAAACCACTGTGTGACTTTACCTCTCTGGGTCTGTTCTTATGTGTAAATTGGTAAGAATGACCTCACAGGTCCCCTCCAGCTCAGAGGCTGCCTCTGTGGTTAGGTACCCACGGACTTCCTATGCCCAGTGCTGGCGAGTCTGGACCCTGACGCTTCAGGCTCCTTAGAGGGGTCTGACCTAGCACTAGGCTCTTTGTGCCCCCGGTGAGGAAAGGAGAAAAGTCAGAGGGGATAAAGGATACTTTCGCTTCCTGGGGCTGATGCAGTCACGCTCTTCAGCATGCCCCAGAGTCCTGACGGCTTGTTCTGCACCTCCCCCCTCTGGAACATGGTTCTCCGTGCCACGGCCATCCTGAAATAAAGAAAACAGAAGCCTGAGCGAAGAAGTGTGCCTCAGCCTCGTCCCATCCACCTTTCCACACCACGGCTGTGTGTCCGCTGGTTCAGGAGTTAGAGAGAGAGGATAATCTCAGAGGTGATGTGGCCTGGTCCAGAGGCACAGGACGTGGAGCAGGCCCCTGAAAGCTGAGAGACCTACAGCTTCCTTCCCCACTCTGGATGGTTATAGAGACTAATAACAGCCAGCCTCGTCCTCGCTGTCTGTTAGCATCAACTAAAGAACAAGAGGCAGCTAACAGATCTAGATAAAGAACCATGCAGAGGAGGACACAAGGAAAGGCCGATGGCAGAGAGGAAAAAGGAAGACCACATAAACAGGGCCTCATGGCTCACTGAGTCCACCTCTCTCCATGACTGTTACCCGAGCCACGGCTGGATGAGGTGACATAATGACACCACTCCCTCCATCCCCCCTCCTCTGTGGGGGACTCCGTGGCCCAGTGGCAGCTGCCGGCAAGTTCTAATCTCTCAGAGGCAATAAGAACAAGGTCCTGTGAGCTCAGAAAACATATAAACGATTGTTTGAAGAGTACAACGGGCACAAAGTCAATCAGCGTGGATCTAGTACAGGTAGAAGGGAGGCCATAGAGAAATCCAAGGAGGACATTTCTGGGTGACGAGAGGTAAAAATGGCGAGGAGAAAGCATCGGCACTGGTTTCATGTCTGGGACTCCTACAAATGGCACCAGGGGACCAAGGGCCAGGTGGCATTTCTGTGGGCTAAATTTTTAAAGTCCCATGTAAAAGGCCATTCACAACAATGGCTGCCAGAAGAGCCTCCTCCACAGCGAGCTCTGCCTGGGTGCTGGAAGAACGAACTAGCCCAAGCTTGAGCTTTCTGCCTTTCCTGACATACGCCCCATAGCTTGGCATGCTGGGAAGACATAAAAAGGAACCAGCAAAGGCTTAGACCCACGATTCAGCCAGCTCTAACGGGAGTGTGGGACCAGCGTGTGATGAGGTTCTAGGCTATGCATTCATAGTTTACTTGGGCTCAGCACCTGGGGTGAGTGGCAAGGCAGCTGAAAGAGGAGCACAGACGTCATTTCTGTTGTCCCTTCAACATGTAAAGGCTGTGCTGTGGCACTGGCTGCCTATGTGAAGGTGACAGACGCCGTGCTGTGCACTCTCAGCAGACAGACAAACAGAATAACCAGAAGTGAAAGTTGGCTGTAGGCCGACAGGTACCCCCAGTTTTAGACAATTCACTTCCACTTTTGGCTTTAATCACCTAATTCTAACCCTGTTTTGCTCTTGGCAAATACGTTGCAGGCAAAAATAAACATACACTGAAGAAGAACAGGTGAACAGGATCAACCTTTCAGAGATGCGCTTTTCCAGTGTATTCGAACACACAAGCACCGTAGCCATTTTTGCCTTCAGCTTTCCCACTGCCTCCCTTTGTAAGGTCACTTGTGACAGGAAGGAAGCTATTTACTATGGGTTGGATGCCATTTAAAAATTCCTCATAAGAAAACCACAGGCAGGTGGGTGAGGTCTGGCGGAAGCATGAATGAGGAGTCTGAAAAATGTCTACTCCGCTCTTTAGAGAGTATCAAACACGTCATGAAGACCCACACCATCCTTGTTAGGTGCAGGGCCATGCTAATTGTGCCCGCTCCGATTTCAGCGCACGTGTTGCTGATGCAGGCACTCTGCTCTACTTTATGTCACCTATGGTTTCATAGTTCCCATTTCTAGTTCAGCCATTACTTCTCTTTATTTAAAATATTTTATTATTTGTGTGTATGTCCTTTAAGTATGTGGGTTTGAGGATGGAATCATATCACCAGGTTTAGTGGCAAACAATCTCACCAGCCCATCAGAACTCAGAATTTTAGAAATAACAGACACTCATATATGGCTTTAAGTATAGGGGAAGTCGACATTCAAACACTTATGAATACAACATCTCCATCACTAAAGGACCTTCATTTGTCCTTGGAGAGTCCACAACTCACCTACTACCAATTCCTCAGCCCCTGGAAATGTCCTCCAATTCTTCAGTTTTGTCATTTCTGGAACATGCATATGACTACGATGGAGCAGTGTCTGTCCTATGGTGGAGGGCCTTCCTCATGACGAGGATGGAGCAGTGTCTGTCCTACAGCGAATGGCCTTCCTTCCACTAAGCAAAGGTCCTGTAGGTTTGTTGAGGTTCTTGTGTGCAATGAAGTTTGTTCACTCTTACTTCAAAATAGCATTCCACAGTATGGTTATTACCAGTGTTTTTAATCACTCACCCATGAAAAGTTATCTCTAGTTTGGGCTTGGGCTTTCTATGAATAAAGCTACTAAAAACAATGCTATGTTCATTTTTATGTTCTTATTTTATTTCTTTGCGTGAACACCTAATACAATTTCTGGATTTGGATACTGGAATGTTTAGGGTTGTTTTTTTTAAAGAAAGCTAGATCGTATTCTAGTTACTCTACCATCCTACATTGGTACCAGGAACTTATGTAAGTCCTGTTTTCTGTATCCTTACCAACTAGCACTCTGTGTTATACCATTAAAACATGTTCATTTGTCTGTGTATGTGAGTAGATCTGTGTGTATGTGTGTGTGCATGTGACTGGGTGTGTATGTATGTGCATGTGAGCGGGTCTGTGTGTATGTGTGTGTGTGCATTTGAGTATGTCTGTGTGTGCATGAGTGTGTCTTGTATCTGTGCATGTGAGTGGGTCTGTGTGTATGTGTGTGTGCATGTGACTGGGTGTGTATGTATGTGCATGTGAGCGGGTCTGTGTGTATGTGTGTGTGTGCATTTGAGTATGTCTGTGTGTGCATGAGTGTGTCTTGTATCTGTGCATGTGAGTGGGTCTGTGTGTATGTGTGTGTGCATGTGACTGGGTGTGTATGTATGTACATGTGAATGCGTCTGTGTGTTATGTGTGTGTGCATGTGAGTGGGTCTGTGTGTATGTGCGTCTGTGCACGTGAGTATGTTTGTGGTGTCCAGAAGAGGCGTCAGATCCCCAGAGCTGGAGGTACAGGTGGTTATAAGCTGAGGTAGTGACGGGAATAGAGCATGGGTTTGATGCAATTATAGATGTGCTCTTAATCCTAACTTACCGTTTTAACTGTATATCCATAGAGGCTACTACTATGTCACAGCCACCATGTTGACATAATGACACCCAAATGTTAATTGCTTGCATTCTGACTGTACTGTTGTGAACTTGGGGAGTCTTTCCTCAAACACTTTCTCCCTGCCTGTAGCTTTTCTTCCCTTCTGTTTCACACAGTCCTCTGTTTTTGTTGTATGGATTGTATTTTAGGGGCTAAATATTAGAATTTTTGCCTACTTCTAGATCTCAAAGATTTTTTTTCCCCCTAAATGTTTTGTTGTTTTATACTGTACATCTAAGTTCAAGGTCTGTTTTGAATTCATTTTTCTACATTCTGTGAAACTTAGATTTGGGTTTTGCCAGAGGAGGGAAAGGCTGTGGGTTTACTGTCTCAGAATCCTTTGGTAAAATACCTGCCTCCATTGAACTTTTTCTGAATCTGCATTTTTGTAGTAACTCCTTATTGCTTCCACTAATTAATATCGTATTTTCCTTTACTCCCTTGAACGGATCTATGCTAACTGTGTTCAAGTCTTAGCTAAACGTTCATAGTCTGGGCCCATATGAAGTTATTGCCTATTTTGTATGCTGAAATGCTCACAGTTTCATTCCTTCAGAGCTGAGTTTAGACTTTTTGATGGAGACTTGTTCTGGTAGATATGTGTGCCTGTGGGAACCCCCCACCACCCCGCCCCCAGTACTGTAAGTTCTGGCTAAAGTTCACAGAGCCTGCTAAGGACATCAGACAAACTCTGTAGCCACATTTGAGGATGCTCTGTGGTTCCTCCTTACAGCCTCCTAAACTTCTGATCATCAGTCCTGAGCTCTACCTTCTCATACGTCATGTCCAAAGGATTTCCCTTCCTGTCATCCAAGTGTGTGCCCAGCCTGCACAAACCTCAGGCAGCCATTCAGGCAGAGAAAACTTGCAAATCTAGGAAGCGTGTGACTATCAGTGACAGCTTCTTGGGCTCTTTGGAGATTTCTGTGTATGTACTGTTGAGTGGCTAGGCAGGATCTGGTGGAGCTGACATTTAAATTATGGAGCGTGGCCCCTCTAGCATCCCTGGTTCCAACACTTCACTTTCATTTTCCAGGTATTCTGCTAATCTGAACTCCATGGAGCACACTCAGACAATAAAGCCAGAAGCTTCTAGCAGTTACTTAATATTCTTCTCAATTTTATTTTTTTAACCAGTGTTCATTTACCAGTGACTTCAACTTTTTAAGACTCCCTGCAGAAGCAATTGCTTGACTCACACTGTCAGTCCTGGAGGTTCCCTCGACGACTGATTTAAAGCATTGAGGGCCGGTACTTAAGTTTCACTCAGATGCATTTTGTCCCCATCCGGGTCAGCCTAGCGGCACCCGACTCCAGACAGAGGCTAAGACCTTTCCTGCCTTGTTCCATGTTTCCCCCGCCCCATCTTGTCCACACCAGATACTGTTCTTGCAGGCCACTGTGCTGTGCTCACCCACTGTTAAGTCTACAGTGGCTTCTGGCCACTGCTCCTCCCCGGCTACAGGTATTTGCCAAAAGGTTATTCTACATTGTACTAAGTGCCCAGCCCAGTGTTGTTGGCCCTTTTCATGTCCCTTAGCTCCAGTGGGAGAAGCCTGTGCTAACCAAGTGCAGCTGGGAGGCCAGTTCCTCTGAGAACCTGTTTGGTTAAGTGATTCTTACAGGACCCAAACCGCCCCTGATCCAGACCAGACAGGTTATAGAAGAACTGGATAACAATGTGCCTGAGTCAGAGCCAATTCCTCACCACAACTAGTATAAGACGGGTGAGGGTCTGTCTACAACTGCCTGAGGTCTGATTCTATCTTAAATATCAGTTGTGTCTTTTTGTTAACAGAATATCACAAAAGGGGAAATAACCTTGGGGACCAAAATAATATAATTCATATTTATATATGTATGTATATATATCGAATAGTCTTTTTTTACATTTCTATAGATTTATGTACGAAATATAAGTGACATGCATGTAAGTAAAGTAAGCGTACAGCCACATGTCTCCCTTCCACACTTCAGTACAGACAGACGGAGACAAGCATTGCTCAGTGAGCTGGAGCCGTCCTTGTCATTCTGATGTCTACTACTGTCTCCTCCACTACGGCTTCTCTGATGTGACTATGGCTCAAAACACAGAAATGTGCTGAAGGAAGGAAGAAGAAACACAGAACTACTTGTCAATTCTAAACTGGTCACATGTGGATAATGGCTTTAATAAAGGCAGCAGCCTAAGAAGCTTCATGAATGTGTGGTATAGTGTCTAGCAGAGACTGTTTCCTAAAGATAAAAATAAATAAGCTTATGGAAACCAAGTGATTATTCTAGATTTTCAATAAGCTCAATATTTGCCTTTGCTAGTTATGACCCACTCTTCTTAGAGGCTGTAAGAGTCCTTATGCATCTCCCTTCTGCTGTGTGTGTGAGACAGGGCTCTGCCATGTGGTCCCTGCTCACTAATGCACACTTGTATCCTTCTCAGGCTCTGAATTCCCGATTCTCCTGCCTGTCTCACAAATGTTGGGATTACAGGCATGTGCCAACGCACTTGGCTTATTTCTTCTTCTTTTTTTTTCTGCATGAGGAAACACAGGCACAAAGACAGAGTGCCTAATTCAAGATCACATTATAAGGTATGACAGAAGATTCAAATGAAGAGAGTTTGATTTCAGAGAGCTTTTCAGGCCCATTACGACACAAATTTTTATAAATATGCCACTCTGAAAACATGTATGGCAGCAGTACTCTTTTGGGCAATTTTTATGTAACTTTTTGGTGTGTGTGTGTTTCCTCACACTGCATTCCATTGTAGACTCTCAGAGTGAATATAATTCAGAAGACACAAGATTCAAAGAAGTTCCCCTTATAGTTCACAGAAGTGCTGAGCAACTGCTGGAGGCAGGAGTGTGTGCGTGTATGCACGTGTGTGTGCTTGTGTGCATGCGTGTGTGCGTGTATGCAAGCGCATGCATGCAGACGGATGCTCTTTGGTAGAGAACTGCCTTAAGCCGCAGGGCTGGGGCTCCACTGTTAGAACTTGCATGAGGTATCACCCACACTGGAATGGCTTTTCAGTGATGTAAACGCCCAAGTCACTCACGCTCCTGTGGATCCCACTAAACTCCCAGGCTCACCAGGCTGGACTTGGCTGGACTCCTCTCTGCTCTGTCACCGCCCTCTCTAGCTGGGGCAGACAAGAAAACATTGTAACAAAAATAAAAACAGCAATGGCTAGAAGACTTAAAGGAGTGTTAGGTAGTTGGAGAAAAATAAGTGAAAAAAAAATTCCAGGTCAAGCAAGGAAAGGTTTGTAAAAACTGTAGGACAACAGCCTTAGAGTACCTGTCCTTGTCCTCTGAAGAGTGACATTAAAAAATTGAGTGAAAAAACAAATGAAAAAAATAAAAAAAACCCTCCAAATATCAACATTATTTTAACAACGGATCTAAAGGGAAGAGTTGAAAATCAGAAAGCAGAACTTGAGAATGTCTTCATCTGAGCGAGACTGGCTCTTTGGTGGTACATCACCCTGCAATGGATGAGTAAGAAGGCACCTGGGCTCTCTACAGCGAGCACAGCCCGGCGGTGGAGACAGTAAGAAGGCGCCTAGGCTCTCTACAGCGAGCACAGCGAGTATAGTGTGCTGGCCTCACCTTTTCTTTTTGCTTATGATCATGTCCATGGTCTGCAACAGCCTCCGCTCCAGGGCCAGGATATCCGTGTCAGTCACGTTCCTGCAATGAGCAAAAACTGAGCCAGGTTTTGGGGTCCCATCCGTGTGCATCATACAAACCATCTGGCGAATCATAAACCCCAATTGCTACTCAACAATTCAAGGGCCTGCTTTTCTGGAAAATATTAAATGATTCCATTAGGCTAAAATGCTTGTAGTGTTGCTTCTTATAGCTAAGTTTCCTGTCATCCTAAGCAGCAGAGGGCACCCTGAGCTCACAGTCTTTCTTATTTCTTAGCCTTGACCCAGACACATTTAAAATGTTTAGTGGCTAGAAAGCTGGCTTGGAGTTAAGAGTACTGGGCAGGCAGTGGTGCACATCTTTAATTCCAGCACTTGGGAAACAGAGGCAGGCAGATCTCTGTGAGTTCAAGGCCAGTCTGGTCTACAGAGTGAATTCCAGGGCAGCCAGAGATACACAGAGAAATCCTGTCTTGAAAAGGAAAACAACGAAAAGCAAAACAAAACCCGAAAAACAAACAAACAAACAAACTTGAGGGGTCAAAAAAAGGAAAAAAAGGAGTAGGGCCCCTCCTGCAGAGCAGCCAGTTCCTGCCCTCTCTGTGGCTCACGTGTCTGTAACTCAGTTCCAGAGCAGCAGCTGAGGCTCTGTGGGCACCAGGTGTACACATATGCACATGCATATACACAGGAACTTATATACATAAAGTATTTTAAAATATGTTTAAATTGGTGATGTCTTCTACTATTCGATGTTAAGGAGGAACCAATTTACGGAAGTTGGGAGATGTCCACACTGTTGCCCACTGGAAATGCGCATTTAAATGCATGGTACAGGGGCATGAAATTCGGCACTTAAAAAATAAAGGAGTGGATGTGGTGGCACATGCCTGTAATCCCAGTGTCCGGGGCTTGAGGTCAGAGAATCTAACTTAAACTTAAGCTATGTGTGGAGTTGCTGTTTCCTAAGAAATGAGAAAAGACTTTTAAGGAAGGCGTCTGATAAGCACCCATGGGCACAGAGGAAGGATAAGAAAGCAGTCCTAGATCTAATATGTGAATATTAAAGATGTGGCATGACACACATGTTCCAGTAACAATGAAACAGGAAAGAAATGAAATATGCATTACCTAAGGAAGTAGGACATGTATGTGTATGGGCAGTTGACAGCACCAAATCCGGACAGCAGAGCCATGAGCGTCACCCCGATCACGCCCACCCGGCTGATGAGCTGTTCTATGGACAAGATCCCTAAAAACATCCAAACACATCAAGGCCAGGCAATATACACGGAGTGGCTGTCACCTGCACCGCGAAAGCTAACATTACTTAAAATATCAACCAGTACGTGTAGCTTATACAAGTCTAGTACAACTTGCATTTTAGAGTCATTTGTTATGCATATGAGTGTTTTGCCTATGAGTATACCTGCTGCCTACGGAGGTCAGAAGAGCACTGAATCCCCTGCAACTGGAGTTCCAGACTGTTGTGAATCACGACATGGGTGTTGGGAACCAAACCCAGGTCCTCCGCTGGAGCAGTAAGTGCTTCCAACCACTGAGCCAGCTCTCCAGCTGACAAGCATTATTTTTAAATATTAATGACAGGCTGCTGAACTTTGCCTGTGCTTATTATTTGAAATGCTGCAACAGATATTGCTATTTATGTTTAAATATACTTAGTTATGTAAAATGTGCTTCCATTAAAGCTGATTTTTAGTTCTTTATTAATTCGCTTTATTTGTTTGCATGCACCAGACCACAGCACACATTTGGTTAGAGGGGATGTGGCAGATAGTGATCTCCTTCCATCATGTGGATCCCAGAGATGGAACTCAGGTCATAGGCTTGACAGCCGATGCCTTTGACACCTCACTGAATGGCTATGTGCTTTTAGAAACTATGTGTTTCCTCTGACCCAAATGAAGGAAAACTTTCTTCCCCAAATCCAAGCTTCCAGGTCCTATGAACACGTGGAAGGATGTGGGGAGGTGTGTGGACTGCAGACTCTGGAGCTATGGAAGGATATGGGGAGGTGTGTGGACTGCAGACTCTGATGCCATGGAAGGAGGTTGGGAGGTATGTGGACTGTAGACTCTGGTGTACTCGGCATCCATTCCAAACCTTTTCCAGCTTTTGCCCCTGTACTAGGATCTGGGAAGCACAAAGCCCTTGGATTCCCAGGCTTTCTTGAAACTAAGGCTCAAATGTTTGTAGGTTTCACCAAACTGGCATGCCTATGTGGACATGAACAGTGCAGGGGTGGTGAGCAGCTGGGCAGAGGCTCTGTGCTGGCTCAGTGGGTAAGAGCGCTTGCTGCCAGGGCTAAAGACTTGAGTTTGATCTCTGGGATCCACATGGCAGAAGGAGAGAACTGACTCTCGAGAGATGTCCACTGACTTCCACATGAGGGTGGGCAACCCACCCACAAGTGTCAAGAAAAAGAAAAAAGATAGGGTCTATCAGAAGATAAGCTCTTGAAGAGAACAGTGACACCCAGGCACCCCTCTTCCTTTTCTGCATTTCTCCGTGTTATGAAGGGTGCCTCCTTTGCCACGTGCTCCCACTATCATGCACTTTTTTGCAATACGCCCAACAGGCCAAGTGCCCACTGATGGGAACCTCCAATGCTGTGAGTCACAATAAATCTTTCTCATTTTAAGTTAATTAATTCTTGCAACAGTAACAGAAAGTTGACTGGCAATCAAGCATGCTCTGTAATTCCTATGCAGCTGAACTAGCATTCGGTGCCCTTGGAGAGAAGGAAGAATTTTATTTTGAAGCCAAATACTTTTGAGAGAAATATCTTGCTGTACTTCCCACAATCAAAGTTTGAAGGGTTATTTTTCATTTCTAATCAGAAGATGGAACAGCCAAGCTTCCCACTGTACTCACCATGCTTTGGGCTGAGAATGGGAAACGGATCTCCCAGCTTCCAGAAGAAGTACATGAAGGTCAGCCATAGGAGACAGGAGAAGAGCAGGCGCTGCTTGTGCACTGAGACAGGAACGAGGCTGTCAGGACAGCTACTAAACAGCCCATCACACATGTAACTAATATGCAAATACCGGAACTACACAATTCTTTTCAAAAGCATTCTTACCACCATTAGGAAATCTTTGTGTGTAATTAGAACATTTTATATTTTAGTTAAGAATTTCTCTTACTCAGTTTTTAGAAATACTGCTTTCATTTATTCTTTGAAGATTTCATATATTGGTCATATTCCTTTTCCTTCCCCAACTCCCCCAAACCCTCCCCCTCATTAGAAAAATGTTGCTAAAATTACAGTGTGGATGAATTGAAGGAAACATCATAGCAGAAGCAGAAATTAATCTCTGGCAGGAGACACAATCTATCTTTTCAGACAGAACTCATTTTATGACTGCTTTAAGATGCTGGGTGCCCCCAGACACCAGTATAAAAATAGAGAAGCGAGGCTGTCTGTGATCTACTCCCAACAGCATGCATCCCAGGCTAGGTGCTGACGTAAGGAGGCAAATACTCACAAAGTTGGATGTTACTCACGATAAAATAACCAATGTAGAAAGGGACCATGAAGACCAGGATGAGCAGAATCACACACAGGTTCATCTTCCAGTGGAAGTAACGGGAGCTGAAACCAACACCAAAGTCATTTGGAGGGCAGGTCGGCAAGTCCATTCTGTTAGTGTTCCAAAGGCCCCTGCTCTTGGAGCCCACACTGAACACGCTCCACCTACTCAGCCAACTAGACTGTTACACAGCTGGGCGCCTGTACTCCCAGCACTTGGGAAGCAGATGCAAGAGAATCTTTGTGAGTTTGAGGCTAGCCTGGTCTCACATAGTGAGTTCCATGACAGCTAGGGTAACAGAGAGATACCCTGTTTTAATCCTTCTCCTTCCTTGGTGGTTTATGCTTATAATCTCAACATTTAGGAAGAGGAACTGTGAATTCAAGGCCAGCTTAGGTGACATCATTGAAATCCTGTCTTGCAAGAAAACAAGAAACAAAACCAATAAAAATTTCTAAATGGTACATGACCATCTTAACCTGAGATTTTCATTTTAAAAAGTAAGAATGTTAATACTTTAGTCATGCTCCTAGGCAATATGGATAACACACATTCTAATTGTAATAGAATGATAATAATAATAAACAACAGCAATAATAATAATAGGTGTGGAACATCATTTTAACTATGTAAAGATGTGTTACACTTGTTTCACCTCGCCTGCCTAAGGCACCTGATTGGTCTAATAAAAAGCTGAACAGCCAATAGCTAGAAAGGAGAAAGGATAGGTGGGGCTGGCAGGCAGAGAAAATAAATAGGAAGACTCTCGAGAATGAGAGAAGGATGAGGAGAAGAGAACAAGGGAGAAAGAGAGAGACATGCTGGGGCAAGAAGCCAGGCAGCCACCTGCCAGCCAGACAAGAGAAACACTGAAAGTAAGATATACAGAAGAGAAAAGTTAAAAAGAAAATCCCTGAGGTAAAAGGTAGATAAAGAGAAATGGCTAATTTAAGTTAAAAGAGATAGACAGAAACGAACCTAAGCTAGGTCAAGCATTCATACCTAATAAGAAGTCTGTGTCATGATTTGGGAATCCCCCGCCCCAAAACCCTGGTACAAACAGAATTAAAGGAAAGCTTAGTCCTACACACCTATAATTCCAGGACTTGGGAAGTAGAGGCAAGAAGACACACAATCAGCCTTTGTCACAGTGTGAGGCTGTCCTGGGCTACATGACACCCTGTCTCAAAACCAAACCAAAACAGGGCTGGTGAGATGGTTCAGTGGCAAGGGCATTTGTGCCAAACCTGGCGACCAAAGTTTGATTCCTGGGACCCACATTATAGAAGGAGAACACTGAGCCCTGGAAGTTGTCCTCCAGCTTCCACATATATGCAGGGACCTATATTTATGTGCCCTTCTCCAATAAATAAATGTAATAAAATTAAAATAAAAATTGTTAAAGGAAAAATATGTTAATAGCAATTCTGAGGTAAAGACTCAAATTCTTTCATAGTTTGATCTAAATATTTGACAGGCACAACTCTCATTAATACTTATAAAATAATTTTATCTATTAAAATTTTGATGCAGGGCATAATGGCACACATCTTTAATCCCAGTACTCAGAAGAAAGAGGCAGGTAGATCTTTATGAGTTTGAGGTCAGCCTGGGCTATATAAGTCCCAAGCTAGCCAGGGCTATATAGTGAGACCCTCTCTCAAAATAAATAAGTAAAAAGTAACTCCAGTACCAGGGGATCTGATGCCCTCTTCTGGCTAATCTGGGTACCAGGCATACACATGGTACACTTAACATGCATGCAGGTAAAAGCACTGATACACATAAGAAAAGTGGTCACATGTTTTAGCTGGTCTTTTTAACAGGAAATAAAGTGATGTTCTCTTGAAAAAAAAAAAAAAGGATCCAAACAATCCTCTGCATGTGAATAGGATGCCTACATCCTCTATCTAGAGGTATGTCAAAGGAATACTCACTCAGAGGCAAAATTCTCTTCTGAAAGTTATTCTGAATCTAGTGAATGCAAGACAGACCACGTGATCAAGGTCCACATTTCTGTCCACAGAATGTTGGCATGAAGAAAGAGATATAGCTGCATACATGTTTCAGCTTAAACAAAGCCCATCTGAAAAATGAACCTGAACCGGACTTGAGCAGCGCTCATTCCTGCACTCTAAGGTAAACAGAGGAATGCGAGAAATGAGCACTAAAGACAGACCGTTTCTGACGGGAAAGACAGACCGTTTCTGACGGGAAAGACAGACCGTTTCTGACGCGAAAGGATTACCATGGGTTGCGAGTTTGGGGATACAATGCGCCACAAACAGCAGGTGTGCTCTTCCCAGGACTACCGCTCAGCTCTATGGTCAGTGAACCAGGGCCCCGGCACCTAGCAACCTTCACAAAGAGGTTTCACAGGGGCAGGACTGTACTCGTTTGTTTCTGCACCACTTACAGCGCTTCTGCTTTACAATGGCAGATCTGAGTGTTATGGAAGACACCCTATAACTCACAAAGTCTGAAATATTTACTATCTAGTCCTTCACAGAAATGTTTGCTAAATTCTACCAAGAGAGTAAAATGTCCATGTTGTGATAATGCAATCTAGCAAATAGCATAGAAATGACTCTTGCACCCTCCATAGCTCATCTAGACAAGGTCTGAATTACTACAGCACAAGTCTGGAGTAGGAGTCACGGCTACAGCCAAGCCCCAGGAGGGACTTTAAAAAGACATCTTCAGAACCATTCTCAGTTCAATCCACATGGCTATGTGTAAAATTAACCGGGGTGGGTAAGATAGACGAACTGGAGATCAGTCTTCCTTGAAGTCCTTGAATTTTGATCTTTTCAAGTGGCAGCCAAGTTGCAGGCGTGACTAGCATTTGGTCAGAGTCTGAGAATCAGAAAGCTGCTGGAGTGAAGCCCAGGTCAGAGACTCCTCACGCTCAGGGGTTTCGTAGAGCTAACAGTCAGGGCAGTTTCCCTTGGAGACGGCTTGCTGAACCTGTTACTAGGTAACCATTTTTGGCGATCATTGCAGCCCCCGAGACTAACCTTTAGCCGCACGGTAGGTAATTCCACCCTGACATCCAGGTGACACATTTACTGCAGATAGAGGGCAATGCACTTCCGGGGAAAGGATGTCGGACCGGCACTCACCTGCTGTTCAGAACTCCCAGGATTTCAAAGATGATAAGCTCAAACATGGTGCAGGAAAATGCAAAGGTCACGGAGAAGATCACCTGCACAACGTACTGCCGCACCTGTTAAAAGTCGGATGCCAAGCCAGTCATGTGCTTCCCTGACATTCTGAATGCAGAGTCTTCCGACGGTGAGTCTGAAAACCTGTGTTCAATTCTGCAGTCTGAGTCAGAAACCTGGGTTACACGATTGAAGCGGGCAGCACTTAGGACTCATGGCCACCTCTTACTGGAATCTTCTCATGGTTGGGGAATTTAAAGCACAGAGGACGAAATGACTGGGCCATAAGCAGCATTTAGATGCCCGATGTCAATGACAGAAAGGAAAAAGGTCTGCACGCATGGTTAAAGTTAACAGTTCTTTGACACTGCTGAGCTCACATAGGCTCTAGAACTTTCCTGAGAAGCCTTAGAATATACAGATTCTCTAGAATCCTGGGCTCTTCCAGGCACTTCCTAAAACTCCCGAGGAGGCTTAATAATGAACATCTTAGAAATGCCTCCAAAGTGTCCAAATAACTAAGTAGTGAAATTACATTAGAAAATGGTCAGCATAGGATATGAATCCAAGGCTTAAACAAAACAAAAAACAGAGTAGCTTTGGGATTTGCGTGTTGACTTAAACTTGAAGGCTGGCAATTGTGGACTAAAAGGGTACGACCCAGGCATTAGAAATTAAATTTCCTCTTGAAAATAAGCCTCTGCTTTCGGTGGATATGGCCCCAAATGACTAAAGATGATCTTCCTGGTTCTTAGGTTTTTTTGTTGTTGTTTCTGGTTTTGGTTTTAAACCACCCAAACCAGTAGGGCCTTGTGGTACATGCCTGTAATCCCACTACCACTTGAGAGGTTGAAGCAGGAGAATTGCTAAGAGTTACTGCTCAGCCTAAGCTATATAGGGAGTCCCAGGCCAGCCTGAGTTACATAGCAAGACCCAGTTTCACAAACCTGTGATAAGTAAGTTAGTAAGGAGATAGATAATAAATCTATTAGTGAAGCCTGGCTGTAGTATGTAGTTTCAGAATTGCACATTCTTGATTGGCACAGGATTTCTATCTGAGGAAGTGAACACAATCTTTTTGTTTGATTTTAAAGATAGGGTTTCTCTGTGTATTCCTAGCTGTACTGGAACTCATGCTGTAGACCAGGCTGGCTTTGAACTCAAGAGTCAAGCTTGTCCCTGCTTCCTGAGTGCTGGGATCAAAGGCATGTACCACCACTGCCCTGACATGTTTTTTTGTTTTTGATTTTTTTTTAATGGAACCATTTTTCTTGTACCATTCTAAACAAACTAAAGCATAAAATGGTTTCTCCTCACCTCATAGTCCTTAAACAACTGGCGCATGAAGAAAAGCCAACCGAATCCAAAAAACAGTATCTAGGGGAGAAGAAAGACAAAATGTCAAGATCCATCTTCTTTTGACAAATGCCTCATAGAGATTATTTTATGGTAAAATGTCTGAGAGCTAGACAGTTATTTTTAGAGATTAAAAATGAAACCCACTTATGACATTGGAAAGAGACACTTAGATGCTCTTAGAATTTTTAAATTATTCATTGTACAGAATGAGTTTTAAGGTAGACAAAAATGGAAATACATATATTTTCCCATAATGCTTAAACCAGTTTATAACCTAGAGAAGTTGGCAAACAAACAAAGGCTCTACTTAGTGTCTGGCTGGTGCCATGGCCATATTCTAACTAAGCAGAATGTCAAGCTTTCACAGAAACAGAGCTATTTATTCCCCAGAAAAAAAATCCTGGGCATTTATGCTCATTTCAACTCTCCTAAATGTGCATGAAGTGTTTCTGGTAGAGATCAATCCCAATCCTCACTTGTCTGGTTACCTGTTACCCACACGTCTAGTTACCTTTATATACCGATGATAATTGCTGACAACCGTCCATCCAAGCCCTACTGGACCACACCTTGCCCATCCCATCATGTCTGTTCAGCAGCCTGTTTCCACAGAGTACACCTATCTGCTATGGGATGTCTTTCTGTATGCTGTGAATATGTGCTACTCTCACTGGTTGATAAATAAGTTGCTTTGGCTTATGGCAAGGCAGGATAGAGAAAGGCAGGTAGTCCAAGCAGAGATACAGGAGAAGGGTAGAGTCTAGGAGATGCCAGTCAGCCAGCTACCAAAGAAGCAAGACATGTAGAAAAAAGCAAGACAGGTAATATGCCACAAACCATATGGCAAAGCATAGTAAGAAATATGGGTTAATTTAAATGTAAGAGCTAGCTAGTAATAAGCCTGAGCCATCAGCCAGGCATTTATAAGTAATATTAAGCCTCTGTGTGGTTATTCAGGAACTGGCGGGTGGGAGAGAAACCTCCATTTACACCTATTACTGCTGATGCCAGCATCCCGTACCTGAGTTATAGGTTCACTCATTCTTTCCCTTCACCTTATCCAGGCTGACAAACACTGTAAAGTTATAACTATGGAATGCACTGAGCATCCAGGGCAGGTCTTAGCACTGTTCTATCATCAAAGCAGGAACAGAAACAGAGGGTCAGTAGTACCTAAACCACAGTTTAGGGTTTTTTTGTTTTTCGTTTTTGCCCCGAGTCAGGGTTTCACTACGCAGCCCTGGCTATCCTGGAACTCACATTGTAGACCAGGCTGGCCTCTAGCTCACAGAGATCCACCTGCCTCTGCTTCTCAAGTGCTAGAATTAAAGATGTGTACCGTCCCTGCCTAGTTCCCAGTTCTTAAAATAACATATAAAAACTAAAAGACCACAGGTAAAAAATGCTGCTACTCAGAAAGAAACAAACGCAGCAGGTCCTGCTAGCCAATCAGAAACTGTGCCTTTGCATGTTTCATAAGAACACACACAAAAGACCTACACAGGCTTAAACCAGACAAAGTCCTAGCGCTGAGAAGGGGATGTGGACATACAGTCCCACCCCTAATGAAGAAGCTATTTGCAATTGGCACCTGCTGGAAAAGAGAAAGTAAGTTTTCTCCAATGGAGGAAATGGGGTATATCAGCCACACTCCAGGGCCATGCTCAGGAGTAACTGGCCAACACAAAACAGGCTCCATGCTTTGTTGTGTGTGTGTGTGTGTGTGTGTGTGTGTGTGTTTTTTTGTCTCACTGGTTTGTTTTGAGAAAACAAACATGCTGTTGGGAGAGTAGGGAGGTGAGGAAAATCTGGGAAAAGCTGGGGGAGGGGAGAGAATATGATCAAAACATATTGTATGAAAAATTATTAAATAAAAAGAAAAAGCATGAGGTCCTGGCAGATGAGTCCCAAAAGCTGATTCTCATTAGATGTCACCAGGAAGATGTCAGACTCCACAGTGTTCTGCAAGTTCACAGCAGGAGGAGTGCTCACTGAGGAACCAGTCTATGTGTGAGAGCAGGGGACGAGTGAGCCAATGCTGACAGCAACAGCTGCACAGTCCCAGACGCAACAATAACCAGCCGGGGACAGGGTCACTTGCAGGTGGCCATGTCAGAGGAGCAGCAGTGATGTCAGCCCACCAGGAGGAAAATCCCCGATGGGTGAATCTTGGCTGGTTAAGGCCCCGAGACCATAGACTCCAGAGTGTCTTTACATGTTTGTCGCTGCCCCTTTCTCTGGTATCTGGCACGGTGTGGATGGGTGTGGGGAGAGCCCCACTCCCTGTAATGTGTGTGTTTATCTCATGGATTCTGAAAATGCCTGTTCTGCTGGGCATTTTTACCTGTGGATTATTATGAAGATGATTTCTTCCTAAGCTGTACTGTCTAACTGATAATAATGTCAGTTTACATAGAGTTTTGATGATAAAAAATAGAACGAGGAAGTGTTACACAGCTAGACACATGAGCTTCTTTGAGGAGCTGTATAGACTGTGGCTTAGGTTAATGATTAAGGAAAACAATTGAGTCCCATTAGTTTAATTTCTTAGTTAGTTTAAATTCTTTTAATCTCAAAGTTAGGAGGTGTGTTCACAGGTTTTGGAGCATAACACAGCTGAAATAAAGCTTTGAAAGTAACTTCAAGTTAACCAAGATGTTTTTGTCAAATAGCTTTGAGATGAAAAACCCAACAAGACAATGCAAAGTTTTAGAAAGGCACAAGGTTGAGTGAGGAACTCTCTAAGGTCAGAGAACAAGAGCAGAGCAGCCCAAAAACCATTAGCTGACGTGCCTTTCTTGATAGGACTGGTTGATGACCAAAGGGGATGATTAATTCCCTATACCCATTTCTGCCCTCAATCTCCTGATATTAGAAACTGTTGATGAGTGGTATGTATCCTACAGACTTAACGTAGAGCTGGCTGATTCTTTTTCATATACAAAAGTTTAGATTTGTGATTTCTTTAAGATTTCTTATATGTTTGCCTTTTGAGAGTGATTGGCCCTTCTTTGTAACCTCAGAATGCAGCCTGTACTTGCTGAATCAGTGGATTCCCTTTGGGCCCTGTGCTGCTGGAGGCTGGTCCCCCAGGCAGTAAAGAACACCTTGCTCACACTGTCAGTCCACAACAAGCTGCTTGAGTAAGAGTGTATGTGGGTTGAGATAATTTGATTTTTACCTGTAATATGTAAAATGCTTAACATGTAAGGGACATGGAAAACATGCTGCTTTTTACTTGTATTCATTGCAATCATTCACTTGTAAAACAGAATATAACCACATAGTAATTGTTATATTGCCTGAAAGGTTTTTCTGGAGTGTATGAAAAAAGAAAAAGACTAAAGATAGAGTTAAAATAAAAAAAAACCTTAAGAATGAAAGCATTAGAAGAAAAGTATCAAAAAATGAGAGAAGAAAATCACCAGGAAAATAAAGAATAGAAAATGCAAAAGAATAAAGGAAAGGTCTGAAGGAAACCATCAAGAGCGTGTGAGTGTCTTTCCCTAACCCCTCAGATACAAAAGTCATACTACTTGCTGAATCAGTGGATTCCCTTTGGGCCCTGTGTTGCTGGAGGCTGGTCCCCCAGGCAGTAAAAGTCTCTGTGAAATCCTGATTCTGGGAACATGAACCACATGGAATCAACCACCTGTACAGATAGTATGAACTGATCCAGTAACTCGCCAGGCAGCTCAGAGAAGAAAACACAGATAGAAACAAACAAAACAAACCAGGCAAGTTCAAGAGGTGGAAGACAAACTGAGAAAGGAGCGGTTCACAGGTTGGGTTTGGATGCTCAGGGCACAGAACTTCCTCTTAGAAAGATGGGGTTTGCAAGAGACACAGATGATAAAAAGCATTCAAACCCTAGGATATCTCACAGAAGGGACCCAAATTCTGGGTCTTTGTACTCTGAAGACAAGGATGGGTTTCAAGAGCTAAATAAGAATGGAATACTAAAGATGAGAATATTCAGCAGAAATGTTCTTCAAAGAAAGTACTGGAGGATTTAACGGCAAACTTACCCACAATACAGTCTGGGCTCTAATTCCCATTACCACCTCCATTCTTAAACATGCAGAAGTCAGAAGAAGAAAGCATTAGCTGCAGCCCTCACTATAGCTCAAGCATAGTCAGAACTAAGGAGGGGGAAATGCAGGAGGCTTTATGAAAAACAGTTGAAACAAGAGACCGACACAGCCAGACAGCTGCTCTGGGAAGCAAGCAGTGAGGGGCAGCAGTCACTAGTACCACACCTCTGTCCCCCACGGTTGTCACAGAAGACTCTGCTAACGAACCACATACAAGAATATACCAAAAAGATTACCCACACAATAAAACTGGCTTTATCTCAGAGATGCAGGGATGGTTCAACATACACAGGTCAGTAAGTATAGTAAATAGCATAAGTGAACTTAAGGACAAAAATCACATGAATCATTTCAATCGATGCAGAAAAGGCCTTTAGCAAAATCCAATATACCTTTGTGATAAAAATCCTGCAGAGAGTAGGACTGGAGAGAACATAACTCAACAGAATGAAGGTTAATATGACAATGCGCATTAACCTCACTTTAAATGAGAAAAACTTGAAGCAAAGCCATTGCAACTGGGAATGAGTTATGATTGCCCACCATCCCCACTCTTTTTCACTATAGTTCACAAAGCATTAGCTGGAGCGATAAAGCAAGAGGAAAAAAATTAAAGGGGTATAAATAAGAAAATAAGTTAAATTATTTCTATCTGCAGATGAAATATACTTAAGAGATCCCAAAAAGTCCACCAGAGAACTCTAGAATGATTACCAATTTCAGCAGAATGGCAAGATAGAGAATAAATGGGTACAAATCAATAGCCTTTCTACGTATGAACAACAGACTCTGAGAAAGAGGTCACATGCACGCTCCCATTCACAACAGCTTTAAAGGAAACAAGGTACCCGAGAATAACCAAGGAGGTGAAAGACCTCTGCAGTGAAAGCTTTAATTATCTGAAGAAGGAGATTGAGAAAGACACTGAAAGTGAAAACACAGCCCACGGTCATGGACTGTAGAATTAAAATTGTGAAAATACCATTATGCCAAAAGCAATTTATAGATTCAGTGTAATCCTAATAAAAAATTCCAATCTCAGTCCTCACAGAAATATTTAAAAAGCTATCCTAAAATTTATTTGGAACCACAAAAGACATGGGATAGTCAAAGCAAATCTGAGCAAAAGAACAATACTGAAGAGATTACCATCCCAGACTTCAAGATCTATTACAGAGGTAGAGTAATAAAAACAGTACGCTGCTGGCTCCGAAACAGATGTGTAGGCCAATGGAATATAATAAAAAACTCAAACATATAAATATAGCCATATGATATTTGACAAAGATCCCAAAAACATACACTGGAGAAACAACAGCATCTTCAAATGGTGCTGGGGAAACTGGATGTTCACATGCGGAAGAATAAAATCAGACCCATATTTATCACCTTGCACTAAAACTAAGTACAAATGAATAAAAGACCTCAATGTAAAACCTGAAACATGGGAACTTCTACAAGAAAATACAAGCTGTATCCTAAAGACGCAGGTGTAGGGAAGGACTTTCTGAAGAAGACTCCGTTGCCCAGGGGTTGAGGAAGACAGCTGAACAGTGGGACTCATTAAAGTAAAACGCTTCTGCACAGCCTGGGCAACAACCAGGCGAAGAGGAAGCCACCGAGTGGGAGAGAATCTTGTCAGCTATGTATCCTGCAGAGGATTAATATCCAGAATATAAAAAGAACTAAAAAAATAGAAACCTCCCCAAAACACTATTCTAAAAATGGATCTATACAGAGTTCTCAAAAGAAACAAAACCGCTAAGAAATGTCTCACAAGGTGTGCATCAATCTTAGCAACGGCGGAAATGTCATCTTTCCCAAGTCATGAGGGCTGAGGTCACAGAACAAAAAACAGCAAATGCTGAAGGATGCTGTAGGGAAAGGGGGAACCCTCGCCCACTGTTGGTGGGATGGCAAGTTGGTGCAGACTTTATGGAAACCAATATGGAAAATTCCCTATACTACTCCATGACATATGTCCGAAGACTCCACAGACACTGCTCAGCCATGCTCACTGCCTCTCTAATTCACAATAGCTAGAACATGGAAACAACATAAATGTCCTCCAACCAATGAAAGGGTGATGAAAATGTGGTGTATACAGACAGTAGAATTCAGCTGTAAGGAAGAGGGAACTCAGGACATTTGCAAGTAAATGGAGGAAACCAGAAAATACTATATTGAGTGAGGAAAACCAGACCAAGAAAAACAAAACATGTTCTCTCTTATCTTTAGGCTCCTACCCAACTCTTCAGATGTGAACATATAACCTGGAGGAACCAGGCTAGTAAAAAGGCACTAGAGAGAACGATAGCAGGATAGGACAATATGAAAGGGGAAAAGAGGAAAGGGGGCTTTAATTAAGAAGAAGTCAACACTGAAGGAGAAAGAGGGAGGAGAGATAAATAACTCCAAGGATGTTTGAGTCTTAAAGAAACATTATTCTATAATTACCTAATATTACATATAACACATGTATCTCCAAATCCATCCATCCATCCATCCATCCATCCATCCATCCATCCATCCATCCAAAAGGAAGTTATGGGGCTAGGGAGACAGTTCAGTAGTTAAGAGCTTTCCCAGAAAATCTGGGTTCAATTCCCAGCATCAACATGGCAGCTCATAACTGTAAGTCCAGTTCCAAGGAACCTGATACCTCATATAGATATGCATACAGGCAAAACAACAATGCACATAAAATAAATTATATTAAAATGAAGCTATGCCACTCTGGCTGACAATGTTCCCCACAAGAGTCACAGAGCATCTATAAAAACCTAGCATCTGGCATAAGAAACATCTTTACAAACTGTTGGTCAGCAAAGTCCAAAAGACTCCTGAAACAACAAGGCTATTGTTGGTGCCCTCGGCAACCCCACTTGGAGGTTGGAGGGAAATGGAAATCCCCATTGCTGAAGAACCATGCACTTTAGACACAAGACTTGGATGATTAGAGCTGGATCTGATCTGGAAGTTTTATCACACACACACACACACACACACACACACACACACACACACACTTCCTCTTTTCTTCTTGTATTGGTTGGGAATTTTATGAATAAAATTCTTTTCCGCCCTTCCTATTGACTGTAGCAAGAGTCTAAATGCATGAGCAGGTCAGCACAAGCTATTCCAGCCTGTCCTTCCTGCCAACCCAACATCTACTTAGGCACAACTTCTCCCGGTTCTGGAGACATGTTCTTTCATATTGAGACTTCTGTAGTCCCAGACAGGAACTCTCTCCAGCTCTCTCTGCAGATAACCCCATAGGCCTTAGTGAATGCACTGTGGCCTCTGGAAGACCTTCTCTAGCCTCCTGACTACAGATCAAGCATGCTTTCTGTACAGTCATATTTATTTTTTCCTTATCAAGGCACTGAGCACATGGTTTTATAATGCTTGATGAAATGGGTTTTGAAATAAAAGCTGTCACAATAAGGATTAGGGTTGGTTGCTTGCTCTTTGTACATAATACTCCCTGTAAAATCGTCTGTAGTGGGATGCCAGCCACTAGAGATTGAAAGATGGGTAAGACAGTTATCACCCCAAAGAGCCACAGCACAGTGGTGAAGAAGGCACTAAATGATGTAACGTGGATGAGCAGTGGAGGGGCCTGAGCCTGAGCCTGTAAAACACACAGCGAGGGACCAAAGCACTCTCTACAGGGTTGTTAGGTTTTCCTGGAGGTAATACTGAAGAAGGTCGCAATCTGAGGTGAAACCCTGCTACCATGTGCAAATTTAGGGAGTACTGCATTTTTCTACATGGGTTCCAAGGTTTCTAATCATTAAAATATTAAAAATTATTCCTGACACACCTTTAATCCCAGCACTTGGGAGGCAGAAGCTGGTAGATCTCTGAGACTTTGAGGCCATCTGGTCTAAAAAGTGAGTTTTAGGACAGCCAGGGCTGTTACACAGAGAAACTCTGTCTTAACAAACAAACAAAACAAAAACAAAACAAATCAGGCAAGTAAAAGACAAAGGTGGTAGGAACAGGAAGATGGGGCTTTATAGATAGCAAAGGTCATGAACAAAGGTGGGTACTTGATGTTGGCACACACTGGCAACTACATGGCTGGGTGGTGGCAGAAGATAATGTCTATTAAGGAGAAAGTTTAAAAACAAGAATAAGGAGAAGCAGGAGACACATCACCAAGAGTCCAACATGCCATCTGAGGAACTTTAACTATTCTGGAAAGATGAGGGTCGCTGATGCTGTGGGGTAATGCTTTTGCACCCTGGAAAAAGTTGTCACTCGTACTGGTTTAATAAAACGCCGATTGGCCAGTAGCCAGGCAGGAAGTATAGGCAGGGTGACCAGACTAGGAGAATTCTGGAAAGAGGAAAGACTCAGTCTGCAGTCACCACCAAGACACAGAGGAAGCAAGATGAGAAGGCCTCACTGAGAAAAGGTACCAAGTCACGTGACTAAACATAGACGATATACAAATATACATACATTTATACACACACACACACACACACACACACACACACACACACGTAACAGACATGGAATGGGGAACGAGAGACAGCTATCTGGCTCTAACGTGCTACCCTGTGCTCACTGACAAAGCTCCATTGAAAGGACTTTTAAATTACAAGCGCACGAATGAGCAGCTGCAGCTGGTGTGCTTGCCCAGGCCTGCTGTGTGGCTGCACAGGAAGCAAAGCAGGACCCCTTGAGCCCAGAAGTTTGAGGTTAGGTTTGGGAAACAGTGAGACCCTGTCTTAAAAAAAAAACAAACCAGGAATTGGAGGATTTATTATATTCATGACAACTACGAACTCTGGCAAGGTTATAGAGGGAAAAAGTAACTTCAATCTTTATTTTTTTTTTCAAATAAATGGGAACCTGCATGGCTTATTAAAAAGACCAGAAGAGTGTTAGAACTGTGCGAAGCAGACCCTTGACCTTGGCTCATAGTGTGCTGCGGCACTCATGAGAGTACTCTGGAACTGATAAGTTCACACGGCTGAACTGACGGCTCACAGAAGTTAGGTGGCAGTCGCTCTTATGAAACGACTTCACATTTGGAAAGTAGGATAGACGATTGGCAGAACAGTTCTCAAGAATTACCCGGAGAAGACACTTTTCTTGGGTATTTATTCATGCCTCTACTCATTAGTTATATTTATTGGCAATTGATATGTGGCAGGTTCCAGAGATAGAACAGGGACTGAGAAAGCAAAACTGCAGCTCTCAAAGGGTTAATAACCACGAAGGAGATAACAGTAACTACAGGGTGCTATGACAGCCCATAGGGCAGCGAGTGAAGGGGACCAAGGCGACAAGAATATGACAGGAACATTGGTCTAACTTGGTCTGGGAGAAGTACATGGACACCCAAGCTGAGATCTGAAGACTGAACAACAGTTGGCCAGGAGAAAGAGTGGAAGGGATGAGGGAGAGGATCTCAGAGGAGAAAAGAGAATCTGAAAACTTGGAGGCACAAAGACGCATCCAGGTTAAGAAACTAAAAGAAGTCTAGGAAGTCTATAAAGTATAAACCGAAATGAGGACATGGCAAGTGAGAGTCAAGGCTAAAGAGCTAACGTCAGTGTCTTAAGGTAAGAGGCTTGCAAGGCATACTGAAGACCTTGTGCTTATTCTATACAACGGTGAACAAAAGTGTCTAAGGTAATAAGTCTTATGAATTTAATATTAAGTATTACATTTGTGTGCATACACATACACACATGAACATGTTAGTGTACTCACAGCGCATAAGTAGAAGCCAGAGGACAACTTAGAGAGTTGGTGCTCTCCTTTCATTGTGAGCACCAAGAATCTAACCCAGGCTGTCAGACTTGTGTGGAGTGCCTTCACCTGCTTAGCCTTCTCACTGGCCTGAGGTGATAGGGTTTGATACAAAGCCTCCGGTTGCATTTCATAAACCTTTCAGTTCATAACAAGCTGGAAAAATGGTGTCTGTGTTGCTCTCCGGTTAAGCACGCTTCCCTAGGAAGGAGCTCTCTATTAAACTAAGACTGACTAGGTCTCTCTACTCTCTGCCAGCAGCTGGCTCAGATGCGAGGGACTACGGACATAGTAAGGAAGACACTACCTCGGATTTCATGAAGCAAAGAAATAAAGCAGAAAAAAGAAAGAAAGTAGCCGGAATAAATCACCCCGAGGTGATATTTTTATTAACACCTCAATGATAATAAAATATCCCCATAAACATATGGGCAAGGGATACTCAATATAAAGCATTGTTTGATCCATTCAATTTAATATTTCATTTGGATATATTTGTAAAAGTTAAAGATTACAAATTTAAAAGATTAGAAAGCCATACTCTGGGGTTAGCTTTGGAATTATATTCACAATTTCACAGGCAAAAGTGAATGGCAATTTTCTACTTACACTTTTATTTTTGTATTCTTATGGGGCTGGCAAAGGACACAGGGCTTTGCATACTCCAGTCAAGTGCTATACCATTGAGCTACAAGTTCAATTCTTTGACATTTATATTGTTCCATGGGGAAAAAAAGTCACTTAAAACTTAAGTATTGTTATTTTATCTTGACTCGGTACTAAAGCTGAAGCCATTGTGTGTTGTTAAGAAGGACAAGAGGGAGGTATAGAGAGGTTTTAAGAAGGACTGTGTGTCCAGAATTTTCTGTATTCACACATTTTAAAACTATGCTGGCAACAGAAACAACCAAATGTATTTGAATGGTATTAATTTTGAAAAAGGAAAAATGGTTCTTATATTAGAATGGTGAAACCGAGTGGCTTTTTCTTGTCTCATAATGTCATGTGTTGTTATCGAAGTTTTCAAGAGGCAAGGACAAGACACCGCAGAGGGGAAGCATTAGCAGTCTAGCAGTGCAAACCCTAAATGTCTGGAGGGTTTAAACCTAGGAATGTACCTTACTTTAGGTTCCTGAAGGGAACTGTTTCCTTCACTTGCCGTTCGGATGCGATGAAGAGAAAATCTTTGACTGGAAAGATGAGGGGGTAAGTGCAATAACCGGAAGAACTTCGGCTACTCACCCATTATTTAGTGAGTGCTTGCATTTGGAGGCGAGTACACGGCTATGCACATAAACGCGTACATGATGTCAACACTGTGATAAACATTAGCGGGGCGGGAGTGGGACCCTCGAGAAGCACGGACGACAGAAAAAGCAAGAGGCTCACTAGTGGTTTATAGACGCTCACAGTTTTGTATAATAGTGGATGGATGTCGACTATAGAAAAGAATGGAGGTGGCCAACCGAGAAGCAACAAGGTTCTGACCTTGTTTGATCAGCAAAGAGAGGACGAAGCAGACGAGTCGCGCACCAAAGGAAACGTCAGACTCGGAAGTCGGAGAGGTAAACACGTCGGCACCCGGATCCAGCTAAGCCTACACGGGTTAGTCGCAGCACTCAGCTCTAGCCGCATGCCGCCGTGGGCCTCCCGCCCGGAGCCACACTTCTCCAGGCTCCGCGGTCCACGGCGCAGCCCGAAGCCTCGGGACACTGAAGGAACTGCCCCCACCCCACCCGGTGGCACCGGCCCCCGCGCGGACCCGCACGTCTCGGGGTGGGATGCACGCTAGGTGAGTGACAGGGCCACAAGTCAGCCCTAACCATCCGGGCTAGGGCACTGGCTGAGCAAATCCGGGTTCTCCGGAGCGCGCGAGGGCCGGCGGCGGCTCACCTGGGAGGTGATCATGATGCTGGAGTCGATCAGGAAGCTCATGGCGAAGCCTCGGGAGGCCCATGCCCAGCTGTCAGCCCCTCAGAGAAGCCGCAAGTTAAGACACTCTGGCTGCAGCAGTAAGCGGCCTTCGCCCTGGGCTGTCGCGTGCTTACGCCATCAAGCCGCGCCGCAGCCAGCCAATCAGCGGTCGCATTCCTGTTTGCACAGCAGGTGAGGGTGGGCTGGGTTTGAGGCCGCGCCGTGCTCAATTCCGCGGGCTGGAAAAGGCGAGTAGGCTAAGCCCAATGCAAGTTCAGTTCTCTTTAGTAGGCAGAAGGAGCTGAGGCCTGAGAAGTTACGTCTTGTGTTAAGTAGTACTGCCTTTAAATATACTGATCCTAGCTAAAAAAAAAAGAAAAAAAAAAACCCCAGGAAGTTAGCAATTACTGGACTGAGAGTTGCAGAGAGGCACCGAGTTGCGTGATAGTCCAGCGCTTTTGGTTGTGGAGTACTAGGCACCGTGTGAGACCCACAACTGCGGCGGGGCAGGGAGGGGCACAAATCATTGGAACATAATCAAAACTGATTCTTTGAAAGGACAGGAAGAGGGAATTGAAGGCTCAGGAACTTAAAGAATGGGTAACATTGATATAACTCCAAGGGATGCTTGTAGGGTAAAGGACTGGAAGTTATGTGAAGGCAGATTTTAATTCAAAATAATAATTATTTAGGAGTCCGCAGGAGGGTTATTGTTAGAAACTAGTTTCCCCCTCCACAACAGACCGTGTGGCTGTGGCTCCAATACAAAGTGAATCACCTCTTTCTCCCACTGTATCCTCATTTCGTGAAGGCTTAATGCACTATGGTGGGGCTTATTCTTTCCCCTCTAGAACCCTAGCTAGTCTTTATAGTCACTGTGGTCTCCTAGTCCTGGAAACTGGCCCCAGCTCTGAACAGCCCTGGGTAGGAGTGACTAGTCAAGGCTGCAGGCAAGACCTGAAAGGGGATACGTGTGTCATGGGGAAGGCTAGTAGCTAGACTCTGAGTGCTCATTGTTATTCTTAAAAAACGAAGAGAGAGCGGCTACAAACGGTCCCTGGGCGGGCTGGCGGAGCCAGCCATGGGAAAGCGGCTACAGGAGGGCACGCTTCCTTGGCCCACGGTGGCGGCAGGTAACAGACACGTAAACACAGGAAATAGCCATAAGTATTTATTAAGGAAGGGGGAGAAAGAAAGACAGAGAAAAGAGGTAAAAGGAGAGAGGAGAGATAAAAGAAGAGAGAGACAGAGAAAACGCGTGCGCACGCTAAGGAAGCAGAAAGAGAGGAAGAGGTCCCAAGATGGCGATGGGCGGGTCAGAGGTTATGGGAGTGGGCGTGGCTAGGACAGGGACCAAAAGAATAACTCATTACTACAGTATGAATAAATGAGGACACCCCCTCGGGGTGCTGCACATAAAGAGAGATGTCCTTCTCTGATCTCAAGTCTGTCCCATCAAAACAGCCTGTCCTCGTTAGGGTTACCACTGATGTGATGAGAAACACCATGGCCACAAGCAATGCCCAAAGCTGATGCAGAGGCCATGGAGAGGCACTGCTTACTGGCTTACTCAACCTGCTTTCTTATAGCCCAAGACTTCCAGATCAGCAGGGCGGTGGTGCACACACCCTTAATCTCAGCACCCGGGATGCAGAGGCAGGAAGATCTCTGTGTGTTTGAGGTCAGCCTGGTCTACAGAGTGAGTTCCAGGACAGGCTGTTAAACAGAGAAGCCCTGTCTCAAAAACAAACAAACAAACAAACAAACACAACAAGAAACAACAAAAAAGGGCTACCATCCCAGGCGTGGCACCACCCACCATCGTCCGGGCCCTCCGCTGTCATTTTCTAATGAAGAAAACGCTCTACAGGCTTGCCTACAGCACAGTCTTCTGGAGCCATTTTCTCAGTTGAGATCCCTTCTCTCAGACGACTTTAGCTCGTGTCAAGTTGACATAAAACTATCCAGCACACTGTCCAATCCCTGTTCTAGAGTGCCAGGGAGCTGCGGAGGCTGCCTTGCCATGAGAGTGTCTCAAACCAAAGAACTGGGGTTTCCGGTCCCATCTAGCAGGGAGGCAGGTGGCTGTCTACAGCGTGGCACTCAGTTGTCATTGCCATTCAAAGCTGGGGGGTAGTGCAGAACGCTGGGAGAACTTGCTCCTATCATTATCATGCCTAATTAATTTGGTCTTTATAATTTGTGAACAAAAAGAAGCACACACAGAGATGAAACTTAAACTGAAAACGTAAGTTGAAATTGATAAATAGAAGAAACAATAAGGGACTGTTCTGAACATCGGTCACCTGTCCTCTGTGCCTGGGTGGGGCAGACAGTTCTCCCTACCGTAGCTAGTACTTCCTGCTCCTAGAGTGATGATCTTCCTGAATACGTCATCTTAGATACGTACCTACCTTTCTCGTGATTTGTGATTTGACACCACGACATTGGCAAGACAGTCAGAAAAGAGTGTAACACTGCTGTTATCCCAAAGTCTGAGATAGGCCTTATTTGTTATCCTGATATATAACCATCCCATACACTTCATCATTTCCCACCTAATGTTGGTCTCCCTTAAATTCTCCCGTCAAAGCCCTAATGCGATGGTACTAGGAAGCAGACCTTTGTGGGGTGATTAGGTTTGGTGCAGTCATGAGGGGTGACACTCTCATGATTCAACAATGTACATGGACCGGGATGTGCATGTTCCCTCGCCCCTCTCTCCTCCATTTGCCCCTTCCCGTCCTGTCATGTGATACAGTGAGAAGGCAGCTGACTGGAAGGCAAGAGGACTGTCGTCAGGGAGTGACAATGTTAGGACCTCGGCTGTGGGCTTGCAGCCTCCCAGAACTGTGGCCCATAAATATGTGATATTTAAGCCACGATCTATGGTATTTTGTCATATTAGCTTGAAACGAGGCAGTTAAAATAATTTGTGGTATAGTTTTCAATTAGAAACATATATGAACATTTTCTCGTGCTAAAACAATTTCATTTTCATTACCTCAGTAACATTCCAACAATGGTCATGCCATGATTTAATGAGTCCACATCTGTGGGGAGGGGAAAGTGCTCATATGTATGTGTGCATGTGTGTGTATGTAGAGACCAGAGTTCAACACTGAGCGCCTTCTTGTTCCCTTCTGCATTGTTCTCCATCTTGTTTTTTGGCAGCATCTTTCAGCGAACTTGGGGTTTGCCAGTTTGGCTAGACTGGCTGCCCAGCAAGTCGCAGAGATCCTCCTGTCTCCACTGCTCTAGCATTGGGGTTGCAGTTGTGTGACAGCATGCTTTGCTTTTTCGCTAGGATACGGGGGATCTGAACTCTTGTTTGCATGCTCTCGTGGCAAGTAGTTTGCTACCGAGTCATCTCCCCAGCCCCCCAATTTACATGTTTGATGCTTTCTGTATTGTTTGCTATAATGCAATTATGTGATGAAATAATTGATTTTTATTTTTAATGCATGTGTGTATATGCACATCTGTGTGCATATGTATGCGTGTGTAAAGCTCAAGAGATAACCTTGAATGTCATCCTCAGAGACTCCATCCATCTTTTTTGAGAAAATGTCTCTCATTGGCCTGGAGTTTACCAACTAGGCTAGACTGGCAAGCAAGTGAGCCTCCTGCTCCCCAGCACTGGGGTTATAGGTGTGCCTCAGCAAGGCAAGCGCTCTACTGACTGAGCCTCCAGTCCATCTTCTTCTACATGGCAAAGATTATGAACCACAAGTAATAGTTATCTTAACTTTCAACTTTCACTAGGCAAGGGACACTCACTATATGTGGCCCAAACTTCAGGGACACACCCTGAACTCCTTTAACTAGCTCCTGCGGCAGCTGGAGTCGAGGCTGTGAACTTCTACAGCAGAGTAGTGGGTGTTGATGAGCTGTGGGTGAGAAGCCTGCCATCCACCCTAGCAATTGCTTCTGCAGTTTTGTCTTCTACCAATTGCCTAGGACCACAGGGCAGGATCAAGTCTCTCAGAGCCACTGTAGCTCTGTTTATATTTCTGATGGCTTCCTAATTTGATGCCTGAGTTTTTTTTTTCAGCATAAATGATTCATACTATGTGTTTGTGGCTATTATATTTTACATCAATGAAAATTAACATTTGTTTTTGTTTTGATGGTTCTGTCTGGATCTTTATTTTGTGACTTTTGTTTATTTTTTTTTGTGCAGACTCTGTGTGTCTTGATTTTTTTTTAACTTCTAGAAGTTTAGAAGGCAGAGATTGCTTTAGTGTAAGAGGTGGAACCCTGTGTTTTCTATGCACTCACAGAATCAAGCAATCGGGCACTTCTGCCGTCTCATGTTTGTCCTCCTCCCTTCCGCCCTCCATTCACAGTCCTTCAGTTTATGTTCATGTAATCTAGGACCCCAGACCTTTAAGAAGTATATTAAGAATTATTAATATATAAGTTGCACCATATGCTTAAATGTATTTATTTTTTATCATTTACTTCTTGTCCACTTTGCGTCTGTGGCTGTTTTAACATTTATCTTTGACCTGAATGAATCATGAAATAGTTTATTCTTTGAAGATGTTTTGCAGTTATTTTGTGTTCTGTACAGTTTAGAGCATATTTTGTTACTTATTTAATTTTTAAGTTCTTTTGTTCATTCACTTTGGATGTGCACATATGTGTGCTATTGTCATGGTGTGCCCGTGGAGGCCAGAGGACGGCCTGCGGGAGTCAATTGTCTCCTTCCACCGTGTGGGGCTGGGGATCGAACTTACGTCATCAGACTTGGTGGCAGATGCCTTTACCCGCTGAGCCATCTCGCTGGCCAGAGAGTACCTTTTAGTTGCACTGACTCCTGGGGAAATTTGATCTGTTCAGAGTTCCTGGGTTCTATTTTCATTCTCAGTGTCCTATAGACATCCCATTATTTCTTAAAAATTTAATATGACCATGAAGAAGTATGATGTCAGCAAATGCTTCCCCCTTTCCTGGTAACCTAATCTCTTTATTTCTAGTTTATCCTCCCCCTGGCATTTGGAGCAGTCTGAGGGGACAAATCACCAATAGAATATGATGGAAGATATATGGCTTCCAAGGTTAGGTTACCAAATATGTCGAACGTCTCTCCTTGATCTTTTGGGTCCCTTGCTCCAGGGTAACCAGACACCAGGTCATGAGGACACTCAAGCAGCCTTGTGGGGAGGCCTGAGTGAACGGGGACCAATTTGGTAGCATCAGCTTCCTTTTCAGGTAGCCACTTGAGTGAGTGGATTCCACCATGGGAGTCAAGTCTTTGAGAACAACATGCCCCACTAATACTGGATTGTAGCCTCAAGGGACATCTCCAGGATGCTCTAGGCCCAACCTACAGAAAGGCTGAGAGACAGTATGTTCTTCTTGTTTGAAGTCACTATGTTTTGGAGCAATTATTACACAGTAATTATATAACTAACATATGTCCCCACAAGTAACATTTTTACTGTATATTTGTGTAGAGTTATCTGAGGGTCTATTATGTAGCCTTGATTTTTGTTTCTTTGCTGCTCACTAAAGCAAACATACGGATTTTGAATTTTTGTTACAGACCTACTTAACCTCAATGAATCAGGTTCTGTAAACAGATCACGATAGTTACTGTAATGTAAATCTTGATATCTCAGTGTCTTTATACAAGAAAGGTTTAGGTTTTTTGTTATTTATTTATTATGTATACAATATTCTTTCTGCATTATGCCTGCAGGCCAGAAGAGGGCATCAGACCTTATTACAGATGTTTGTGAGCCACCATGTGGTTGCTGGGAATTGAACTTAGGACCTTTGAAAAAAAAGGCAATGCTATTAACCACTGAGCCGTCTCTCCAGCCCAAGGTTTAGTTTTTTATGCAGGCAATGTCCAGAAGTTCAGATAATGAGGACTGGTTGGTACGGAGAGCTCTCTGCTCTCTGGTCATCCAAAGGTGATATCTTCCTAAGATGACATCCAGAGTTAATTCCATTTGCATTCCTACATTTACATTCATATAATCAAGGAGTTAAACCTTTCAAATATACTAAGAATTATTAATATATAAGTTGGAGCTTGTAACTATACTCACAACAATTACATTTGATTTCCCATATGCTTAAATATATTTAGTAATTATCAAAAATTCAGCAAAGGACTTGCTCACAGCTCCAGGACACTCCTAGGTGAAATGAGGGCGAATATGATCCAGCCAGAGCAGAAAAACTCTCCCAGTCAGCTGAGACTGTGGCGCCCACGTGGCCAACTAAAGTCCACTTAAAACCTGAGAGGGCTTTTTACAGTTTCTGTGTGATTATTTCGGTTCTGGGCGACCGGGATGAACAAGCGGCCTCCCTGCAACAAGTATGCTTCCTCTCCTACTCTAGCATCCCCAGGGAAAAACAAAAGGTGCACCTGGTTAGCCCATGCAGAGAAGCAAAAGGATCACATGGGTGAAAGCATCCCTAACATGAAGTCTTCATGTGGTTGCCAAGGTTTCTCTGATGATGTCCAGGAATGTATATGCAAACCTCTTTTTCTTTATTTATGACAATGGAAACCTGTTTGCTTTCAAGTCTGGAAACCTGGACCATTAGGTGTAGCACAGTTTAAAAAAACCCAGAGACAGAAATTGGGTTCAACCTGAAGGCCAGAAAAACAAAACAGCCATCCACCGGCTCTTGCCTCTACCTCAATCTGAAATGGGGATCCTGCCTCCAATCTCAGAATCAAACTGTGTATGAGAACTGTCTCCTCCCATCTTATATTCCTCTCTAGGGCTAGGATTAAAGGTGTGCACCACTACCACCCAGTTTCTATAGCAAACTAGTGTGGCTACTGGGATTAAAGGTGTGTGTCACCACTGCCTGGTCTGTAAGGCAGTGGGGCTGTTTTACTCTCTGATCTTCAGGCAAGCTTTATTTGTTAAAATACAAATAAAATATCACTACAGTTAGTGAATCACTTTCTCAGACATAGACTTAGTTAGAGGCAGCCTGCATTGTTGTTGTGAAGGGCTTAGCCAGGTGTCTCATTCCTGCCCTGAGGGGTCTCAGTAATTCATTTATTTATTCATCAAATGTTCTGTGTGTGTGTGTGCATACATATACAGGCGCGCACACACCATTGCATGTTTGTAGAAGTCAGAGGACAACTTGTTCTTCCACCATGTCCGTCTTGGCGATCAAAATCAGGTCCCTATGCTTGGTGGCAAGTGCCTTTATCTCCTGAGCCATCTCTAAAGCCCCAACAGAACAATTTGGTAAGTGAGGACGGCAATAGAAGGGCTCATGGGCATCAAGGGTCTGCAAGGGAAGTAGCAGCTAACTTTTTCTTAGAGTCTGTGAGATTTAGTAAACAAAGAGACGTGGGTCTGAAACAATGTAGCACCTATTGGTTTCTGTGTGCCAGAACTGTCTTTATTGGATACTAGATCTTAGTTCCATCAGACTAAGGCAAATACATGAAGAGAGGTGGGGGTTGAGGCTTCAAGGTGGTTTAACCATGTGGGATTGCTGCAGCAAGCAATGTAAGTGACTTGGGCCATGTTAAGTTTAAAAAGGCAGGGAGAGGGGGAAGAAACTCTGAGCAGCTTAGCAAATTGAAGGAAGGCTAAAAAAAAACAGTCTGAAGAACCAGGTATTTCCTGGAGATCTGGATGGTCTAGAGCTTGCGCCATTATAAATGAATTCCAACCAATTTTCAGTTTCTGTGATTCCATACGAGTGACATTGTAGGGACTGTGTCTGATTGACTAGTCAATCCCCAAAGCTGGTCTCCACCCAGGAAATCAACTAAGAATCCATCAAAAGGGGCTGGAGAGATGGCTCGACACTTAACAGCACTGGCTGCTCTTCCAGAGAACCTGGGTTCGGTTTTCAGCACCCACGTGGCAGCTCACAATCCCAGGGCATCTGATGCCCTCATCTGTCCTCCTCAGGCACTGTATACACATAGTTCACAGACATCTCTGCAGCAAAACACCCATACACATACACTAAAGGGATGGGGGAATCTACCAAGTTTGTATCCAACTGCAGAAGGGTGTTTCCTGTGGATAAACTGGGCTGATATAGAAGAAGTGAACGCCAACAGGTAAAAAGAGAGTTATTCTGTAAGTGGGTGGGCATAAGCTACAAATGACTTTGCCAATCATAGGGAATGAAGAATTACTAAAGAGTTTTGACAAGAGAGGAGACATGATAAATCCCAGGCAGAAGCTTCTGACTAACTTAACCTGGTTGTCAGGTTGTTTTCGTACTCAATGAATCATTTTATGTCTATTTTAAATGCTCAAGGGAAAGAAAGAACACATGCTTTCCTTTTGCTTCTCTGCATGGGCTAACCAGGGGTGCCTTTTGTTTCTCCCTGAGGGCTACTGGAGTAGGAGAGGAAGCATATTGAGCAAATCCCAGCTGACTGGGAGAGCCTTTCTGCTCTGCCTGGATCATATCCTCCCTAGTTTGACCTAGGAGAATCCTGGCACCTTGGAGCAAGTTGTTTGCTGAATTTTCAGGAACTTTGTAAGCCAGCTCCTCGGTTCATTCAGTAGTAACAGCTAGATTGTATAAACCTAAAAATGGAACGAGGATAACATCTACTCAAAGCCTCCTATCTATTTCACAATCATTTTTATTCCATGAGTCAGCTTCACGTCACATCAACAAAATGCTGGACACGGGCTATGAGTAAAAGAAAGTGGTGCTATTTAGCTCACAGTTTGGGAGGTTCAACGGCACAGCACGTGCATCAGCTCAAATCTGGTGAGAGTTCTGTGGTAGAAGGCAGATGGTAAAAGCGTATGTTGTGTGAGCAGACATATTTCAAGCCAGGAAACAGAGATATCTGGAAGGGGCCAGGATTGCTCCTTTTGTAACTACTCTCTTCTGAAGAGCTATCAGGAGGTTGCATTAGAACTACGGTGTCAGATGGGAACTACCATGGGTCATGTGAGAAGGACTTCTTACCACTGAAGACCTAAGGACCTCCTACTTAGGCCTGATCTCTTAAATGTTCCACCAGCTGCTTGGGGACCAAGCCTCCTCTCCAATGGACCGTTGCAGACATTCAAACCATAGCACTGAGGTTATTTTTCATAATTGTGGAATATGCATATGCATTGTATGATAGGGGAACTTCATAAGGCGCTACTGGACCTCTTATTGCTCTGCCAGGGATAGCATACTGGTAACTCAAGATTGACAATGGTGGGTGAATTTACACAAGTCAGGTAAGAAAAACCCACAAGCTAGGGCTTCTTTACCTCAGAGAAAGCTACTAATCATTTACTAGTGTACCCCACTCCCTTCCTTTCCAGGGACCCCAACTCCAAGAATAACAATTAGAAACGGAGGCAGCCTTTTTACTTGATTGATGGGCCAAGAAAGAAAACAAAGGTGGTTAAAGTCCAGCTAGTTTATTTGTTTTGTTAAGAATCTAACATGCAGTTATTAGTTCTGACACAAGAATGAGGAGGGTTGGAGAGTACAGGACCAGCATCTCCATGTTGCCACTCATGAGCCGTTTCCCAGTGGCACTAAGTCTGAATGCATCTCGGCTTATTCTTTACTTGTGCTTCCCAGATGGACAAGAAAGCACACAGAGACGGCGATGGCGCTATTTCTTTTCTCTCCAGACAAATTTCTGAATTCTAGAATTTATTTTCTGCTCTGGAAATCTTCTGAAGGAAGTGAGGCTGGAGACTGCGGTCTGTCTCACGTCCACATGGTGGCCACGGCAGACAGTGTCAAATGCAGTGGAGACGGAGCTGTCTTCCAGATCGCTTCTCTCTCCTTACTTAACTGCTGGATCTAGAGTTACCCCTCCTTTATCCCCTCTCTTCCCCAAAGACATATTTGGTTACACTACAATAATTTCCAGAAAGGGAAACCTTAAACGTAGTTTCTAGGCACACACTACATCTTACAGAACAGATTTACACTCAGAGTTCTTCATTAGCTGTCCTTACACTTTTTATCTAGACTGCGCTAACTTTGGCTGGGCAATCGTCTGCACATGACATGTACAAAGGGCTAGTTTGGAGCCAGGGTAAGACAGGAGGAGGATGGAAAGGGAGGTGCTGTTGGGGTCCACACGTGCCCACTGCCCCTCAGGAACTGAGGAGGAACAGTTGTCTTCACTAGTCTTGTCCCACACCTTCCATGTGACTTCAGCCGAGCGGTTCCTGTTTGCTCCTCTTTCCTTTGCCGTGAGTCAGACTTGGGGGTTGACACCTCCTTCCTCCTCTGTACATGAGCTCTGGTAAGATGAACACCTTGGCATTTCTTGCAGCAACAGATTCTCGTGTGATTAAGGATGTTGTTTGTCTGCAACATGATTCTTAGGACTTCAGGATCATCCCCTCATTTTACACATTGTCCCACTTTTTATAAAACGGTCTCTTGGTTTACTGAGCTGTGCCTTCTTCGGATGTGATGTGTGTCATTGCTTCAGGTTGTACTTTAAAATATGATCGTACAGTTTGGACAAGGCCTTCTTTCTCTTCTTATTTCTACGTTAGTAAGTTTTTGAGAAGAAGAATTAGACCTTGAGAAGGAGAAGGCTTCTCCTCCCTATTACCTTAGAGAAAGCTGTCATTGAGAGCAGAGGGATGACAACCTGTCATCCCCAGAGTTAAACAGAGGCGGCCACCACATCTCACAAAATGCCAATTATTTTTGTGAGTCTCCAAACCAGATTGATCTTCAGGAATATTTGTTCAATGCTGTGTCGGATGCATCACCTGAACATCAAGGGCCAAAGTCATGGAAACCAGATAGGTCTTTTTACGAAGCCCTGGATACTAGGGATTTCCCAGACAAGCTTGCAGCTCTAACTGAACGTTGAGCAGCTCTAGCTTTCCTGGCGCAGACCTCCCCTAATGGGGGTGCTAGGACCACTATCCAGTCATTAGCCATTTTCCCCTGGAAGGAGCCACACTTCTGTTGTCTTCTAGTCAAGGCATCTTTCATTGGCAGGACCATGTGCTCTAGGGGTTTAATGAGTCAGAAGTAAAGCTGGACCTAATAGAACCCCGAAGCATCGTAATCCTAATCAGTCATGATTCTGTGCCCCCAAACAGAGAGCATGGATGTACCACAAAGAGCACAGACCATCCAAACGGGACCTGACAGGAGCTCTGTGGTGGCCGAAGAGGAACCTTATTCCAGTCATTTAAATAGTTGCCCATCTGTCTGTGGTCATTATATGGAATCAAAATGTTGTTGAGTCTCCTCTGAGGAAACGAGCTTCTAGAATGTCTACCTTGATTAACTCTCACCACAGAGCTGAGGGGACAGATGGAAGACACCCATCTGTCCCCCACCCTGTCTTACTGTTGTTGGAGGAACAGCTCAGGGAGCGAGGTTCCAGAAAGCAGGCTCCAGGCACGGTGGTCAACTCATCAGTTCTTATGATACCCCAGAGGGAGGCAGGCAGCAAGGGCCATTGCTCGTTTGTAGACAGAAAACCGAGGTATGGAGAGGATAAGGCGCAATGATGACTCCGCCACTGACTGGCAGAAACAGGAGGAAAATCCTGACCGCTAGGCGCCCGTGTCTGTTTCTTCCAGCATAGACTCCGTTTTGTTGGGAAGGCCAAAAGAGAAGCAGCGGCTTATACGGGGGCCCAGCAGCTGTGGGCAGTGAAGTGAGACACTACTTCATCTGACATCCAGCCAAGACAAGGAGGCCAGCAGCCCTCCCTTGCAGCTCCGCAACTGGCTCTGAGCAGCACTGGCAATGTAGCCTTAAAACAGGACTTAGTTTTCATTTCCTTTTTTTTTTTTAATTTGGTCTTAATTGAAGTACTGGGGATTGAACTCAGGGCCTCACACTTGCCAGGCAAGCACTCTACCACTGAACAATCTGATACTACATATGTATGCTACTACATATATGATACTACTTTTGTATCAAGTCCTAGTTGAGATGCCCCCCCCCCCCCGATTTTGGTCAGAAAGAAGGTTCTTTTTAAACCGTAAGCACAACTGTAGGGGTGATAGGGCAGCTATGAGGGTCAAGAACACCTTAGGCTCTTGGGCTTGGGATTTTTGCTACTGTTCTCATTGCGTACGACAAGGTCTGTGTGGGGTTGTTATGACCTGGCAGGGGTAAGATCCCAGCAGTAGCAGAAAGTCACATGTTGGGAAGGTAAACAGGGCCTTCCGTTCAACTGTTCCTTGCTCGATACAGTCTTCTGTTGAAAATTTGTTACTTTGGTTTTCTAGATAGATATATAGTTAGCCTTTCTCTCTTAAATGCAGATTTCTTAGGCATAATTATATATATATAAAAGAAAACAAACCATTCATGAGTTTATTTTCGGAATTGCTTTGGCTTAGAATGTGGCGCCAGGCAATTAGAGCATGAATTTTCCTAGGGAGGGATAGTTTTCGGAGGCTTATCCAGAACAAATATGTTAAAATGAGGGCCAAGAGAGGACTTTCCACTCTGAGATGTATTGCCAGGGAGTAGAACTGGTTGAAGGGCAGTTTTTCTGGGTACCCTGGTCCAAGTCTCTGCCCTATTAGCTCCTCCACTTCCTACCCATCTCTGGCACGCAGTTCCCGAGGCATGGTGTTCTGGCATATTCGGCCTCTTGACGTTATGATTCTGTTGTCTACAAAGTTCACAGTGGGGCATCACGGATTTGAAGCACAAAGAAGTTGCAAGAATCTTACACTGTTCTACGTAAGTGTGGTGCACAGCTTCGAGTCAACTAGACACAAGCTAGAGCCATCTGAGAGGTGGGGACCTTCATTAAGAAAAACGTCTCCAAAAGATTGGCCTGCAGGCAAGACTGTAGGGCATTTTCTTAATCCGTGATTGACGACGGAGGGCACTGCCCATATTGTGTGTGCTGCCTTCCCTGGCTGGTGGTCCTGGGTTCTATAATAAAGCGGCTGAGCAAACCACGAGAAGCAAGCTTCTTCATGGTTTCAGTATCAGTTCCTGGAGGTTTCTGCCCTGTTTGAGTTCCTGTCCTGACTTCTTCCAATAACGGATGACAAAGTGGAAATATAAGCCAAAGGAGCCCTTTCCTCCCCAACGTGCTTGTGGCCGTGGTGTTTCGTCACAGCCATAGTAGCCCACACTAAGACAGCACGTTTGTGATGCTGTGTTGGGCTGCATTCGTGCTTGTCCTGGGTGGGATGTGAAGCCCAGTAACACCAATTCCTGCCTTCTCTTTAAAAGAATGAGATAGGTAGATACTAAGGTCACATTACTTGATTTTATCTGCATTATCTGTCTGTCTATCTATCTATCTATCTATCTATCTATCTATCTATCTATCTATTTCTTCTGGAAATCAATCGAGTAAAATTGTTCCCTGTGTGAAATATTCATATGTACTTTATATTCTCCCCTGTTTGGACTCGGTGTTTGAGGTGGGTTGGCTGAGACCTGTGAGGTTCCCCTTTAGTCTCTGCGCCCCGGGGGATACAGTGCAGACTGGCTACGGACAGCACATCCAGTTGGTAGTACTCGAGTAAGCCTCTTTCCTCCCCTGCCAGTTCCCCGCTGATAGACAAAGCATGAGAGCGGCCTCCCTCAGGCCAGGCCTGTGGGCAGGCGTCCTCTAGCTTGGAACTCTTTCTGCTCCCAGCCCTGGGAAAGGAAATGCAGATTTTAGGCTGAATACTGATGTTAGAAGAGGAGAATTTTTTAAAAAGGATTTCTGTTGCTCCAGGGAAGAAAACTGCAATTGGGCTTGAAAGCCTAAAGCCTTTTCATTTCCCGGGGAGAGGTTTGATAGCCTGCGTGCTCTCTTACTGTGCCCAGGGCATAATTCCTGCCAATCAAAGGCTCCACTGCTTTCAACCGGAGGGCACAGTGACCCAAAAGAACGGTCAGCAAGAACTCTGGGCATCTCCTGGACTGACGACTTAAAACATTTCAAATTGATAAAATGAAGTTGGGAAACCATAAAAAGAGGCCAAGACCATAAAAAAGTGAGGCAAATTCCTTAGCAGCTGTGGGCTCATTAATGTAAACTGCTGTTGCAAATTGATAGCCCATAGGTTAAATCTGGGCACATTGCATTTGCTCCACATATTGTATTTAAAATTAACGTGCTAAAATTTCTCTGATATCTCTCTCTCTCTCTCTCATTTTTTTAAATAGATGTACAGGTATCAAGGAAACTATTTCCTGGAAGCAGCCAGCTATTGCCCCAGCCTTCACAGCCCTTCCTCTCTCTATCATATTCTATCATATCCTATTAGAGCAGGGCCACGTTAACCATTAAATCATCTGCCTGGATCCTGCAGGCTTTTGAGTTTGAGATCACTCATGTAAGATCAGGGGCTTCTGCTAGGGAAATGCTGGGTTCGGGTCTGACTGATTCAGCGAGCTTGAGACAAGCCTAGTAAAAGGTTAGGAGGTAACCCCAAATCTGACCTGATGGTTTCCCATGGGGGAATGAGAAAGAGAGTAAAGCCCCCCATAGTGGTTGGGATAGAAGATAGGGCAGGCGTGTGAAACCCGGAACTTGACTAGGACGGGGGGTTTACCTTGGTAGCCGGTACAAATGGGAAGGGCTGTCTTCCAGTTGTACAGCTTGCTCAGTTCTAAGACATCATCTATCCAACTAGGGGTGGGGGTGGCCCCAAGGACACCGAAGGCTCCAAGTGTGTTGGCACGAGCTGATTTTATCTTGGCCTGTATTAGCAGGAGGTGAGATGTCTCTCTTCCGCACCACTTCATATGGTGAGATCGTCTGACCTGGCCCTGCTGCTGGCTTTGCTCAGCCTGCTCAGGGGCCTGTTGTCATCGGTTGTCAGCTCCGGACAGAGCGCAGGGGCCTTCTCAGCAGGCAGACCTTGTTTGGTTACCTTTTCAACTTGCAGGTCTTCTTTCTCCCCGTCCTTCCCTACTCCGGGGGTCTCTGCTTTCTCCCCATCTGGCACCGCGACCCTCTCCTGCCCTTCTGGGGTCACCTTCTCTGCTTCCTGCTTCTTCTCTCCCACTTCGGGTTCCACGGCCTCCTCTACAGGCTGCTCTTCCTCCTCGACTTCCGGGGCCCCCACCTGAGCATAAGAAGGCAGGGTTTCTTGGTAACCCCGTGACATATCTGCCAGGGGTCCCGCGCCAATCTTCTCCTCAAACTGACCGAAAGGCTTAGCTGAAAGTGGGCTGGTCTCCACCATTCCAACCTCAGTCAGAGGGAAATAGTGGGACACGATCTTCTCTTCTTCTAGAAGCTGGTATCCCTTGGCTTTCTGGATGGAGGACACTGCGATGGAGTGGAGGGACTTCTCGGGGATCTCCCCCAGTGGCTGCTCCACAGGCCTCTTGAAGGCAGACCGGATTCCCTTCATGCCCAGGTGGCTCATCTCCATGACGTTGAGGAAGAGGGACACAAAAGCGACGGACAGCATGAACAGGATGAAGATGGTTTTCTCAGTAGGCCGGGACACAAAGCAGTCCACCACATTGGGGCAGGGCCACCTGCTGCAGCGATAGAGGGGCAGGATGCGGAAACCATACAGGAAGTAGTGGCCCACGATGAAGCCCACCTCAAAGAGGGTCTTGAAGATGATGTGGCAGACATAGGTCCTTAGCAGTGTGCCCTCCAGCCGGAACTTCTTGGTGCCTTTGCTACTGCTGCTGCTCTTCCTGATGCTGGCCTGGTCCGGGGCGATTGGTACCCTTTCACCCCCGTTGCTGCGGGACTGCTGACACAGTTCCTCGGCTTCGCGGTCCTTTCGCTTCTCCTCCATGCGGACGTGATGTACCGCGTGCCCCACGTACATCAGCGATGGGGTGGAGACGAAGATGATCTGCAGGACCCAGAGGCGGATGTGAGAGATGGGAAAAGCCTCATCGTAGCAGACGTTCTCGCAACCTGGTTGCTGGGTGTTGCACACAAAATCAGACTGCTCATCGCCCCACACAAACTCAGCTGCCGTGCCCAGGATGAGGATGCGGAAGATGAAAAGGACCGTGAGCCAAACTCTGCCAATGACGGTGGAGTGCTCGTTCACCTCCTCCAAGATGTTCCCCAGGAAGCTCCAGTCACCCATTGCTCACCACCTGGGAAGCAGAAGGCAAAACCTAAGTGGTCGCAGTGCAACTCCGAGATGACCTTCTTCCCCAGCTCTTGGAGTGTTCATCTTTCTAAGCTGATGGACCAGTCATCGGGGTGAACAGTCTCCATGGAGTGCCTTGTTTGTGTGGACTAGTGCTAAGGGACGAAAGGGACCGTGAAGGGGGGTTAATGCTAATCTGTAAAATAGTGTTACTAATAATATCTGTTCTCATTCACCTCACAAACTGCTTGAAAGGGTCCTTGAATACGTGTCTGTATTACTACTTGAATTTATTGTGATTTACTATGGACCAGAAGTAGAAAGCTGTGGTTATATGAATTTAAATTAAGACCACATGGTGATGGAAGATTCATGAATCCTAATACTAAAAACAAACCTATACTATGGGTTCCTGGGCTCCTGACAACGTTGTTATGAGAATGAAATTGTAAGTTACATATTCCAAAACAGACCATATGTAATATTCCTTGTACTATACATGATCATGTATATAAAATTAAATGGGAGAGAATGAACATTTATTGAGCAATTTTAATGGGCAGACCTTTGATACTGCATTAATTCTTTCATCTTAATCCTGTTAGACTTTAAGCTCTTGGGTGGTAGGGACATGCCTTGTTGTATTTTCTGCTGCGTAGCCAATGCCTGCACACAGCCCAGTAATAGGACTTTATATGAGTTTTTGAAAACCAATCTGCTTTCAACATGTGAGACAATGGGGCCCTTAGAGGCGAAGCAGATGGTCTTAGGCCAGACAGCGAAACACTGGCAGTTCCGTACCTGATCCCAAAGGTTTGATTCTCAAACTGTTAAGAAATAAGACCTGCGACGTGGGCTACACGTTTTGCTGACAGCTATAGTCTTAATTTATGCTTTCTTTACTTGAGGTTGAGAGCTGGAAACCCCTCTTAATAGTTTTACAAATTGAGGGCAGTATATTTTGATTATTACCCCTTTAAATCCCAAGTGCAGAGAGGGTGCTCTCGGAGGGAGTTGTGTTACCCAAGTCCACGAGGACTGTTCAGTGTTTCACAGAACGACTAGGCTGCGGGATTAGTCACAGGTGGTTGTTTAAATATAAAAGTTTGATCTGTAGGGGAAAAAGCCATTAAACACAATGATATATAATGTCTCTAGCATAGCAGGGGCTGGCGGGGAGAGGACCGAATTGACTGGGAGGGTGTGAGACTATGGTAAAAACAAGTAAAGCCTCCCCCATCACTTTAGGTCTGTTGTCTCTCCACATTGAACATCTCTGAAGCTGTGGAACTCCCTCATGCCTGCCCTAAGAACAAGACAATAGCTCCTGTTGGAGGAGCCTCCTCTGGGTTTCTTCTGGCCATCATCCAGAAACAAATGAGAAAATTCACAGTTGGATGATCCATCTAAACATCAAGCCCACACACGAGACAGAACCAGGGAGGTTGGTTTCTTGTTAAATAGTTCTGTTTTCTCCTGTAAGACTTATTATTTCTGTGTACTTAATCTTACTCCCTTAGAACAGACCATTCTTGAACCACTTTCGGCTTTATCTTACATGACCCATCACAGCACAGAGCAAAGCACTTCAGAGTGAGGGGATTCTCTAGATGCCAGAGGATGGGACTGAGGGTGATGGATTTAAGATCTGAAAGTCTCAGCTCCCATAAAGACAATTCTCACCCCAATTCAGGGGCCGCCAGTCTTCTTCTACATAGCAGTAACGAGAGCAAGAACTCATGATAAACAATAATCAAGGTTATAAAATTTAGAATAGACAAGAGGATTTTTAAGAAAATGCAAACACCAGGAAAAAAAAGAACAAAGTAAAATGATCCAAACTACCTATCTTGAACCAAAAACAAACCAGCCTTCCCATCTGCTGGGGTGGATGGTGCTTGTTTTATGAAACATTGAGATATAAATGGGTAGACAGTGACCCTTAACACAACACACTGTGTTGTGATACATGGTCACGGCCCAAGACCTTCCTGACAATGATATTAATAACTTCTGAAAGTCAGAGCAAAGCGTGTCCTTTGTAACCCATCCTGCTACATTAGGATTGTTCTGAATTTTTAATTTTTCCCTTTATGTCTACTCAAGAGTTTTGTGCCAAGTTTCAGGCAACTGTAACTTAGGACAAAATCTCCCTACTAGCATGGCGGTGAAGCAGGTCCCTTCTGCTGTTCAGGAGAGAGGGTTTAGAGATGCTGGGGGAAGTGTTTGGGGAACTGCAATATGTTTTAGATTGTGTGTGTCTTTGTGTGTGTGTGTGTGTGTGTGTGTGGTGTGTGTGTCTCTCTGTGTGTAAGTCTGTGTGTGTGTGTGTCTCTGTTTGTATGTCTATGTGTGTCTGTGTGTGTAGGACAGAAACAACGTTTGGGGGAGTCAGTTCTTCTCTACCATGTGGGTTTCTGGGATCACACTTAAGTCGTCAGGCTTGGTGGCAGGAGCCTTTACCTTTAACCCACTGAACTCTCTTATTGCCTTTCTCCTCTTAAATTTAAATAAATTATTTGAAAAAATTATTTTTTTATTTAATGTGTATGATGGTTTTTCTGAGTGTATGTCTATACCTCTCTGTGTGCCTGGTGCCTGCAAAGTCAAAAGAGGTCATCAGACCTCCTGGGACTGGAACCACACATGCCTGTGAGCTCCCAAATGGCAGGTCCTCTGGAAGGGCAACAAATGAAGTTAACCACGGAGTCATCTCTCTAGCCACCCACCCTTTAAATTGTTATGTGTTTGAATTGTTGTCTCTCTTTTTCCTCCATGGATAAAGATTGGACTAAGCATGCCAGGCAGGCACTGTATGACTGAGTTATACCCCCAGCCCTGGTCTTAACTCGCATGTGCAGTGAACATTCAAAGCAGTAAAGCCACAGCAGCATGCTGGGGCCTGGAGAAAGTGGGAGCCACAGCCACTCATTTTTGCCGTCTTCTCTGTTGTATTTTGTTGTGAAAATGGAGTGTGTGCCAATCTAGTACAGATGAAAATTAAACGGATGCTCTTTTTCAAGCCTCAACCCCAGGACCTCCGTTTATTCCTGGCGACTTCGCACTCAAGAACTGTGGGTGGAGGTGATCACTGAAACCACAGTTTATGTCGGAGAGCTCACCTCTGCCTAACAGCGACACACTGATGTGTCCCGTCAGTCCCCACGACAAGTTATGAGCTAAGCAGTGGCTCTCATATTGGGATTTCAGATTACTAAACACAACAAGCACAATAAACGAGCACACAGCTGCCAAGTCCTTATTTTAAAAATAAGAAATGTTTTAGATCACTAAACAGTGTCTAGAGTCTGATCCCACCCTCGCTTGATCAAAGGTGGGCTTTAAGACCCCAAAACTTAAAGAGGACACAATTTCAGAAAAAAAGTCAATTCTTTAAATTGGACACCTTTAACTTGGCGAGACATTCACCTCTTTGTTCCCTTCATTACAGTTACATTTTTGTCACGGGCTGTCAACATTTTGCCTTGAGCTAAAATGGACAAATCTACATTTTGAGACCCAGAGAATAAATTATTGTCACTACGATCACGGAGGGGCAAGCTGAGAAGTTTATTGACTCTCCTGAAGTAGTCCATCTAGGGAGGACAGACTTCAGATGTGAGGCCTACTCTTCCCCACTCCGAGCCCCCAGGGATTTTCCAGGGCTGTGTGGCCTTTTCGTGGGTTTGAAGGCACAGAAACACATAAACGTCCATGCTTGCAAGGTTTTCAAAGCTCCAGGGGACACAGACCACTCTGGCTGCAAGTGGGGAGTAAGCGTTCCTCCATCTTTGTATGTAGGGCCACTAGGCAGCAACTCTCACCAACAGACAACAGAACCCACCCCTGGAAGAGTTTTAGGACCCCATGTACGGCTTTAGCATTGAGAACCCTGAGCAGGTGGCTTCCCCTCTACTCACAGCACCCAACGATTGGGACGTTCCCTCCCTTCTCAGAGTTGGAAGCGGGAAAAAAATGATTGGTAACTGGAATGCTTATATTTATATTCCTCTGGATTCCTGGAGGCACGCTCATTCTCTCTGAAAATGAAAAGACCTTAAGAAGTCAAGAGTTGGAACTCGAGCATCATCTCGATTCACACCCACCGTATCCCAGCACTCTCTCCCTTCCAAACCTCCACACACCCTTAGACGAGCTCTCAGTGGGTTTTCGAGGTTGAGCTGTAAGTGCGGCCACCTCAGCCCAGTAATAGAGCTTGGTGGCATCTTTCTTCGTCTTGGAGAAAGCTGTGTATGGCCCTGAATGTGCTGGAAAAGAATCAGCGAAGGGAAGGTTACAGTGTAGCAGCCCAAGGAAAACTTGCCAGTATGAGTTGGGTCCCACGGAGACACAGGTGCCGTCTTTCTCTCTTGGTGCTCGGCAGGAAAATGGCAACTTTGGTGTCTTTCCTTTGCCACCTAAAAGCCCACCTCACCCTTCTCTACCCCGCCCCTAATATGCTGCACGACTGAGCAGATATGACTGGATTGGTCCTGATGGGTAGGTTTTACTGTCCAGCAATATTTTAAGCTCCCAGCCAGACGGCTTTTCTGAAGGGAGGGACCTTTGGGAAACAATGGGAGGGAGAGAATGGGAGAGCTAGGCTGGGCACCCGGGGTGGGGGGTGGCGGGAAGCGGACGTGGGAAAGCTTAGCTGGGGCTTCTGCAGGCTCCAAATGTTTCTCTTAGCTACAGACTGGCCTTCTATGAGGGGAAATCTTCGGCTTCTTGCAGAGGGCAGGTGTGTAGGGGTCTTTCCCCGGGCCCTGAAGCTATCATCTTTGACACTCTTAGTAATGTAGGGAGAGTAACAAGTGCCCATTGCCCGGTCTTCTGCTTCTAGTCAGACTAAATGAGAAGGGGTGATTCCTTTCAAAGGATGGTATTTCATCCTCCATCAGGGCTTGATCTTGTGACTCAACACGCTTAGTATGCGTCCTCCCCGATGGCTCTGTTCCTAGAAACAGTGGGGTGCGGCACACAGTTCTCAGTCCCAGCTGGGAGACACATGCCCCCAGGTGGGTCAAGGAAAGCACCCAAAGCCCCCGAAGCAACGCAGGTTCTTGTCACTGCTCACGCTGCCCACCAGAACGAGAGGCTAAAATCACACTGAGACACCACACACTCTGATTGTCGGGGAGAGAGAAAGCAGGAGGCACTGAGCTAGAATTCCTGCCACGTTGGCTGGCAGTCAAACCACAGTGGGCGCTAAGCAGGATGCTGCGGGAGAAAGGCCACCACTGACCTTGCCCAGTTCTGAGCCCTGTGAAACAGAAGTTCAACCTGCCAGGCACAATAGGCCTGCATCACCTGTGCAAAAGTGGCTTGATGATGCCGGGTACCCAGATGCCTTCTAGTTGGAGTGTTTGGTGGTGGTGGTGGGGGATGACAATGCATTCCTGGTACTTTAAGTCCAGCCAACAACTGAGGTCTAGGGAGACTCGAGGCTCCAGTGGGGGAGCTTATGACCGATAGTTAACTAAATCGACAAAGCAAACTGCCTTCTAGATATCTATGCTTCTGTGAATAGACAAAGCTGATCCTAGAGAAGCCTCTTCCTGCAGAGTATCAGCGAGAGCAGAGACCCAGGGATTTCCAAGATGCTGAGAATAAGCAAGAGTTGTGAGCCTGGCCTAAACAAGATGGGTGCACCACTCCCTCTGGGCGCAGAGAACACTGAAAAGAGAGGACCGCGAGTTCGTAGAACAGAATATAGGGCTAAGGGCTATAAATCGCCTTTCTTTAGACTCGGTACAGCGGCTGTCATTATTAAACTCTGAATAATAGTAACTATCAGCACTGGGTCCACACAAGACTGCCTCTGCCAACTGTCAATCAACGAGGTGGGAGGGGCTCACGAGGCCCTACCCTGTACTTCTGAGCTATTGGCTATTGATAGGTTCTGAGAAAGGAGGATCTATTGTCTGTGTTGTTTACTCTCTGCTGAGCCTACCAGGCTCCAACAAATAGCACCAAACCCAGGGCCGCACAGACAGCCCTGGTTCGACTCAGTAGGTCTCAAAACAAAAGGAATAGGCATGAACACGATGGCAATATTTGCGGGGAAGGGGCAAGGGGGAAGACGGTGGGGAGGTAGGGTTAGAGCGGTCAGTATGTGTTGTGTACACAAGTGTAATTATCTCAAAACAAATTTAATGAATAAAAGAGTAAGCTGTGGACTCTAAAGGGCTCGGGCATCATTTGTCAATTTTGTATGGTTTCTCACCTCATCACCTACAAGTACCTTTGAGAAGCTGCATTGCGTGGAGGGATTATGTAGGACTGCACGCTTTCTGTAAACAATGGTGTGATGGTTTGCTCCTCAAGAGGGTCTGGATGAAGTATCACTGTAGCCCCATAAAGAATGACCCTAGGAAGTCACCTTAGGAGGCACGGACATGTGCTGTCCGAGAGCCACACCCCTTTCATTGTCTGGGAACGAAAAGTGGCTGTTTTGACCACGCTTTCCCAAAGAAAGATTTAAAGCAATTTATTTTCCTTTTAACTGTGTGTGTGTGTGTGTGTGTGTGTGTGTGTGTGTGTGTGCAAGTATGTCTATGCGAGAGAGCAGGTGCCCATGGAGCTGTAATGACAGATACTGCGAGCTGCTGATGTGTCTGTGTGGCTCCTGGGAATACATTTTGAGGCCTCTGCAAGAGTGTGTGTGCTCTTAACCCCTGACCTGTCTCAGGGTCCAGGCTGACCTCAAATGTGCATTTCTTCTGTCTCAGCCCCCCAAGTAGCTGGGATTGCAGGCACACACCAGAATTTGGGGTAGTTTATTCTACCAATTTACTCATGGAAATAATGGGGCAAAATAACTGGTATTTGGATTCTTTCAGGAAATAACAATGCTCAATTACTTAAACACAAATGAAGGGCAAAACTGGCTCCCTAAAAGTGGAGTGCTTACTCGCCACCCCCATTCCACTCTGTTTTTTTCTTCTGTTTTCTGTGGCCATGAACACATCTCATTTTACAGGGTGAAGGAGAGTGGAATCAACCCGTGTAAGTCTTAAGCACCACTGTCGTTAAAATGTTCACTAACCCACAACCTCACTTACTTTACACTTCTGATTTCTTTCACATTCCCAAGTTCAAAAGAAATAGCCCACGTGCGCTAGGGCAATGCCTTCCAGGGAGCCCTTCCATTGACAACAGGTGGTTAAGACTGTTCTCTTGATAGCAATGAGGAGAGGAGCCAGAAGTGGGAGAAAGGGGGAACACCCTTTTGGGGATCACCCACATGCTCATTCCTGTAGTTCTGCTCTCTCTGAGAAATTCCAGGACCTACAGAACTTGTTATCAAATGACTCCCCTCAACCTAATCTAGGAGTGACTGATTGACCTTGGCTGCTGTGGTGGGTGGCATCCAGTGCCATTGTGTAGACCTTTGGAGAGGACTGAGCACAGATGGGCAAGATGACAAATAGCTCTGGTCATAGTCTCGTGGGTTTGGGACATTTCTCTCTTTCCTCCTTTCTTTTCTCTCTTCCCTCCTTCCTTCTCTTCAAACTTCCTTCCCTCCCCTTAGTTTTCATTAAGACAATTTTCTTCTGTAGCCCAGGTTGCCCAGAAACCATCACGTAGCCCATGCTGGCCTCACACTTAGGGCAGTCCTCCTGCCTCACACCACTGAGTGCTAGGATTAAAGTCATTATGTCTGGTTAGCTTTCTAGTACTTCTTTTTAGCACTTGCTTTGCTTATTTACTTGGTTGACACGGAAGAACATTCTACTAACAAGGCCTAATCAACTGTTGTGGGCTTTTTTTCTCTTCTATGAGAAGAGGTCTCGCTTGCCACGTAGTCCAGGCTGCTCTGGAACTTTTGATCCTCTTGCCTGAGTGTCCCCAGGTACTTTGATTATAGTCATGTACCACCGCTCCTGAGAATTAAGTTTCGTTGTCGGCTCTGTATGCAGTTAACAAGCGCTTGAAAATATTAGCACCCAATCTCATACCTTCTGGACAAAAAGTTTGGAAAAACATGAGGAGTAAGGTTCACCTTAGCCTAACTGGGAAGAAAGGACATGTCTATGCCAGCCAGGAACCTGAGATGGTCTTGTAGTTCATTCAGTAGGAAGTCTTCTCATGGAGGCTGCATTGCTTTGTTTTTTTCCCTTGTCTTTTTCTTTTTTGAAATGTGGTCTTCCCGTGTAGCCCTGGCAGGCTGGGAGCACCTCACTATGAAGACCAGGAGGTCTTCTAACTCACAGGGATCTGTCTGATTGCTTCTGCCTCCTGAGTGCTGGGATTTAACTGCACTTGGCATCATATGGCATTATTTGATCTCTGAGTCTCAAAAACACGAGGCATAAATCTAAATTTAAAGGCAGATTTCAACTTTAAATTCTGAAACTATCTAGATTATTAGAGCATGGCATTTTGGGTAATTCACTGGCCTTCTGCTTTTGGGAGCATTGAGGCGGTGATGTGTGGGAATATGGGGTTTGAAGCTGGGAACCGGACTGTCTATTGGTCAGTAGAGCCATCCAGCCCCTCACAGCCTCTGTTTTCTCACCACCCCTGCGGCTTTGAGTACAGGAGGAATCCACTTGTCACCTGTTGGCCATGCTAGCTGTCCTGTGCTCAGATCTATGGGTTGATTTGTCCCCAAGTCCACCTTGACTAAGATCATGCCCGGCCCACTCCCTCAGGGAGAAATCAGAACTGGGAAAGCCTGGGAGACATTACCAACCTCAACCCCCTCATCTTCCAGATAATGAAATGAAGGTTCAGAGCGAGCAGAACACTGGCAATCCAGGTACAGGCCGAGCCCATGCCTTCTGTGTGGTTCTGGTGCTCCTATGTCCAGGCTAGAGTCACTTAGGTAGCAAAGGTCTTTTGGCAACAGCAGGTAACACAAAGATTTAGGGGCCCGAGGCAACCACACTTGGTCTGTCCCTTTGGAGACTGGGAATGGAAGATGAACATGTTCCAGATTCTACTGTGTGTAAAGGGGTGGGAAGCCCCCAGAAATACCACAGAGGGCTGTGTGCAAAATGGATCACTTCCCTGAATATTTCTTAGTGACTCAGCGAGCAGGGCCTGGACACTCAGACAAGTGTCAGTTGAGGACCCACCCTTGAGGTCGAGTGGGATTGGGAGGGCTGGAGCTCACACAGATTCACAAGGTAAGATTTGGGCCCATGAGGGCACAGGCAATTCGGGGTGATGGCTCCAACCCACAAAGAGCTTGAGTGGCAAGGGCAAAAATATTTAGAAGTGTCATTTTTTAATTTCTTATTTTTTTTAAAAACCACGTACAGTTTCTTACTGGCATGTGTCCTAAAGCCCACTGCCATCAAGAAATGAGACACTCCACCACGTCCAACATGTGCCAGGCCCAATCTGTCTACCATGGATTTTGTTAAGCAGCCACTTTGCCAGGAATGCCAACATGGATGAGGCATGGCTCCTGGTGTGATGTCTCCATAGTACGTGGAGTGTGCACATGTGTGCTCTGCCATGAGGGACAGCAGCAGGAAAGGCAGAAAAACCCCGTGTGTGCTGAACCCAAGACCTGCCTGTTGCTTTACAGGAAACCGAACCACAGGCTGGGGGATGTGAAGATCGGAGTGAGGGGTCTCAGCTCCGCACCAGGCAGCTGCCAGATCTTGTAGCAGAGACGTTTCCCTCCTTAACCCCAAGGGAACATGACTAACCTTACAGTTGCTGTGATCAAATAGAACTGCGTGTAAAACTGAGCCCAGCGCCGGCCAACTATCCCTTGATAAATGGTCACAGCCGTCATTGCCATTGCTGGGAAGAACGTCAGGGCACCTTCAGAGAGAGATCAAAGGTTCTTTGCTTCACCGCCATGGGGCTCAGTGCTTTGCCTTTTCTAGGTTGTTCTGCCTGGATAGACCAGGCTCTGAGCTATGCCCTCTGTGTCCTTCCTCCCTGGTATATTTGTTCATAAGCTAGATTCTTCATTATCAGACCATTTGGCTGAAATTCAAGGGCTCCTATGCCCTGAGGGACTTGGTGGGGATGGGGGGTTGGGAGGTTGGAGGGGGGCTAGGGGGCACTTTCACTCTGGAGAGGATTTCCAGCCCAGACAGTTGTCAGGGCAAGGCAGGGCCCTCTATTGAACAGAACAGCTCATGCGTGAGAGCAGACCATGCCAATTCTATAGAGCACGACCCCTCAGCCCAGCCTCCTGCTAACAAAGTTATCTTTCCCAATCTGCTTAGGCAGAAGGTGGACACACTTCCTGTCCTTGTGCTGAGCATGACACACAGGCAGGACCCAGGCCAGAGCTGGGTCTGGCTCGCAGAATCATCCCAGACTCAAAAATCTTAGGTTCACTCAGCTGTCCCGTTGCCACGGTGGCCAGAGCTGGTTTAGGTGACAGTAACTGGCCTCAGGTCACCTGCAGCCCAGAGCGTGTCTCAGAGTTTTTAGTGCGTGGGGACATGAAGAGAGAATGCCAGATCAGAGTCTCGGAGAGAGGGTAAAGAATGAGGCTCTATCACTTTGGTGTTCAGGTCAGTGGGTCTTAACGTGTGGTCACTAAGTCACCTGCGATAAACCCCCAGGTCTACCCGAGACCCAGGGAATTAGAAGTCCAGGGTGGAAACCCGCAGGCTCAGTACCAGCCCTTCCCTAGACTCTAAAGCATACAGAATGCTGGATCCTCTGCTGGCCACAGCGCACTTCCGGGTTTGTCCGGGAATCTGTTTTATCCAGCCCTTCTCCTGTACCTTCTGCATGTCTAGACACTCTACTGTCAAGATAAGCCCCAGAAACTTTCCCTGCCCCTTTTTTCTTTTTGGTTCTTCCAAATGGGGAGAAGTTCTTTGGACGACTTCTCTGAAGTTCCCCTGATGTTGCATGAGTCCACCCTACATGTAGCATGTACTTACCATGTACGCTTACCACGTACTCAGAGAGGAGCTGGTCATGATATGTGCATCAAGACTGAGGGGCACACACGTCTCTCTCCGCTTTGTAGAGACTCAGGGAGGTCCAGGTCCTAGGCACAGGAAGAAAGGGCAGTTCCGGGCCTGGCTCAGTGCTGCTTGACTCCAAAGCCCACGTTTGCTCTGGGCCCCTGCTGTCTCCTTCAATTACACGGTTTGGCTCTGACCTTCCGTAGTAGCTGGGGTCTCACGACTCTGTGATTGTCAGTTAACATTTGAAGGGCTGAAATTGTGTTGTTGCTGTTGTTCTGAAAAACCAACATACTGCGGACATTTCCCAAGGACTGACGACTGTTTCATTGGAATACGCATAGTTTCAAAAGGACAAGCGTAAGGTACAAATATCACACACTGGGGAAACAAGCAAACAGACAGGCAAAATCATCCGACAGCGAGGGACTCTTCCAGCAAAGCTACCAATACTGTGACCCCCAAAGCAGTTGGTGTGCGCCCCAGCCCGGTTTCTGTGCGCATGCACATGCGTGTAAATCTAAACGAGGCCAGTGTGCTGCACATGATTTTGTCATTTGCTGATCTCTGCAGTGCCCACAAATCAACCTCATTTGGCTAGTGCCCCAAATAATATCCCAGGATAAGGTCCACCTTAGGAATGTATTCAGCCTGTTCTGAAGGCCGGTTAGGATTGCGGTCCTTCCCACCCCCACCCCAGCTCCTTCTCCTCCCCTTCCTCTTCCTTTTCTTCCCCCTCCTCTTTTTTTGTTGTTCTACAAAACCAACATCACTGTGAACATTTTCTAAGTACCACAGTCTATTTCACTTTGCACACCCAGATTTTCTTTTCTGTTACAAAGTTTTGGAATAACGTGTGTGTGTGTGTGTGTGTGTGTGTGTGTGTTTGTGTCTGTCTATTTTGAGCAAATGGAGGAAAACTTCTCAGGCAGAATTAACTTTTCAGAAGAGATGGATTTGAAAAGTTGCTGAGTACAGCGGTTGCTCTTCAAACAGACTCCCAGACGACACAGCAGCTTTCAGGACGGCCCCTCGGCCTGTGTTCCCCCATCACTGCCGCGGTCTGCCTCAGAGTTCCAATGGATGGGCAGGGAAGAGACTGCTAATCTGCATTTTTCCTGATTACTTGAGAGATGTATTTACTTCTAGAATGTTCGTTAGTTATTTCTATTTTTTTCCCTTGGAATTGTTTACTCCTGGCTTTTTGAGTGTGTGTATGTGCACGCGTGAGTGTATGTGTGTGGGCATGTGTGTGAGCTGGGTAGTTGTTTTTCTCCTTGTTGACTTATCAGCCTTTTCTCCGGACTATGGCTACTTTTCCTCCTTACACGCGTTGTCAAACTTCTAGCAGATGACTCATCTTTTGCTTTGCTTTTAGTGTTTTTGCTGTGCAGAGAATTGATATTTTTATGAAATCAAATCTATCTTTTAAAAATTTATGGTTTCTTGACTTTGTGCCTGGCCTAGAAAGGCCTCCATATGCCATTAGAATTCAGGAAGTCGTTAGGAAACTTGGAGCAGCTCGTGTCCAGTGCGTCAGCCTGGATCTTAAAAACAAAACAAAAGAAAACAACCAAACGCTTTAGAGTCGTTACAGTGCCTCTCCTTTAGATCTCAGCTTCCTTTCCAACAGGAGTGCATATTTTATCAGCATCCCACCTCATCTGGCCACAGATTCCACCATCACCCCCTCTTGCAAATCAGAACATTGAACTTGGGGCTCCTGGGCCTGAATCTTGCGATAGGTTGACTCTGTGACTCTAGATGTTTAGAGTTACACTTGTTTCCTTGGGAAGAGGTTGTTTTCATTTTTGAAGGCATACTTTCTACCCTTTCTATAAAGAGGGAGCTTTTCAAGATTTTTTTTCCTCCTTCTTTTACTTTGAAGTCGCCTTGGTACCTCTAAGATCATCATGAGCCTGTCGCTTCACATGGAGAAGCAACACTGTGCTTTCTGCAGCTCAGCTAAGCATCTAGGTTGACCTTCTTTTTCTTTTCTGACATTAGTTATGGAGGCCACTCTGGCCTCATGGAAATCCCATTGTCTCTGCTGCCCCAGTGCTGGGATTAAAGGCATGCACCATGACCCTTGGCCTCTATTATTATTATTATTTGAGACAGTCTCATGTAATTGATTTTGAACTCACTATGTAGCTGAGGATGCCCCTGAGTGCCTAATCCCCCTGTCTCCACCTCCCAAGTGCAGGAATTACACCTGTGCACTGCCATATGTGACTGTGTTGACCCTCTTGATAAGTACTCCATCTCTTACATCTCAGTGTATGTGGACGGCAGAAAAGTGAACCCCAAAGATGTCCACACTCTGACCTCTTGAACCTATGACGATGCTGATATGTAACCTGCCAACCAGATGACCTGACATGAGGATAGTATTCTTTTGTGCATTTATGTGTGCACACACGTGTGCACTTCTGCATGAGCATGGAGGGAATGTAAACATGTGTGCACATTCATGTAGCTGTCAGACGCCAACTGAGGGTGTTATTCCTCAGCAGCCGTTACCATGTTTATCCGGCCAGGGCTGTCACTTGACCCCAGGCTTTCTGATTAGGCCAGGTCAACAAGTCTTGGGATCCCCTGTCTTTGCCTTCCTGGTGCTGGGATTACAAGCTCACACCACCTTGTGCTAAACTCAGGTTCTTATGCTGGCAAAGCAAACACTTTATTGATTGAGCTACTGCCCAAGTTCAGTCCTGATTAAATTTTTCTTTCTCCCCCATTTCTCTCAGTGTCTCCCCACACACTGTATTTCCACATATGTTCATATAGTGGGCATGCACAAGGTTAGAAGTCAACATTGGGTATATTCTATTATCCCTCTCTACCTTTTATCTTTTGAGACAATCTCATTAAATTTGGTGCTCACCAACTGGCTGGACTGGTTGGCCTGTAAGCTCCAGGGTTACAGGCATGAGCCATCACACACAGTAAGTTCAGAGTTACAGGCATGTGCCACCACACCCAGTAAGCTCCAGGGTTACAGGCATGTGCCATCACATCCAGTTTTATATGGGTGTTGGGGATCTAAACTGTGTTACACTGGGGCAGGCATGTTACCCACTGAGCCATCCCATAAGTCCCAGGCTATTATCCTTACAGGACAGATTAGCCTGGGGTGACTCCAGAAGTCCTTAGATAGAAAACTGCAGACAAAAAGGGAACCAGAGAACCAGGAGCACAGAGAGAAGCACTCGAGGGGTCACTGCTGACGTCGAAGATAGGCTGAAGTCAGTCGGTGTGAGCGGCTCCCAGAAGCTGGGGAGGCAGGGAAAATGGTGCCCCTGAGCCTTTGGATAGGGGCTGGGGCACTTTGATTCTGATCTCCATGATTCTGATCTCTTACTTCAGACTTGTAACATAAACATGTGAGGTGACAACATCCCACGGTTGTCTTTAGCTGCTGGATTTGTAGCGACTCGCTGTAGCAGCAATCAGACATGAACGTGGCACAAATGTGACCTCTGCAGACACACAGCTTGTGGTTCTCGGGCTACAATTCCAACACTTCTCTCTGACCCTATGATGCATTTTGTTCTGCAGAAAGCAGCTACGCAGTCTATAGAAATGAAACTTGTTTAACTGCTGATTGGTGTCAGGCTCATGCAACCTCGAATAGTCTGGTTGCAATTATTCTTCTTATAATTATACCCAAGTCTAGCCTACAGCTGTACCCTGGCTGACATGCATGACAAGGAAAATAACTGCAGCCTGGGCCAGTTGCCTTGAATTGAGAGAGAGAGAGAGAGAGAGAGAGAGAGAGAGAGAGAGAGAGAGAGAGAGAGGAGAAGAAGCTTGTCTCTTTCTTTTCCCATTTCATTTTATTTTGACTCAAATAAATGTTTTGAATGTGACAACATTTTTCCTAAAAAAGAAAGAAATGGATGCAGGAAAACGGTCTGCCAGTCGTCGGGGCTTCAGTTTCTTCATCTTTGAAGAGGAAATAATGGGAATCACTGAATGTAGTCTCTGGGTCCCAGGAGACGCCAGGCAAGTGTACTGTTTCTCGGGATTCTAGCCTTTAGTATGAAAATAATACTGAAAGGGCTGGAGAGATGGCTCAGTGGTTAAGAGCACTGACTGCTCTTCCAGAGGTCCTGAGTTCAATTCCCAGCAACCATATGGTGGCTCACAGCCATCTGTAATGAGACCTGGCGCCCCCTTCTGGCTTGCGGGCACATATGGAAGGAATGCTGTACACATAATAAATAAATAAATATTTTAAAAAAAAGAAAATAATACTGAAATATTCCATTCCTGAGGTATTTGGCGTCTTAAAGCTTAAAATACAGGCTTTTAGGTAATTCTTTGGAAGCAAACTTGAGGTCAAGACACAGTTCTACCACTAGATGGCGCCATCAACACAGCCAGAGGAAAAAAAAGACAACCTGAAGCCATGGTGGGAGGTCTTCTTGCCTGGAGAAAGTGTAGCAGAGCCTGTAGACGGTCCAACTTTTCCTTTTCCTATTTTTTTTGGGGGGGGGGGAGGAAGGGTGTGGTGTTAGGGATCAACCCAGTCTCACACATTCAAGCAAGAGTTCCCATATGTGCTATTTTTAATTTATTTTAAAAATATTTTTAAATTGAGGTTTGGGAATTTCACATTGTGCACTCAAATCGCACTCATTTTCCAGTCCCTCAGTAACTGTCCTTCGCCCTTGTAGCATCTCCCCAAAGGAAAACTTAGAAAGAGATGATAAAAATAAAATATAAAAGAAAATAGTAATTAAAAAACAAAAAAGCCGAAGAAAAATAAAAGGCCACCTGAAAAACACTTCCCTTCTCTCCCCATCCCCCTTCCTCCTCTCTCCCATCCCCTTTACTCCCCGACCCCATCCTCCTCACTCCTCTCCCTCACCCCCTCTTCATTTATCTCAGAGGCACTGGGAGCTGCTGCTGTGTACCGTGCAGTAGACCCTTTGTCCAAGCAGCTTTCCTTGCAAATGTTTGCTGTGTAAGGAGTTGTTGGTCAGGTTCAAGGCCTCTGACTTTGGTAACCATCAATACTGGACCCCCACTCACATTCCTCCCCAGTATCCTGCTGTTGTCATGGAGATCCTATGGCTATGGTTCCTCAGGCCCAGTCCCTTCACACACTCCAGTGGGTTGTAGATCGGGTAGATGTTGGGGAGTGCCAACCCAAAGTCCTGGATGTGTGCCTGGGTGGCAGCTGAGTTGGTCAGTATGGGGTGGATGGGACCATCTCATTCAGGTGAGGGGCAGAGCTAACTCTCCCATGCCCATGGTAAGGGACGGGGAGAGCTTTCCCAAGTGTAGGGTGGGTGGGGCAGCTCTCCTAGAGCCCCCCTTTCTGATATACACTTTATTACTGTCAGAACCTCTCTCAGGCTAAGTAGGCTGCTCTGGGTACGACTGGAAGTGGAGTCTGGCAGTCAGCACAGTCTTTTGAAACACAAATCTGAGCATGTCAACCTCTCTGTGGCTTGAGTCACTGCTGGGAAATACAGGAGGCAGAGGCTTGGGCCTATAGCACGCTGCACAGGGCCCACACTGTCTCATGCCCGCTTGTAGCACCTACTCACCTCTTGCCACTGATAGCTTTGTACTCAACTCTCAGAATCTATGATCCTGCCACGGGTACAATCCCCATCATCCTTCTTACCTCCAAGCCTCTGCCTGTGCAATCCCCCTGCACTGAATTTCCCATCTCTCAGCTCTGACTTGTCTGTTGGGACCTTGTTTGAACTTGAGTTTCTCCAGAAAGTCTCCTTTGACCCTAGAGTTGTCTTGATTTTAGTAGCTCACTTATGTGTCTGTCTCCCCTGAGACAGGTCCTCGAAGTCACTGAGAACAGGGAATCTATCTCAATCTATCTCATGAAGCCCCAGCAAAGGAGAGAACCTGATGGTGTGCAAGGGAGGCAAAAGAATGACGAGCAGAGAGAAGGGCCTTCTGGGTAGACGAGACGGAGGAGACGAAGATGGAGAAGTAAGAGAGGATGGTGGAGATTCTGGGGAGTCCACGGTTTGAACTGAAGCCCAGGGGAAGTTTTCCAAGGGTTTCCCTTAGTCCCCGCTGGAAACCGAAGTGAGATTTTCCACCTTGAGCCCCGGTGACACTCTCACACTCGGATCAGGGTTGAGTGGGCCTGAAAGTGGCTTGCTTGTAAGGGCCATTTTATCTGACCCTCACAGTGTCTAAAGTCGAGGTGCTACAGCTGCTTAGGTAAAGGCAAAGGTCTTCCTGGGGTGCCCCCTGCCAGAGGGTCAGCTGAGATTAAGGGTGCTCTTGGCCTGAGATGGGGAGGGAACGCATAAGATTTTAAAAAGAAATCATTCGTACAGCGTTTTTCTTCTGAGCCTGTCCCCAGGCATCTAAACAATGCCTCTCCAGGCAGCCTGGCACAGCTGTCATAAAATGCAAGTGAAATCGGTATCTATGGAAACGGGCTGGCTCCAAGCTCCCTTTTGCCTGTCTCACTCCCTGCCTCTGTGGTGGCCAGAATAGGTCTAGACTTCAGGTCCTGCCCTCAAATGTTGGGGCTGTGTCTATGCCCAGACCGCTCTCCCATGCCCACCTGCTTCTTACTTTCTCTTAAACAGAGGCAGGGGAGGGACTGCGGGGACAGTGACCTTACAGGGTGGCGAAGCTTCAGGAGTCCAGACACAATTACTATGATGATGATTTGCCTGCAAAGGACAAGGAAAGCAGATGGGGAGCTGGGCAGGGGTGGCCCTGACTTGACCGTGGGGCTCCATTCTCCTGTCTGGGTTCTTGAGAAGTGGTCCCTGGTCAGCACAGCTACGCCCCTCCCCATCCTATATCTATCTGTGGTTCTCCGTCCTTTTTTTTTTCTCTTCTGCCAAATTAATTATTCATCAGAGGTTTGCATGTGATGGGGCTTTATTTAAGAGGTTTATTTGTTTATTTGGGTTTCAAATGAATGAAAATCAGCCTGCTTCAACTTGGCTGAATGGTCCCAAATGGGAACAAAGATAGTTTTTTTTTCCCTCTTTAACGCTGGTCTACTGCATTACTAAACCATGAGGAAAAAAATCCTCCCAGGGGCTATTTGTCATCAAAAGGAATTGTATCGGACTAAGAGAGGCCATCCCTTAGAAGTATTTGATGCTCTTGCAGAGGACATGGGTTTGGTTCCCAGCCTACACGGTTACAGCCATCTGTAACTCCAGTTACAGGGGACCCAGTGCCCTCTTCTGCCCTCCACAAGTACCAAGCATGCACCTAGTGCCCTTGCATACTTGCAGGCAAAGCACTCACATGCCTAAAATAAAAACAAATACATCTTTAAAAAAAAAAAAAAAAGCAACAATTCCCACTGTAGCGTCGTAGGTAGCTATAGCTTGTCTGTGTGTAAAACTGGCTAAAAAGGTAGAGGGAGTGAGGCTATGCCACCTGGGCCTCACCATTCTGACACAAGCCATTTCACAGCCAGAAATTCTAAGAAAATCAGGAAGTCATTTCAGCGCCAACAGCGTGCGGTTACCTCCTGCCTGGGGAATCCAGCAGAGGGCCAGCCTGGACCACTAGGGGGCGACGCCGTTTCTCGTTTGCTTCCAACAGTTGTCGGATGTCTTTAGAGCCTGAGAGCAGTAGGTGACTCTTTTCCACACCAAAATAAATGGGCGTGGGCTCACGGGAGGGGCTGAGGGGACAGGAGGTGCAAGGCAGAAAGATAAGCAGCTGCGTGGGGTGGTGTGCGCGTGGGGGTGGGGCGCGGGTGGTAAACTTTTATTATGTGGCCAAAATCCTTGGGCTGGTCTTCCAGTGTCCTCACTATACTGGTGGGGTTAGATGACTCACAGGGGTTCTTCATCTTTCTCTTCCTCTTCCTCCTTTTTTACTTCTCTCCCAAAAGCCTTTCTCGTGACTGGAATCTTTGCCCTATCTCCCATTGCCCCCCAAGTCCCAAATGTTCAAATCCAAGTCTTATTCTTGGCCACACCCCCAATAGCTCTGGCAGAGCTGCCTGCACTTCTGATTTTCCACGGTTCTGCTGTGCCCCTGCCTGTATCGGGGTGACAGTTAATCATAAAGGGGCAAAAGAAAATGTAGCGGGTATAGTAGATTCACGTGACAGAAAAGCAAAGGGGGGCGGGGAAGCCACTGAGTCTAGAGAGCAAGACACAGAAACATTCTGGGGATGTTTGGTTAGCGTTGTTCAGAATCTATTCCAACAGTTGTTAGGCTTAGGATGGGGTGAATTTAACTCACAAACATGTACATCAGAGACAGACCTGGCTACGGGAAGCCTCAGTAGCTGTAGCCAGGGCTGGTAGAGCCCTACCCTGTGGGAAGCATGTACAGTACCGCCTGTCTACCGCGGGACAGTTCGTGATGGGGCAAGAGGCTGGAGATTGAAACGCACACACACACAGACAGAGACACGGGTCATCTTTGAAACAAGAATGCCGCCCATTTTAATGTATTCCAGGGCAGCTTATATAGGGATCTCCTTGACTAATGTCTGTGGATCAAGCTCTCAGTTACTGCTCCAGCTGCATGCCTATCTGCCTGCTACTGTGTTCCCTGTCATGATGTCATGGACTCACTCTCTGACACTGTAAGCCCCAAATAAACCCATTCTTATATAAGTTGCCTTGGCCATGGTGTCTCTTCACAGCCATAAAAAAGCAAACAAGGCCAAGTGGTGGTGGCACATGCCTTTAATCCCAGCACTCAGGAGGCCAGCCTGGTCTGCAAGAGCTAGTTCTAGGACAGGCACGAAAAGCTACAGAGAAACCCTGTCTTGAAAAACCAAAAAAAAAAAAAAAAGTAAACAAGATCTCTCTTCTTCTGACCTCCTGGGCACCTATACATGCATGCACAATACACATACATTGTAAAAATAAAATCTTAAAAAAACAAATAAGTTAAAGAAGATGGTCTAGCTATAGCACGCACACCACAGGGTCCTTATGAGGATCACATAGCCAACATGCATAGAGTATCAGAAACAGTTCCAGGGGACTAGTAAGTACCCAAGGAAGTCCAGTCCTTACTACCTGTGGCGCTGTGGCCTGGGTTATCCAAAAGGATCTGTGCTAAGCAGGAGAGTTAGTTTTTCATTTACTTTGTATCAAGATGAACCTGAGGAGTAAAAGGGCCTGCCAAAGAAACACGCCCTGCCCTTGAGACCAGAGCCAATACACTGGCCCTGAAACCAGAGCCGAAAGGTTAAAAAAAGGGTCCAGTGAAAGGAACATACCCTAGCCCTGAAACCAGAGCCGAAGAAACATACCTCGGCCCTGACCAGCTCAGCATGAAAACCACCCAATCACTGAACACAAGAACCAATCAATTCCTGGGCATGAAATCCAGCCAATCTCTGAGCTTGTTCAAGCTCAGGGATTGAAATTTGAGCAATTCCCACCCTTAAAATCTTCACCATGGAAAGATTCTATTCCTAAGAAATCCTGTCTAAGCCCTGTACCTGTTCATTTGGGAGCTGTTCTTTTCCACCCTGGCAGAGGCAGCTACTTTCCTAGATTACTCCCCCCTAATAAATCTCTTGAATGAGGTCTTGGTAATGACCTTCTTTAGCAGGAGTGGAGTGGGGCAGAGAAGTAGGGGCAGAGCAGAGCTATAACTGCTTTTGCTGGAGAGAAGCAGAACTATTATTCTCTGAGCAGAGCAGAGTATAGCTCAGCATATCATGGTACGGCACAGCACAGGACAGTTAAAGGACAGCACAGTAAGGCACAGCACAGCACAGCACGGCACGGCACGGCACGGCACAGCACGGCACGGCACAGCGCAGCACAGCACAGTAAGGCACAGCACAGCACAGCACAGTACGGCACAGCACAGCACAGCACGGCACAGGACGGCACAGCAGAGCACGGCACAGGACGGCACAGGACGGCACAGGACGGCACAGCACAGGACGGCACAGTAAGGCACAGCACGGCACAGCACGGCATGGCACAGCAGAGCTGTAACAACTTTAGCTGGAACAGGAGAAGATTGCTACATTTCTGCAGGGAAACTCCCTTGGCAGAGCAGAGCTGAGCTGTAATTGCTCTCCCCAGAGAGAAGCACAGCTGCTACATTCCTGTGGGGAAACCTTGCCCCTCGGGAACAGAACTGTAGCTATTTCCTGGCTTCCGACGGCCAGGGATAACTTTCCCTTCACAGTATAGCACAGGTATAGCCCAGCTTCCAATGCTCAGAATACCTTTCCCTCCAGAGTTGCAACACTTCAAGAACCTGTATGTGTTGTTTGAACAACTGGAGAGTACTGGGTTCAGGAGCTCAAAACCTGGCCAAGGATACCCAATAGATATACAAAATGTGCTATACAATTCAAAACAAAAATTATTTTCAGGCCCTTGTGTGGAGCTGTTTCAACAGTGGTCCTGTGTGGTTTATCTTTTACTGCATATCAACTTAGAAGGAATTATTGTAATACCATCTCTTTTTCAGGTGGAGAAAGAAAGGAAAGAGACATATTGTATGCCCTACACTAAGACTGTAAAAGAAAGGCTCTGTACTCACGCACTAATTGCACTGAAAATAAAAGTTAGCCAAAGAAGCTTTTGGCGTTACGTGACAGGGCAGGTTATAGACAGTGTGTTTGCCTTTGCCATTTGACCCAGTTGGATGCCTTGGGCACAGCCACAGTGAATCTAGAATAAGGCCGGAAATAGAGCCTATCTCAGGGGTTGTGTTGCACATCTCTGACTATTTTTACAGTCACTGTCAAGAAAATTTGAAGAAGAAGAAAAAAATAAGAAAAGAAAGAAAATGTCTGCCTTCTGGGAGAAGCATTAAGAATAAAATTATTGGAAAAAGCATAGCATGCTGTTAATTCTAGAAATGCGAGGAAAATTAATCTGGAGAAACAATCATGATCAACACAAATTAATTAGAGGTACTAGTGGGTTTTGTTATGACATGTTAACACATGTACACAATGCATTTCGATCCCATTCAATTCCAGATACTCCTGCTTATCCCACTCTTCTCTCACTAATCCCCTCCTTCTTCTCAACTAGACCTCTCTATACTTCTGTATCTCCCCCTCCCCCATGGCCCGATGGGTTTAATTGGTTCGCTTATAGAAAAGCAACTTACTATCTAAGCTTACTAGGTGCTACACCACTGAAGAAAATGAGTCACTTTCCCATGGAAACCAGTAATTGCTAATAGATCCCTAGGAAGGGGTGTGGCCTTATGAGCACCGCTGTCTTCCAAAATGGGGTGCTGATAGGACCAATCGTGTGCAGCTAATTACAGGTGCTGCCAGCTCCTGAGCACAATGGTCATGTCATGATGGAAGGTGTGTTCCATGCCACGCTACTCGACTTTGTTTACCCCTTCTTCTGTGACGTCCCCTGAGCCTTGGAGTGGGTATGTGATATGGACAGTCACATTATACTGAGTATTCTACAGTCACTACCTACTATAAAAACAAGGTTCTCTGACCAAAGCTGATATCAGTCATATTCTATAGCCACAAACATAGATGTCTAGAAGATAATTTGATGAGCACATATTCACTTATCAAAACAACAGTAATAGATCCCTGCCCCCCATAGGACCTATGACTTCCCCAGCCACAGGATATCAACCAGGCTTAGACACCAGACACAAATTCCCAGCTGTGAAATGGGTTTTAAACACAATAAAAAAGTGATTGGTTACAACCATAATAGTCATGCCACTATTGTACTACTGGGTCCATCTTGCCTGGCAGCTTGGTAATGTAGCATTGTTGCCGACTCTCTTCCCCAGGAGCCTGCCTAGCGCCTCTAGGCATCATGAAAGATATTCAGCAGGGAACTCGGACCAAGCTTGTGGTGCAACACTTGTCTAAGAGAATCTGGCAACATGAAGTCAGGAAAAAAATATTCTGCTGGTTTCCTAAATGGGATGTAGATTCATTAGCGGGGGGGGGCTAGAGATGTTTATGGTCCTTTTCTGATTATCTGTGAAGTAGTTGTCTGGATTGTTCAAAACAATATTTACTCTGGGCTCTGGAAAATGTCATGATGCTTGCTTTGGCAGCAGATTAATTTTCCAGCTAAACTTTTTATATCTAGTAAAATATTTATTAGTGATGAGTATACAAATGCCATACCTTCTTTTCACTCAACAGATGTTTATTTAGTGCTTACTTTCTATAGAAGCACTGGCTTGAAATATGGCGATCAAAGAGTTAAACATGATCCCTGTTGCAGAGGCCTACAGAGCTGGTGCAGCTCCATCTTGACACAAGGTCAGAGAGTTCAAGCTTATTATTGCTTTTGCAAGGTCAAAAACAAAATCTTTGGCCGAAGGTGAAGTTGCTATTCGTCTTGCCTAGATAACAGGATGTTTTGACCTGTTGTCAAAACAGGGTATGGTTGCTTGATGTTTTGGGTACTAAGAAAGTTAACTAATTTGTTCTTTGTATCTGGGTAAAAAAGCCTTTTGCCTTTCCCTCCTCTCTGGATTGGGGTATATAAAAGCTATGAGAAATAAACATGAGGCAGATTCGGTATTCACTGGAATGCTCTCTTGACTCTATCTTCAGTCTCTCATCTATTTTTTCCTCAATCTACACCCCTCCTTTCAAGCATGGACCAGGTAAATCAGCAGAACTGAGGCAAATGGTGCCCTGGACATTGGGACTTGAACACAGAGGTAATAAAGTGATGGACATCTTAGTGTGAAGAGAGGGCTCAGAAAAGGAAGTGAAGTGCTGTGAGTGAAAATATCGGGAGTGAAATATTGTATGTAATTGTAGATACGGGACAAGGAAATAGTCAACTAATTGAACACTTGCTTAGAGATATTTTAAAGGCCAGGAGGGCTGAAGTAGAACAGCAGCAAATACAGAAAATTTTGGAGTTTGTAAAGCAGATCTGTCCTTGGTTTCCAGAGCATGGGACTTTGGAACCAGATACATGAGCAAGAATTGGGGTGAAAAATCCAACAACACTGTGATGAATATGGGCATGGAAGCACCCCAGTGGATGCCCTTGGCTAGCGGGCACTTAAACAGCAAAGTCTAGAATCAGGCCTTGAATGGTTAAAAGTTGAAGTAAAACCCTTCACACTGTGGGAAGAGTTGCTAGGCAAGGAAGCATTTATGAGACTGTTTGACTAGAGTCAATCCAAGCCTGGTGAGCTATAGGGAAAAACCCCTAAATACCACAGTGAGGGCTGGTCACCTTCTTCACTTCTGACCAAGAATGCAAGGGGGCAGAAACGTAGCGCTGAGATTCAGCAAGAGCTAAGAGGCTTGGGCAATTTTGTAGTGCCACTTTCACAGGAGCTGGAAACTCTGCAAGTCTCCTTGGATAGGAAGAGTATTCCTCTCCCTACAATAGTCCCCGGTTTAGATCCACCCGTGGTGCAGGGACTTCCTGGAGCACAGCAAATTCTCTGTTTATCGTAAGTCTCCTCTGCAAGCTGGTATTATAGAGGCCACTGACAGAGAGGAGGATGCGCAAGGGTTTCAAATGCTTCTTGTGATTGAGCAGAGATGCTCGGGGGGAAATCTAGTCAGAGCACATCTCCCAAATCCATTTCAACAACTCAAGGAGTTAAAAGCAGCATACACACAGTATGCTGTAAGGACCTAATGCAGCCTTTACTGGAACGCTGTTGGGAAACATAGTTCCTGAAGCCTTGCCTCCCAGGGTTTGGAAGCAGGTAGCCAGAGCTTGCCTGTCAGGAGGTGATTATCTGTTGTGGAAGACTAAATTTGCAGAACAATATCAGACCTCAGTTGAGAGAAAGCGAGCCCAGCAGGTTCCTATTTCTTATGATACACTTGCTGGAGAAGGGACACTGTAGAGATACAGATCAACAGTTAAGTTTTGAGGAGGCAGCATATGCCCAAGTTAGTACAGCTGCCAAGAGGGCCTGGAACAAGATCCTATCTTCTGGGGGGCAAACTGAGGACTTATCCAGGATAAGGCACGGATCTGATGAGTTATTTCAGGACTTTGTCTCTCAGCTGATGCAGATATCAAGCAGGTTAGCTGGGGATGCAGAAGCTGGACTTTTGATTGTTGAACAGTTAGCCTATGGGAATGCTAATACAGTATGTCAAGCTGCTTTGAGACCTTTTAGAGAGAGAGGCGATACCTCTGATATTATTTGGATTTGTTCAGATATTGGGCCCTCATACACCCAGGGGTTAGCTATGGCTGCTGCATTATGGGAGTTTCAGTTAAAGATATTTTATTTCAACAAAAAAAATCAAGGCCCAGGGAGAAGGAGGACTACAGAGTCTCCTAGGAATTGCTTTGGATGTGGTCAGAAAGGACACCAAGTCAGGCAGTGGCCTGATAGGGGAGTGGGGAAGGGTCCTGGTTGTGTCTGAGATGCAGGAGTGGGAAGCACTGGGCTAATGAATGTAGATCAAGGGATGCCCAATGGAATCTCCTGCAGGGAAACGACCCAAGGGGCCACCTCAGGCCCCAAGAGAAATTTATGGGGCACTCAGACAGCCTGTTCCTCCACAAGGAAATCCATTCAGGAGCTCTGCAGAGCTGTGGCAGGAAGCGCTAGACTGGATCTCTGTTCAACCGGCTACACAGTTTTAACACCTGAAATGCAGATGCGAGCTCTCCCCGCTGGTGTTCACAGGCCTTTACCTGTCATTGCTGGGAAGAAGTAGCACCACTATGCAGGGCATTTGCCACTCCTGGAGTGATTGATGCTGATTTTGAAGGAGAAATCAAAGTTATGACTCATTCACCTAATGGAATCTCTATAGTAAAGTCAGGCCAGAGCCCAGCACAATTGATTTCACTTCCCCAAGCACAAACAAATAACCTGGTTAAGAGGGATGAGAGAGGAAAATCTGGGTTTGGTTCATCTGATGCCTATTGGTTACAGCGCCTGGAACTTGCTTTGTTTACAAATGGAAAGAGCTTCTCTGGCCCCCTGGACTCTGGTGCAGATGTGTCTGTTACCACACCAATCAATGGCCTTCAACGTGGCCAAAATGCAGACACAGCTGCAAGGGATTGGCCAGACTCAGAGTCCTGAACAAAGTAGCAATGAGCTTTCCTGGAGAGGTGAGGAAGGTGGCGAGGGAACTTTTCAACCATACATTCTTCCTCATTTTCCTGTAAATTTATGGGATCGGGATATTATGACCTTAATGGGGGTGTCTTTATATAGCCCCAATGCAAGACTGTTGCCCAGTCTAGGGCTAGGTGAGGAGAACGAGGGAAGGGTTGATCCTACAGTGCCCAGCAAGAGTTCTTCCAGAGCAGGATTAGGGTATTTTTAGGAGAGGTTACTGAAGGCCTGCGCCCCATGCAGACTCAAGTATTTGGAAGAGTGATGAGCCGGTATGGGTGGATCAGTGGCCTCTACCAGAAGAAAGATCACAAGCTGCTCATCAGTTAGAGCAGGAACAGCTGAACAGGGGTCATGCTATGCCTTCTGATTCCCCTTGGAACTCTCCCATTTTCATCATTAAAAAGAAGTCTTGAAAGTGGCGATTAACACAAGATTTGAGAAAAGTTAGTGATGAGACCATAAAACTAGGGAGCTTTACAGTCAGCATTGCCTGTTCCTGCAGCCATGCCAAAAGATACCTGGCCCATAAAAGATGCTATGCTGGTTTTTACTGCTGGTTCCTCAAATGGGAGAGCTGCTTATGTTGTTAAAGGTAAAGGATACGTGGTACATATGGGTCCAGTTTCAGCTCAGGTTACGAGTCGTAGCTATAGGTTTCCAGCTTTTTTGTAAATAGTTCATTTGATTTGTATACTGATAGTTATTATATTTTCAAAGCTCATCAAGTAATAGAAACAGTTCCATGTATAGGGACTGGTAATGATCAGATTAAAATGCAGTTTCAGCAAATTCAAAATGCTATTCATCATAGAAAATTACTGTGCTTTGTGGATCATATGAAGATTCATTTCGATCTTCCTGGTCCACTGGCTGATAGTAACGACAGCTGATAAATTAACAAAGATGATAGCCCTGCCCCAGGTAGAACTGGTTCAACACTCATATGCAGAATTTCATCATCAGAATAGCGGAAGTTCGAGAAAACAATTCGGCCTTACCAGAGAAACTGCTTGTCAGATTGTTAAGCAATGTGATGTTTGCCCCACAATATTTTCCTGTACCTTCTTTGGGAGTAAAACCTTGAGGCCTATTTCCTAATCATTTATGGAAAATGGATATTACTCATATTGCAGAGTTTGGTAAATTAAAATATGTACACATGACAGTTGATACATATGTAGGTTTCTTGATGGCCACTGCACAAACTGGAGAGGCCACTAAGCATGTGATATTGCATTGCTTAAAACATTTTTACATATGGGAATTTCTAAAATTACAAAAATGGATAATAGAGTCGTATATATTAGCAAGGTATTTCAGCAGTTTTGTTCCCAATGGAACATTGAGCATAAAACAGGCATTCCTCATAATTCTCAAGGACAAGGAATTGTGGACTGTGCCTGTGGCACTTTGAAAGCACAACTTCTAAAAATAAGGAAAGGGAAGTTTTAACCTCAATCTCCACATAATGCATTGAATCACGCCTTCTTCGTTTTAAATTTTCTGAATATGGATGCCCATGAACAATCTGCCATGGATAGATTTTGGCATGATGGAACTTGAGCGACTTTTGCTCAAGTCAAATTGAAAGAATCTTGCAGTGGATGTTGGAAAGGACCTGATCCTGTTTTAATATGGGGTTAAGGGCATGTTTGTGGTTTTTCCACAGGAGAAAATGAGGCTTGATGTCTGCCTGAATGTTTAGTACCACCTGTGCAGAAGAGGAATGCCAGCCCTGGTGACATCACAGCTGCAGTGGCCCTCCCAGAGAAGTTTGAGAAAAATTTGTTGAGCCTATGTTCCTGACTCTCTGACTTTATCATTCTGTAGTCTGGGAAGGGAGAGAGGTTTTGATGATGGCTAGTGATTTCTATCTTCTTGACAAACCTATTACACCAACTTCCCAGATGTCTGTGAGTTTCAATTATTCTGAATCTGGCCAAAAACTGAGTGTTTGGCAGTTTATCCACATGACATCTTGGGACACAGAATGCTTTTTGCCAGTGTGGTATTATTCTTCTGCTGTTGAAATGGAGAGCCTGGAAGACAGGTGCCTCAGACTCCCCTCCGTGGGAAAGAGACTCATTGAAACAATTGAACACTATTATAGAAGTGATGTGTGGCTAAAAGACCCTCCTCAGTATAATAAACCACATTGGAGGTACTGAAAAGACCCACCAATTGGATGGGGATATATTGGATAAAAGCTTTGCTGTTGGGACTGCCATAACTCAAGCTTATCTTTGAAAGCTGGTAGCAGCAATACATTGGACTTTAGGAGAGGAAAAAGACTCATACCTCACTCACTACAAAATATTTTATTATTCTTTGGCTGAATCAAAATTATGAAAATTGTAATATAGCCAATTGTGGATAATCATACTAGAGCTAGAGTATTGACCTGTTAATGTTTGCAACCTTTGATATACTAGGTAAGTGTTAATGGATGGAAAAAAGTCAGAGCTCATTTTGAGAGGAGTTTGACATGATGCTAATGGGTCTTTAGATACAGTGTGGTTGGAAAGACAGAGTTGGCTTTTGATGGAGCTGAAACTGTTAGAGAAATCCTGGACCAGTTTAAAAAGACGATTCCATCATGGTCATCCTTTATTCCCTTTATTAGGAAATATTATAGACTTAGGAGCATATATATTTCTTAGCATTACCTAGTTACTTGTGAACTCTCATTGGAAAGTTGGCTCAAAGGTATATGGCATTTAGCTACACACTTTCCCTTAACCCTTTATAACAGAGACTGGTAGTCAAAGATGGGTAAGGTCTTTTATGCCTACAGTCAACCTAAGACAGGATATGCAAGATGGAATGTGTGTACCAATGATGGGTAAGGCTAGAAGGTTAAAAGGGATAACCTAAGACAGACACAGTCATCTGTTCTGTGGCAGGAGCTCAGGTATTAATAATTAAATTAAAATAAGTAGGAGCCCATAGAAGAGGCTCTGCTCCATTTTGACTTAAGGTCAGAGAGTTTGAGGTTATTATTGCTCTTATGAAGTCAAACGGCAAGATGTTTGGCCTAAGGTGAAGTTTCTGACCTAGGGTTACTTGATGTTTTGGGTATTAAGAAGGTAGCCACTTTGTTCTTTGTATCTGGGTTAAAAAAACCTTTTGCCTTCCCCCTCCTTTCTAAATTGGGGCACATAAAGGCTATGAGAAATAAACACGAGACAGATTCAGTTTTCACCAGAATGCCCTCCTAACTCTATCTTAAGTCTCTCGTCTATTTTTTCCTCAATCCACTTTCAAGCATGGACTAGATAAATTGGCAGGACTGAGACATCCTGTCCTCCTGTAGACAGCCACTTAAATATATATATCATCATCTGCTTAGCAGATGTGCAGAGTGCTAGATGTGCATAGACTAAAAAAGTTGACTTTGTTGTGTGTGTATGTGTGTGTGTGTGTGTGTGTGTGTGTAATACAAAGGCCTTTCTATAGATGTGAAGTGCCCACCAAAAGACTGCATAATCCCTTGTCTGGATTTGGGTTAGTCTCTGAGTGAGCATAAGTTTGCATCTATGTAAAACCTGTGGCATTGTTTCTGCCTGTGTTTTCCCTCTCTTTAAAATTAATTATTTTAAATATTGATTAATATTAATTCTCGATTGACAAACCATAGTTATACACATTTATAGAGTATGATATTATGTTTTAATGTATCTATGCATTATGGCATTATTAATCAAGCCAATTAACATATTTTTTTACTTCTCTATTATTTCCCCTGGTGATCCTTTGAAATCCACTCTTAGTTATTTGAGATAGCCCAGACCATGCAGTGATATTGACTGCACACAAGCTGCTCTGCAACAGGTCTTGAAACTTCCATCTCTGTCAAATGTTTTACCTTTTGATCATAGACAGAAAACAACCTAAGTGTCCGTCAGTGGATGAGTGGATGAAGAAAATGTGAAGTAAGCTGAGCATGGAAGTACATATCTGGAGTCCCAGCCACTCAGGAGGCAAAAGTGGAAAGGTAATTTTCACCTGTTGGGTTCAGCACAACTTGGACAACACAACAAGACACAGTCTCAAAAATAAAACAGCAAAAAAGAAAGAAAGCTGTGATACAGATATAACAGAATACTGTTTAGCCTTGTGTGGGGTAATACCACATCACTTGTTACAACACAGGTCCGTTTGGAGGACATTGCGCGAACTGAAATAGGGCAAGCACAGAAAGACAAACCCAGCACAATCTTGCTTATGATGTGGAATCTACCAAAATGGAGCCCAGAAGCAGAGAGGGAATGACAGTCACCAGAGGCTGACAGGAAGAGGAAGATGGGAATGAGGAAATGTGGCAGTTTCTCTCTTGAAGGCGGCCAGTTTCCTTCTCCAGACTCTTCCTGAAGAGTGAGAAGGGTTCCTGGGTGGCGGAAGTAGTCTGAGAAATGGCTGGACCAGAGAGATCAACATAGCTCTGGGGATGCATCAGCTGTTGGTTATTGGTAATCTGACCAAATAATTTTTTTTAGAAAAGGAGTATAATTTATTGATTAAAATGATAGAGCAGGAAGATGGGTTACTTACTATCTGTATCACACTGTCAGGGACTGAGAGTCTTATTCCTCACTGGTCAGTTACAGCTTAAGGGACCTAGGTGGTAGCTGTGAGCATTAGTATAGTGTCTCACGTGCTAGCTCTGTGTTACTGATATATATATATATGTGTGTGTGTGTGTGTGTGTGTGTGTGTGTGTGTGTGTGTATGTATATTGCCAGCTCTGGAGTAAATCTGCCAACTCATGTGTCCAAAGTCGCTGTGCTCAGAAGTGTGAGAATCAGGATTTCTGCCCAGACCCCCTTGCACTACAAAGCCTGTGTGCTTTCTACCTTCCTTAGGGGTGGAGACAGAAACAGCAGACAGAGGTTAAGACCCTAGAAACTTACTTGTCTCGGTGGACTTGATGATATCCACCCACACTGGGAAGGGCAGGGCATCTTCACCCAGTCTATTGATTCAAATGCTAATCTCTTCCCAGAAAAACCTTCCCAGACACTCCCAGTTATGTTTTCTGAGTACACTGGGCATCCATCAGCCCAATCAAGATGACACAGAATTAACCACCAAGTGATCGTGATCAGCCCGATCAGCTCCTCTGAGTCCTCCCCAGCTCTCTTTTACCACATTCCCTTCCTAACAACGCCATTCTCCATATTGTTAGGCCGTTTCTTCTATTCTAGGAAACAGAATAGCTTTAGTACCAAAGGGAACGTTTTTCTCATTTGTGTGAGTTTTAAGTTTAATGGTTTTCATAATGTCACTAAACTAACTGGTCTTTTTTTCCCACTGGCATAGTCAAGTAGAGTTCATGTTTATACCTACTTATGAGATAATTAACTTAGTTTAAGAATAAACTTTATTTGGCCCTAACTTTAGCTCAAGAGCAATGGAAAGAATAAGAACTATGCTTTTATATAATGCTGAATACAGTCAGGGAAAAGAGCTAGTACCACAGTAGGGGAAGGTGACTGATACATTTGTTTAAATGTCATCATTCGCTGGTCCAGCAAAGATCTAGACAACATTATCCTTGACAAACTTGTTTGGTTATTTGTAGTTAATGCTATCATTCTAGTTTTCTGGAAAACTAAAGAAGAAAAAGAACAATGACCCCGTGTTACCTTGGGGTGGTCCGTTCTGTCCATACTGTCTTTTGGCTATTGACTGGCACCTTCATTAAAATGTAAGTTCCTTGAAGGCATATTAGCTACAATGAATATTAACAAAATTCTGCTGACCCTTAATTAAGTAGGGTGAGAAAATTTGATAATAAAACACGAAGGGCCAAATTAATTAGATCAATGAGACAACCAGCCGGCACAGTTAGCCAGAGGGAAGTTCCATGTAAACCCTTTGCTGCCTGACTGGTTTGGGAGATGTCTGGTGGCAGTTACCGGCACCCACTTTCTTGCACTCATGTCCCGGTAGAATTTCCAGGGTAGAAGCAGTAATTCCAAACTCCTTGGTTGGGAGCATTCATTTATTGCTGCAATCCAAGTAGACATTTTCAAAACATTCTGGGGGGTGTTACAAACAGTCCTTGAGCTCCCTTCTGCCATATCTACTGTTTCCCCCTTTCCTTCATTGTGGAACGTTTTCTCTTTCCTTGACTAACAAGTGCGGTGTGCTCCTCTTGAGAGTGGGAGTTAGGTGAAGGGTATGAGCCAGTCCCCACGTGTCTTCCATCCTGGCGCCATGCTGCTTCAGTTTGACTGTATTAGGTCAAATAAACTGCTTGTTATTATGAAAGAATAAATATAATTTGTCTCACTCAGCACCACTAAGCAATGACTCGAACGTCGTAGAGGGTTAGACAACAAAATATATAAATAAACCCATGAAAGGACCAGCATTTGGCATCCCTCAGCCTTGAGCATCTAGAGCAGGGTTTCTAAAACTTTCCTCTGGGACAAAGCCTTTGACTCAAGAAATATTTTCATGACTCCTCGTATGTGGACATATAGGTTTATGAATATTTACTATTAATAAATTCTACAGAGATTTATTTTAAAATAATTTTTGGTATGCACGCAATTTTAGCACTTATTAATGTAAGGAAATCTGCAATCAAATGAGATAGACATGCTTGTTTATTTTTAAATAAGGAGTTAAAGCTTGAGCCAGGTGTGGTGGCAAGCCCAGTCCTTGGGAGGTAGAGGTAAGAGGATCAGGAGTTCAAGCCACCCTCAACTACAGCGAGAGTGTGAAGCCAGCCTGGGCTCTAAGAGACACTGTTTCAACCTTTCCCCCACACCCCAAAACAGCACTAAATCTTAGTTATTTGGTATCACACAATGCAGAGCCTGTCTGATGTATTTCCGAGTTGATCGATGTTTAAATTGTCTGCCTGTCGATGCTGAGATACTGTTTTATAGAGAGAACAAAATGACAGAAGCATGTTTATGGCCATTTCAGACACTGTTGGAAATTCTATCTTAACCCCAAGTCAAAAGATTCATTTAATGATTTTTTTTTTAAAAAAAATGAAACTCAAGCTACCAACTCAAACAGCAATTTTAAAAATCAAACATCCTAATAATGTAATCCAAGATATGAATTTGATGTTTGTATGCTGAGGGATGACATCAGGAAAACACTAAAAATCCTTTTTTCTACGGTTAAACTGCTAGGTTTTTTTTAAAGCAATTTTTTGAGTCAATTCTCACTATGTAGACCAGGCTGGCCCAGAAGTCATAGACATCCACCTGTCTCTGCCTCCTAAGTACACACCACCAAATGTGGCCAAGTAGAATAGCGTAACTAATAAGATGTCTTAGTTTCCAATGGGAACCAATGTGTTTTGGGCATTCTTCTTGGCCTTGTGTGGTGTGATGGTGTGCACACCGCTCGGTGGCATGTTGTGTTAGGAGCCATGGCTGCAATAGAGCCGTGTGGTGTAACATGGGCAGACACTGCCAGAGTCACCTTGGATTCATTACGTATTTCATTTTGAATTAATTTTTGGTTGTGTGTATTCAAAAACCTTTAACTCTTAGCAATTGTTTTGTGAGCCCCTGTATCCATAGGGGCTGTGACTCCTTTGGATAAGTCATGTGCTCACAAATGCAGGCTAACTAATGATATACCCTGATGACACACCAGAATAATCTAGCCCAGTAAGCAACAATCGAAAGAGCCTTGTGGCATGTCTGCACATCAGCTGGCCTCAGTTTCAAAGTCAAAACTGCCACCCAAGTCTTGCCCAAACACACAGTTGCATTTGGGTGAAATTCAAGATGGGTGAGGCTTTGATTCAAAATTGGATAACTGGTGCTGTCAAATTATCTTCATTCAATCTCTGATGGAGTTCATCAGAAGCTGAGATTTATTTCAAGTGCCGTCTATTTGTTCTTTATTTAGCGCATGGCTATGGGTCTCCCACAATGCACCTGTGAAGTTTAGGACAAATTATAGAAGGAAGTTCTCACCATACGGGTCCTAGGGACTGAACCCATTGTCATCTTGGCCGAAAGTGCCTTTACCTTCTGAGCCTTCTCATTGGCCATTCTTCTAATTCTTTTTGATGACTGGCCTGTATAGTTCTAGGTCACAGTTCCTTCAAAGGGGTAGCCTTCTGTTGATGGCTAATCTTGGTTATAAGTCTGATTGCATCTGAAATCAGCTAAAACTCAAGTAGCTTGGGCACACCTATGAGAATTTTTCTTGATTTGATCATTTGAGGTGAGAAGACACACCCTAAACCTGGGCCACGCCTTCTGGGGGCAGCCCACATAAAAGGATAAGGAAGAAGGAAGCTTGTGTGGGATTCTGATGCAAACTGAAGGCTAGCTGAGACATCCATCTTCGTGGACTGAACAACTACCAGATTCTTGATAGCCATTGTTGGACTAGCCGGACCTCAGCTTGTAAGCCACCCTAATAATCAATGACTGCATATGTGTTATGTGTGTGTGTGTGTGTGTGTGTGTGTGTGTGTGTGCCCATTCTATCAGTTCTAGTCTTTTAAGAAAGTCATGACTAATACACCTTCTGTAGGTTCCAACTCAACCGGGGGATGTTAACAGAGTTCCTTCTCTTTGATGAGCTCTAACCCCACCTCTTGCTTTTCTACTGTCTGGGCTGTAAAGAACTGTGTTCAGTTTCATAACCTTAGGTCCAGGCAGCTGGTATTTCTACAAGAGGAGTGGAGAGGAGGTTTTTATTTCTCTCTTCACAGCAGTCTTTGTCTTTAAGTCCTTGGTACCTCAGTGGCTCTCAGAATCCTCCGGCTGATATTTTTCTAATAATTTTATCTAGTTTTTCTTTTCCACTGTTCTAGGCAGGCGAACTGATGGTGCTTATTGTTCTGCCGCAGCTGGAAGTCTTGGCGCTGTCGAGTTCAAGCGTGGGTTTTTCCAGATGATTCTCGTGTAATCGGTTGTTATTGGGCTCAGCAGTAAAGGGCGGCTTGTAAAGTTTCTATTGCCTTGAGAGTCGCAGAATCGAGAGCAGAAGTAGGAATGCACTTTAGGTGCCCAGAGTAGGCGAGGATGTTTTGTCACAGTGGCCAGTCTGCCCCCACTAGGCCAAAGCCTGTACGAGACATAGAGAACCTGCTTCTTGGAGGAAACACACAATCGGCTGTATGGTTAAATCCTTGTTTTCTTTATCCTTGCCAGCACTTAGCTGCAGTATTTGCATACAGAATGTGTTTGTACCAAGTGACTACATCTCAAACCTTGCCCCTGCTTTCTGGTAGGCAGGTGCCACTCTTCAGAGCAACAGCGGCCACATGTGGTTTTGCAGTCCTGCGCTCTTGCCCCCACCCCTGGCACACATGGAAAAACCGTTCTCTGGGTTCCAGTTTCCTTAGCTACAAAAGGAGAAGCTTATTCTAGATTTGTAAAAGATGTTCTTCCAGTTTAGATTGTTAATATTTATAACCGCAGCCATCCCTTTCAAGGGCCATGTTGAGGCCTCAGACCCACGAGAATGGCAAGGCCTCCCCCATGGCAGGCTCAAGGAGACAGCAAAACCTTCACTTGGTCCAAGGACAGAGTATTGATCAATGACTGACTTCTAGCTAAAACCAGTGGTTGCAAAAACTATCAACCACAGTCTCCTCCTCACTGGCAACTGGGAGACCGCCTGCCTTATAGAGACCTCCTGCTGAGATTAGCTAAATCTGCCTCCCTGTTTAGCTGTAAACAAGGAATCATCCTTCACCCAGATGCTCTGAATTTCTGGGTGTGTCTCCATCAGAGTGCACAGCCAGCCCGAGTCCAGCTTTTCTCTATGTGTGTCTGGACTTTTTTCATTGCCTGGTCACTCCAGTCAGGTCAATCCCTAAAGCCATTGGGTCTCAGCAGAAATCATAACCATGTCTTCTGGGTGACTTTGAGCTAGGAAGCATGTTATAAGGAGATCAGAAAGTGCACCACGACTCCCACAAACAGAAAAGGCTGGTAGATTAGATTTCCTGAAGGTCTAACCTTCTTTGTACCCAAAGTCACCAACATTAAAATGAAAGCCATTGAGGGAAAGTATTGCAAAACATGTATCTCCCAAAGAATCTTCTCATATATCCAGATATATTCTGGAAACCACAACAAAGATCATCTACCAAATAGAGGAGTTGAAAAAAAAAAAACTCCAGCAGACACTTCATAAAAAAATTAATACAGGAGTGGTGAATAGGCACATGAGAATGTGCACAATGTCATCACTAAAAAAATTCAACTTAACATAGCAGGTAAACACCATTATATACCGCTAGAACAGCTAAAGCAACAATGGCCAACAGTGCTAGCTCTGGCCAAGACGCGGGACAACTGGTGGACTTCAGCCAGAAAAAGATCTGGGCAATTGCATTTGAAGTTAACAAATGCTAAACCTGCATAAAACAAAAACATAAAACAAAACCAACCCTGTACCTGTTTTATAACCCACTACTTAATTCTTGAATATTTATATTTTCTCACAAGAAATGAAAACACGTGTGCAAAAAGATTTGTGTAAGAATGTTTGTAGCAGCGCCGTGTTTATGTATATGCACGTGCAGGTGTGCTATTTGTGCGTGTGTATGTGGAGGTCAGAGGACAACTTTGGGTGTCCTTTCTCAAGCACCCTCTCCTTTTTGTTTGAAACAGGGGCTCTCATTGGTGTGGAATTTTGCCAACTCTGCTAGGCTAGCTGGCTGGCAGGCTCCAGAGATCTGCCTGCCTCTGCCTTTCCCTTGCCGGCATTATAAGCATCCACCGCTGTGCCCATATTTTTCACGTGGGTTCTGGGAATCTGAACTCGGGTCCTCAAACTTACAAGGCAATGCTTTGCCTACTGAGCCATCTCCCTGGTATAGTAACTCTGAATAAATTACAGGTGTGTCTAGGCTCTGAATTTGGTCTGTTCTCTAAGCTTCTCTTGCTGCCATCAGCTTCGGTGCTATGAAACAGTGTCATTGTCTATCCACGAGAAAGATAAGCAAGCATTGGTTGACTAGGAGGCGTCCCTGGAATTCAGAAATGAGAGAAGTGTCTGAGCCACTCTTGGACAAGACCCCATAAGAAAGACCTTGTTAATCAGGAAGGGAAGGAAGAGTGTGGAAGGGAATAGGGGATTGAGGTGACACTGGATTTGGCACATGTTTGGGGACAACGAGAAGCTGAATGGCCAGGCTATGGCTGGGCTTGTGGGAATCATTCAGGAGGGAAAGGGACACTTTCCTGGTTGAGTGCCTGACTGGGAGAAGGCATTGGAATGTGCTCAGTAGCCCATTTTCTCACAGGAATTAGAGAATATATGTAGGGGATGGGAATAGGGAAGGAAATGTTCATGCATTAAGAATAATATTCTGTTCCTGGACTTCATGGCAGAGGGCCGCGCTGAATGCTGGGAAGGGCTAGCTCCTCAACCTAGAGTCTCAGCACAGTCTGGCTTTCCTTTTCACACAGTATTTGTTCCCGGTCCCTGGCTGTCTCCCCTGGGGAGGACATCCGTGGGGACAGTTCCTGTTTCCCCTGCCATTGCTGCCCCAGCCTTCCTGAGTGTGATACGATTGTTTCTTGGGGCACGGCACAAAGATGCCAAGGGAGAACGGAAGTATCTCATGCCTCAGCAATCTTTCTAAGGCGAAAAAGAAAAGACTATTGAACTTGGGAACCCTGGACCTTAAGTCCTCTCTCTGGTGTGTAAGCGGGGACATTGTGTTAGACACTGCTAGCCAGCCCTGAGGGCCAGATAAATTCAACATGGGAACTTAGGCTCCCGCCCATCAGCTAAGTGGCAGTGGCTCAATCCCTTCCCTCTAACTGCTGTATTTATGTACCGTTTCCCTTGGGAATCTTGGAATTCAGGCATGGAGAGCCTTGTTCTCACCCTCCGTCCCCTCTTCTCCTTCCACATTCTCATCCCTTCAACCGTCCTTTATTCACTGCTTAAGTCACCAAACATTTCTCATGCACCTATCTGAAGATGTGTGTGCCCAGCCTAAGCTACACCGTAAGTTCAAGGCCTGGGCGGGGACCCTGTCTCAAAATTACCTAAAGAAAGAGAGAAGTACGTTTTATTTGACACTGTTCTTAGCACGGAGCTCTCAAACATTTGGAACTTACCTAAGTGTGACAGGAATGTGTTCTGCTATTCAGCTCTGAGTTAGAACCAGTGTGTGTGTGTGTGTGTGTGTGTGTGTGTGTGTGTGTGTGTATTTCTTAAGCCAGCTTTAAGACAGTAACAACAGCAGACTCACAACTGAGAGAGACTGGTAGTTGTGTGGTCCTTGGTGCCTCAGCAGTCAGAGTGGTCCCACAGTAGTTGTTGCTCAGTCCGCAGTTTGGGAGCCGCAGCAGTCCCAATCTGGTGACAGAAGTTGGAAGGGCTCCTGGAGAGGCCCCAGTCCACGAGGAACATTTGGAAACGGTGTTCTGATAGCAGCGAAGGGGTCCGCAGCAGCAAAAACAGGGCAGATGAACTCAAGAGCCAGAGGGAGGCCCAGTGAGCAAAGGTGAGGCCGTCTTCCTCCCGTCACAACCCCGTTCTCTGGGCTGCCTGCAGCAAGTGCTGTCCACAGTCAGGGTGGGTCTTTCCAAGTCAAACAAAGCAATCAGAATCCTTTGGACTGAGCGCCTACCCAGGTGATTGGAATGTCTCGCAAACTGGCATTGAAACGGCTATCATAAGCCCCTTTCATCACACCCGTGTTGATATCGTCACCTCTACAAAGCTTCAGGATGGGGCTGCTTACTTGGAAGACCACGCCATTGAAGGGCAGTCAACTTCATTCTATTTGCTGATTTATGGGGAGCTGGCAGGAGGCTAGAGAGTAAAATCTATGAAAATTCTTGAATAAAAGAGCTGGTGAGTTTCAAGGTTTCAGGAGACACTTGGGGGCGTGGCCAGAGGGTTCATGGATGCTCTGTGTGTCAGACCACACTCTACCTCAGGGAGTTCTTCCCGCTGGAGTCTCGGAGGGTATCCTTTAGCATGAACTTATACTCATAAGTGAAGGATTTTCCTCATGTCTATGCGCTTTTCTAACAAATTGCCAAACCCAAGAGTGTGATGGTGGAAGCTTCCACATTTACGGTTAATTAGACAGAAGTGTTAGGAATTGAGCCTTGCTGTTGGCTTCTGAAATAGGGGCTAATTTGTAGGTCTGGTCCTTTGGCTTATGGACCACATCAGAACTAAAGTGAACAGTAGGCTGACCAACTACTGTTTGGAGAGTTGAGGAAGGACACAGGTACCTCCTTGAGGTGGGAAGTCCTGCACACCTGACATCTGAGACATTTCCTGAGAGGCAGAGAAGCATCCTGAACATGTTTATCCAGCCAAGGGTGAGCCATGCGTTCAGCTAAATTCTAAGAACATGGCCGTGTTGAGGGATACCTCTCACGCTTGGTCCCAGGCACCTATTGCCCGATGGGAAAGGTCCTTCATCATGCTCACACAGAGTTATGAGGGAGGAGAGAAAGACAGGACAAATTATCAGGAGATGGGAAGGAAAAGGAGCCCTTCACTTTGGAGTCTGGTAGAAGCTTCCTGCCAGCAGAAAGACCAAGGATTCCAATATAGTTAATGGCATATGCTTAAGGCCTTTCTCCGTTCCCACCTATAAACCCACAATTTCCCTAGAATTCTCACCATAAAATGCCTTTATGGTAAAAGAATATTTTCTAACACCTTGTGCAACCTGCTTTTATTTTATTGGATTGTAATCCCACTGATAGTCTTAATGTATTGTCCCCCATATGATCATAAGGTGACCACCATCATTGCCCCCCATAAGACTGGCAATATTACAAGGTGTGCTCTTGTTGGAGGAAGTGTGTCACTGTGGGAGTGGGCTTTGAGGTCTCGTATATGCTCAAGATACAGTTCACTTCCTACTGCCTTCTGATCAAGATGTAGCCAGCACCATGTCTGCCTGCATGCCACCATGCTCCCTGCTATGATGATAGTGGACTGAATCTCTGAATTGTAAGTGAGCAACCCCAATTAAGTGTTTTCCTCTATAAGAGTTGCCATGGTTATCTCTTCATAGTAACTAAGACAGAAGTTCAAAGTAGCACTGGTAATCTCAATTACCAAAAAGAAAAATGGAGGCAGATGAGGAGAGGGCACCTCTGAAATCGGCTAAACAATGGGATTCTAAAACCTTCCAAAATCTGATTTATAATCACCTTTAGGACACTTGAAGCATGTCTCTTAGAGAAGCCAACAGTTGTACACTTAGACGTGTCTTTCTTTCTCTTAACTTCTGTGTTTAAAACCTGTTAAAATTTTTACAATAAACTTCAGCTTTGCTTCATTCAGTTTCATTCTAAAATTCTTTATGATGTCAAAATGGCACACCCAAAGGTCAAGGTCCTTAAGGAGTTGAGGGAATTCCTCGGGCTGCTGGGAACAATAGATTGGAGTCTTGCCTCGTCATTGTTTCTGCTGGAAGTTAAATTGGGCAGGCTGAGGATTCTTTATCTGAAATGCTTGAGACTGCACTTATTTGGGGGTTTCATATTTTCAGAGTAGGTATGGCCAACCTGTACCAAACAAGGAGGCACAGGAAACACATAGAGAAAGAATGACACAATAACACTCCCCATAAAAGACATAGACAATCTAACAAAATCCCCAGCGCCAGGCAGGAAAACCTGCCCTTTGAGTTGTTTGGTTGTTGGGGGGCAGAAGTTCAAGAGACTCCAGAACAGTAGAGGTATTTTCATTGCCCTTCCTGGAACTTGAAGGTAAGACCCTTAGGCTGAAGACATTGTACACTTTGGACACAAGACTTAGAGGAATTGAGCTGGACCTGATTTCAATGTTTCCTCCCCGAAAACGAGCTCTCAATGTATCTGAAGATGCTCCACAAGTTTTCAAGAGAGAAGAGTGATCAGTAGCAAGGGAGGAGGTATTGGTGGGACTTCCAGGCAGGGAGAGTAAGGAGGAGGAGGAATTTAGGCTTGGGGGAGAAAGAAAAAGAGATGCCAGGGCCCAGCCAGCCAGACACAGAGGAAAGGAAGCAGGGAAGTGGGACGTACAGAATGAAAGAAAGGTAAAAAGCCCCGAGTCAAAACGTAGATGAATATGAAGAGGTTAAATTAAGTTAAAAGAGCTGGTGTGAGAAAGCTAAGTTAAGTCTGAGCATTCATAATTAATACTAAGTCTCTGTGTCTTTATTTGGGAGCTGATTGGCAGCCCAAAAGAAATGCCAACTACAGTTCCTAATCCATCTTTAATTCTCTTCCAGCTAAAGTGCATGGCACACAGTAGAGTAATAGGACTGCCAAAAAAATGATCATGGAGGGACCCAGAAGTCGCATGATATAAAAGAACAGAGGTGCAGCTGGCGTCCATAGACCTCATTTCAGTCCAACGCTACTACTTTGTAGCTTGGATAAGCTGTATGGTCTTCACGGGCCTCAGTTTCCTCATTTGACAAATGAAGATAATAATACCCATTACATGGAAACTGAGGAGGAAGGGATTACCACAGATGCTTCAGGGGGTCATGCTCAGGAGTTTGGTCTTAAAGCATGGAAACTTGCAGTTGGGGCTTTCATGCGCTGAGTGGTATTTCAGAGCAATCCTGCTGGGGCAGTGAGCAGTGTGCTCAAGGGGAGGTGCAGTTAGGTCACACCGCAGGGCACAGAGTCCCAGATTCTGGGCCGAGAGGTAGAATGAGAAGAAAGGCGTGGGTGTGATGGTCTTTGAGGTGGAAGAGGAGGCAGGAGGAGCTTTTTCAGGAGCCCAGTCAGAAGGAATCAGACTCTTCATCCCATGGAAATGGAGCCCCCAGGTTCTTCTGGAGACCTTTGAAAAATCCTTCCTTATCAGGGTCTGGTAATGATGCTTTTTCTTATGTTCGTATTGTAGGTTTTGCATTTTACCATGTCTTGCAGCTTTTGTTGTTGTTGAAAGCTAACAGGATGCACTCAGGTTAGAGAAGCTAAGGTATCAGGAAGCCGAGATGTACAAGGAGCTGAGGTGGAGAAGGAGCTGAGGTTTCTAGGAAGTTGAAGTGTTCAAGGAGCTGAGGTTCACTAACCTTCAATACGAGGCTTTGTGTTTTTTCTGGCTAGATGTTATGCTTAGATCTGAAATGTCCCTACAGACTCATGGTTTTCATCTTCTATCCTCCATGTTGTGGTGCTGTTTTGAAGGTAGCAGAGCCTTTAGGAACTGGAGTCTGACTGCAGACAGAGTCAGTGGGTTCTCGGGAGTTTTATTGTACATTGTGCTGTTCTAAGACTGTGGGTATAATACAGAACAATAAGACCTGGCTCTTGGACTGGTGCCACAGCCTTCTAAACTCATTCTCCCCCACTGCCATTGTCTCCCATACCATTAACTTCTTTCCCCCTACATTGCAGCCCGTGGCAGGGTAGCGTAGGCAGTATGTTATTGGAACCAGAGATTGCGGTCCAAATGTTCATTGTCTTCGCTGCTTATCAGTTATATATCTCATGCAAATTTCTTAGCATTACTGACGTTGACAGTAGCTTATCTCATTGAATATCTTTGCGCGTGTGATGATTAGCTTAAAGACACAGCATGTAGGAAGTAGTAAGTAAACTATCGCTACCTTAGTGGATTTTTTTTTGATGATATAGAAGTCTGTTGATGAGGTGCTAGGAATTCTTAGTCAAATAATTTCTTATTTTAAAAAATTGGGGAAATACAAGTAGCATTATATTGATCATCTCAATGCCCTTTACAGGGGTAGTTTAGTATAAATATTTTCACTTTGTTGCGCTATTGATTCCTAGAATGTTCCATCCTGCAAAGTGGAAAATTTTCCTCTTCCTTGGCAACTGTTATTATATCCTTTGTGCTTCTACAAGAGAGTGTTTTTCAATATGAATATGGATTTCATATTGGGTGAGTCGGGATGAAGCCCGTAGGCTTCACTCTTCAGTGGGCAAGTAAATATGGGTTTTTCTCTACAAGTCCCCCTTTTTCCTGACACCCATGAAAGTAGCCAGCAACTTCCTCTAAGTTGGGCCCTCCCGATTTCAAGGTTAAATTGTGAAACTCTGACCCTGAACTCCACCCTCACCTTCTCACGCCAAGTGTTAAGATAATAGTTGGGTCGTGTGGTCTCTAGCTGGAACCCTGGCTGCTAGGCAAGGATTCTGACCTGAAAGTGACATGCAGACTTCTGGGTTCCACTTCAGCTCATGTTTTACTGGCACCTCAAACTCAGTCACTCTCTACCTGCATGAAGAACTCTCCCTGAGACCCACTTTCCATTCTGTCTTTGCTGTAAATGGTGTTTTCATGGCTCCGACTTTGTTTTCATTAATTATTCTTTTGAAAAGGATTTGTTTATGGGCATCGGTGTTTTGCCTGCATGTATGTCTGTGCACCATTGTGTGCCTGGTGCCAGCAGAGGCCAGAGAGGACATCAGGTCCCATGGAAGTAGAATTACAGGCCACTTACATGTGGAATGGGTACAAGGAATCAAATCTAAATTTCTCTTCAAGAGAAATGCGTGCCATTTCTCCAACCCCTCATTAGAATCATTTTTGTTTTGTCCCTCCTGTTCGCCTCCCTCTAATCTTCTACCCACAACTTAGACCGCCTGGATATAACTCATGACTTTCTTGTCTCCCTCCCCTTTTCTACTGTCACTGTTTCTCAGGTTTTCTTCGCTTCTCATCAAGGTGTCCCGGGGAACTAGGGAACATGAGGTTCCATCCTCCCTTGTGTGTCATTGCCAATTCAGGGTTGGAAAAACCAACCTGTGATCACGTCATTGCTCCAGCCTTCAGTTCTGGAATCTTGCAGTTCTGTCTTAGATGCGGGAGATCATATCCCAGATACCTCAGTCTAGTACCGAATGTGCATTGTATTGGTTTCCCATCCCTTCCCGCAGTTCTGTCTTAGATACGGGAGATCATATCGCAGATACCTCAGTCTGGTACCGAATGCGCACCGAATTGCTTTCCCATGCCTTCCAGGCACATTAATTACCTACTTCTTCGTGACAAATCACCTTAAAAATCCTGCGGCCTGAAACCGCGTATTTACTACCTGTTTTTCTGGGTTGGGAATTTATAGAGAGCGCCACTGGGTTCTCCAGGGTCCTTTAAAGACTATAATCAATGTGTCCAGCGGGAGCAGAGCCAACACAAGGTGTGACAGGTGGGTTCTGCCTCCAGGCTTGCCCAGTGGTTGTTGGCAGGATTCAGAAGCTGCTGCTGCATCTGATTTCTTGCCCATTCCTCTATGATTAAACTGAATCATGTATATCTGTGGTGCTTGGTACCTTGATCTAAATGCTTCTCATTCTTTCTTCCTCTATGCCTTTCCTTAGGTGATCCTGCCCAAATGTCTGTCTACCTCCCCAGATGCCTATTACGTTTGCTAAGCATGACTCAGTACCTTTCCTTATTCCTACTGAGCAGAGTTTTCTCAACAGAGGTAGAGTTATCACCCGCTTTGGAGTCCTGGGAAGCCCCCTGAGCCTTTTTTCTATCGGCTGCTGTCATACTTCGCTCTGTAGGAAACTAGATGGTGGAAGTTTACCCCAAACTCTCAGCAGATGGAGTTCCTAGAGGCTAGAATTATACCTAGTCTCCTTTGGCCTTAACACAGTGCCCCGGATGCAGGAAGCAGCCTAGCATTCCTTTAACTGCAGACAGCCCAGGTTCTGTGCAGATGCGATGTTGTTCAGGGCAGTGGCAGAGAAAATACACCCCCCTACACACACCCCATGCATCTCAGAAAGCCCTGCAGAGCCGATTTAAACCAAGACAGCTGCCTTGCTGTGGCTCCAGGGATTAGTAGGGGACGAGGCTGCAGGGACTGTGGGCTGCTGGGGGCCAGAAGCCACTGATATCTGAGCTCTATCCAGGAGCTTAGGAAGACTGGAGGGAGCGTATCTTATCATCACTCTCCCATTTAAAGAAACATTCCTCTTGAGCTGGGTTAAGCCAATGCTGGTATTTCAAGCTCAAAAAATTCTTTATAAAGAGGGTATTTTTATGAACCAGGATATTTACATACAAGGAACTTCACTAAATGATCGTATAGTGGACGCTTGATATGTGTAAATTTTGTGAGAGTTTTGAAGATTTCATAAAGTATAAGGCATGACTGTTATCTTTCAAAAGTTCTGACGCAGAGTTGAATTTTGATGAGTGAGTTGGTTGGTGTAGAGTAGCTGAATTTAATTCAAAGCAGCGGCTCATCCTCTACAGAACCATTTTCCACTCACACCCACAAGCTCCCTCCTGACATCTGGAGGTGGGACTATAGTGAAAATAAAAGTTAGTGGCAGACCTGGGGGAGTTCCTTAGAGGAGATAGACGCTAAAGAGAAGGTGGGACTCTTTGCTTTAGAAGGAAATATTACGACTCTCCTAACGCCCAGCTGTGCCTTACTGTCTCAGTGTGAACAAGGGATATATACTCAACACCACAGGTGAAAAAGAGCAGATACATCCACAGACCTGAATCTACACTAAAGCAAAAGCAGGAAATTCCAGATTTGTAAACAAAAGAATGAGCCAGAGTACTCATCATCCAATAAAAAAAATGGAATCACAAAAGCCCACTTCCTAAGTGCCTAAGTGAGATGGAGGCGCGCTCTGGAAACAGCAACAAATTAAAATTAAACACACGGAAGAAGCTAGTTGGTAAGGGCTGGGAATCCTTCCCCACCCGGGCTACACCTGAGGAACAGAGCGTCTGGGTGAGAAAAGCCCACACTGTGCAAACTCGGGAGAGGTGAGGCCTGTGTAAATGACCTATCAAGGGTCATGAGCCTGGCGGGCCAGCACTTTAGTGTGCATCCTTGGCCCAGCTCACTAGTCCACTCCCATTCTCGGGAGTGCCTTTTTCTTTCTCTAGGGGCTGGAGAGATGGCTCAGTGGTTAAGAGCACTGGCTGCTCTTCCAGAGGTCCTGAGTTCAATTCCCAGCAACCACATGGTGGCTCACAACCATCTGTAATGAGATCTGGTGCCCTCTTCTGGCGTGCAGGCATACATGGAGGCAGGATGTTGTATACATAATAAATATATAAATAAAAAAAATGAAAATAAACTGCCTCTATTCCTAACAACTTGCTGTACATCCCTGGTATAGTTCTTGGAGCTGGGGCACAAGAACCTGGAAACTTTAGCAAATGCCCTTGGAACTGATACAGGCACCTATAACACATATACAAGTGTGAATGAATGATTTAATGTGCACTAATATTCAGATGTACCTGCGAATGAAAATCACCCCTCTCGTTTGATCGGGGCTGGGCTCCTTTCCACTAATCACTGGCTAAGCACAGCAATGTGGCTACATATGGCATCCTCTCTTGACACGGAACTCGAGACGCTCTCTGTGCACTGTTTATCCTCACACACACCCCGACAACAGGCGTGAGTTGGTGGTGAGATCCCTTCATCGCCCTGGAGACTGGAGAGATCCCTCATCGTGCTCAAAGCTGCACAGGCATTTCCAGGAGCAGCCGTAAATAGATTCTATGTTCTTTTTCTTTTCTCAGTCCGTTGCTGAGGATGCTAAATCCCACCAAAGCTAGCAGGCACCAGAACCTTATGGTGCTTTTCAAGGGTCTTCAATGCTCTCGAATTAATTCATGGAAATGACTGCAGGATTGTGGGAAAACAGCTGGGTACTTCCCAGCAGAATTCGCTGTAACCAGTTTAGTCACCGGCTGAAAGAAGGCAGGAAATCTCTTACAAAAGACAGCCACACTCCCCATGATATAACAGCCAGCAATTTTATTGCAGCAGAGACCCAGGTGCCCGGCTGCTTTTGGAAGATCAGGGCAGATAGAGGCACGTACTCAAGAATGTGGGAGGTTTTGCTGTTAGATTCCACTCTCTGATTTGGCCGCTCTGTTACAGATGGCTCAGAGACAGCAGTGGAGCCGTTTGCCAGTGAAGTTAAAGGAGTACGGACCGTCACCAGACCTCAGGCCACACTCAGACAGCTGTGGGTAAAGTTCCCTTCCTTGCCTGAGATCAGCAACCACCGACGACCACACTCAGACAGGCCAGGAAATGGCCGGTACCACAGGGTTGGAGGACAGCCTGCCCAAGGGGAGTCAGGCCCAAGTCTATTTATTTCATAGTATGTGGTCCCATTTAATAGTTCTGGAGGAATTACAAGGTTGAAAAAAGGGTACAAACATGATGGAAGGATTTTTTTTTAAAGCCTGATTCCTTATTTCTTCGAAACATTTGGTATGTACGAACAAATGTGCCAATCAACCAACAGGCCATCAGAAAATTAATTCAGATGCATTACTGTCCTTGGACCCCACTCAGACTGTTGTGATGACCACCTTTATGGCTAAAGATCTGGGTTCGAAACTCATGCTTCATGAGCGATTCTCTTTAGATAACATCATCTGTCACGGTCCCCCATCTTTCCTCGTCTGTCATGTTTCTCTAACTATTGAGAAGATGGTTGCAATGTCATCTGTGTTGGTACCCTGTTTTTCCTTGTCTGCCACACTTCTCTAACGAGTGTGAAGATAGTTGGCCGATTATTTTGTAGAGCGAGTCCTCTCCCTTTAGCCTGGCCTTCTCCTCTCTCAGCAGGTGCTGCCGTGCATCTTTGACCCAGAGTCGATGCTGTGCATCCGGCATGGTGCTGGGTGGGGCAAGCATCCGGCTTTTCCAAGCACTGATGATGCCGTCTTTGGTTGTGTTGCTCAGGTGATGTGTGCTAGGCGTCTCCAACCTCAGGTTACTTTCTCTTCCTAGTGAACTAATATTGTGCATGAGAAATAATGAGCTATGTAGCTACGCTATTCCTATGCTATTCCTCGGCATGCTGTTGCTCTCTTGACTGTTTTATATCTGTGTGGGTTCAATTTTTTTTTTTTTGCTTTATTTAATAATTAGACTCCACGACTATCACTCATTTTGGTAACTTGTTTCAGTTTTGCCTCTGGAAACTTCTTCTGTGATGGGATGTATGTGCTTTGATATAGTCATATCATTCCTTCACTACTTTAGTGACTTTTGTGTGTGTGTGGGTGCAGCTAGTTGAGGTTTATTTTAAACTTCTTGTGCACCAGCCTTGAATATAGGCATTTCAACAAGGATTCCTGGTTCTTTGAAGTAGACAATGATACTTAGAAGACACTGTCTGGGATGTAGGTGTGTTTATTGTCATGGGGTGTTTTGTTTCTAAGAGCCCCCATGGACAGCACTAAGGAGTATGTGTGTGTGCATATATATGTTCTTACAACTATATTTACTTCAATAGCTAGCTATTTATATTGTAAACTGGCATCTCCAATTGCAGTCCAACGCCAGTAAGTTCATTCCCATTTTCCAAATTTGTAGCTCTGTTTTTCTGATGGTGTGAAACCCGGCTCTTGGGATCTGTAGTGTGTCTAAGTATGTGATCAGTGTCCCGTATGAAGCCAGTCCCTCTCCATGGCCATCTCCTCCTCTCCATGGCCATCTATCTCCTCCTCTGCAAATGTGCTCTCTTCACTCTGGTCATGTCAGACATGAAGATCCCAAACTGCTTGCGGGAAGCAGGCAGACAAAACAGCTCAGTTGCAAGCGTGCGCTGCCTTTGGTGAAGATGGAAGGCTGACTCTGGGCTGAATGTTGAGTTCAGACAGTAGAGAACTAGAGGAACTTTATTCTCAGTCCTTGAAACTCGGAAAAAGAAATCTAATGTCAGTCAAACTTTTTTTGGAAACATCCTCATGGATATGCCTGGAAGTGTGTTTCCATGATTATACATCCAGTTAAATTGACAGTGAAATAAATTAGGACACTTGCTGAATCTCAGAACTGTGATGGACCAGTAGACTCCTCCTTTTTGTTTTTATCTTTACCTCCCATCTCTCTGCTCTGGGGGCCACCGTTGTATACTGGAGGAATTATACACCAGGAGTTATATTTATCACATCACATCCGGGATCTTCACGTGGACCTGAGTTAAAAGATTTAGACAATATGTTTTTGCATTTGCACTGTGGAGATGAGATTTAAATGATCAACTAAGCAGGGTTCTCTAGAAAAACAGAACCTACAAAATGCACGTCTTATAAAGTGGGACTTAATAGATTGGCTTATGTAATAGGCTTGGGCAGGCCAGCAATGACTATTTGTAGGCTGGAGAACACAGCAGCTGCTCAGTCCACCAACTGGATGCCTAAGCAGTCTCAGTCTAGTGATGAAGGCCCTGGTGGTTCTTTGAGGGGCTCCAGTCCATGCTGGAAGACCAAAGAAGCCGGAATCTGATGTTAGCAGAAGATGATTGTGGCAACAGGAGCAACAGACACCGTTGCCAGCAGAGGCGGGCAGGCGGGCAACGCCACTTTTAATTTGAACCTCTTTATACATATCCGGGCCACCTGTTAGAGGGAGAGTCCTGTCTCCTTACTTAATCCTTTCTGGAATTGTCCTCACAGACTCATTCAGAACTGTGTCCCTTGATTGAGACCGGATCCATACAAGTTGACGACCAACCAAAACGGTGACATTTTGGGAATGAGACTTCTAAAGCCACTAACCCAAAGTACCATAGGCAAGGTGACTTAAGCAAAATTTAATTTTGTCACAATTCTTGAGGTTAGAAGTCCAAAGTCAGGGGGTTCCCAGGCTTGGCCTCTCCTCGGAGTCTCTCTCTCTCTCGGCTTGTGGGCAGCTGTTTCTCTGAGGGCTCACGGGCTCTTCCTTCTCATCTCTACTTCCTGCGAGGACCCCGGTCGGCTTACATCAGAGCTCATCCTAATGAATTAGTTTTAACTCAATTACCTCTTTCAAGTCCCTATTTCTGGGCCAAAAAATACATGAAAAAAATGTTCAGCATCCTTAGCTCTCAGGAAAATGCAGATCAAGTCTACACTGAGACTCCATCTCACGCTAGTCAGAAGAGCTGTCATCAAGAAAGCAAACACATGTTGGGCAAGAAGCAGGCATTTAGGGGTAGAGGACGGGGTGGGGTGGGGTGGGGTGGGAACACTGTTGGTGGCCACGTTAATTAGTGCAGACACTGTGGGAAACAGTAGGAGGCGCCTCAAAAATTAAAGCTAGAATTACTAGATCAGCTTGCTATCTCAGGCTTGAGTATCCCCCAAGGAAAGGAGGGCAGCAGACAACAGAGATGCTTGCACACTTTGGCTTGTAAAACACTGTCCCCAATGGCTGAGCTATGGAATCAGCATAGGTGTCCATCAGCAGAAGACAGATAGAAACAATGTAACATGGTCACTTTTACCCAGGTATGAAAACAATGGACTTTGTCACCTGAAGGAAAAAAAATGGATAGAACTAAAGTGTCTTTTAAGTGGAGTCAGCAGACTGGGAAAGCAAATATCAGGTATTTCTTTTTCATATTCAGATTCCAATTTTTTTTAAAGACATGAGGGACCCGAGAGATGGCTCAGTGGTTAAAAGCTCTTAATGTTCTTGCAGAGGACCCAAGTTGGGTTTCCAGCACTCAAATGGCAGTTCACCACTAGATTCAGTGATTCAATATTCTTTTCTGGCCTCTGTCAGTACCAGGCATGAACACAGTGCTATTACATATATGCAGACAGAACCCTATACACAATGTCTTAGTTGTAAAAGGAGACTGCTGATTTGTTGCTCAGCCTCCAGATCCAAATAGTCACACAGAAAAACTATATTAATTACAACACTGTTTGGCCCATAGCTTAGGCATATTCCTAGCTAGCTCTTACAACTTAAATTAACCCATTTCTATTAATCTATGTTTCTCCACAATGCTGTAGCCTATGGGTAACTTTCCAGCATCTTCTCTTTTGGTAGCTACATGGTGACTTTCTGACTCTGCCTACTCTCTCTGTATATATCTATTCAGATTTCCCACCTGACTTTACTCTGCTAAGTCATTGGCCAAAATAGCTTTATTCATTAACCAATAAAGGCAACACATATGCAGAAGAACATCCCACATCAGTCTTAGTAAGGATTACCAATGCGATAATGAAACATCAAGACCAGAAGAAAGATGGATAAGAAAGGCTTTTTGGTTTACACGTCTCTATTGTAGCCTATCATTGAAGGAAGTCAGGACAGGAACTCAAACAGGACAGGAACCTGGAGGCAGGAACTGATGTAGAGGCAATGGAAAGGTTCTGCTTACTGGCTTGCTCCTCATGGGTTGCTCAGTTTTTAGTAGAACCCAGGACCACCAACCCAGGGATGGCAACACCCACAGTGGGTGGATCCCTCCCCTATCAATGACTAATTAAGAAAATGCCCTACAGGCTTCCCCAGAGCTAGATCTTATGGAGGCATTTTCTCAATTGAGACTCCCTCTTCTCTGATAACACTAGCTTGGGTTAAGTTGACATAAAACTAGCCAAAACACACATAAAATAAAATATATTAATCTTTTTAAAAATACATCAGAGTAGAAGGGGGAATACGGGATCATTGGGTAGGGGCATCAGGGACAAAGAGGTGATAGGAGACAAATTTAGTTAAAGTCATTATATATCTTCTGGAAATGTCCTAATGAAATGTAGACAAAAGTCCCGCAGCTGTTCAGTCCCAAAGAAGCACACAGAGGCTTCTATTAATTACACACTGTCTGGCCTCTTAGCTCAGGCATACTCATTAGTTCTTACAACTTAAATTAACCCATAATTCTTATCTATGTTTAACCATGTGACTTGGTACCTGTTCTCAGTAAGGCATTCTCATCTTGCTTCCTTTGCATCTGGCTGGTGACTACGTCTCTGCCTTTCTTCTTCCCAGAATTCTCTTAATCTTGTTGCCCTGCCTATTCTTCCTGCCTGGCTACTGGCCAATCAGAATTTTATTAAGCCAATACCAGTGACAAATCTTAACAGTGTACAACAGCATTATCCCACAACAGTTTCCCCTTTTTTTCTTTTCAAAACAAGACCCTGAATCTAATCTCCATTGTTTAGCTTTTTTCCTGACCTTTAACCGCAACAACTTGTAATCAACACACTAAAGAAAGACAAAACACCCATAATCCATTTATTTGGAATGTAGTTGTAGTCTTCTAGGATACTTCCTGCTGATTGGGGGTACTGGTATTCTTATGGGACCCAAAGAAAATTTAGGGTCATGGTCAAATCCTGACTGGAGTAATCTGTAAGTCTGCATCTTCTCAGCCAGCAGTCTTGAAGCTGTTCTGGATGCTTAACTCAAAAGAAACTGCAACAGAGATGTTCTGAAACGTTGAATCATCTGGGCCATTCATTCTCATTGGAGAATTTTAAGGGGTCTTCCTTGATCAAATTTTATTTTTCTTTTAACCCAGAATGAATCCACAGCCTCTCATTTCCTGTGGAAACAAAAGCAAAACCTCTTCTCCAAAGTAACTTATCTTTTGACTTTAATTTTGAAGTCAAGGTATTTTCAAAATATATATGTTGGATTAATCCAGCAGCATTTATAATCAAATGTCTTTTAGCAGCTGTTGCTCCTTTCTCAACAGTCAAACAATTCAAGGACAATACAGTAACATACAGTATCCAGACTTTCTGTGTATTTTCTATCTTAACATGGCTTTTTTTCTTACTCTATTTCTTTTATTTTTATTTTTAATTCTTGGGTTTTTTTTTTTTTTTTGAGACAGGGTTTCTCTGTGTATCTTTGGCTGTCCTGGAACTCACTCTGTAGACCAGGCTGGCCCCAAACTCACAGAGAACCACCTGCCTCTGCCCCCCCCCAAGTGCTGAGATTAAAGGTGTGTGCCACCACACCTGGCCACTCTATTTCTTTTTCTTTTCTTTCTTTTTTTTGAAGACTTTCTCTAGCCTTCTTCTTTTCTCTCCCAAGCCTACCTATATCTTTAAACACACTATAAACTGTTTAACTTTGATTTTCATCTGAGTATGTCTTTGCTGTATATCTCTATCTCCTTTTCTGACCACACAAGTCTTTAATCTGCTAAACAGCATGGCTAGGATTAAAACTGTGGCTTTGGTGGCTGGCTCCATCCCATTCCTTAGCTTTTTGAGTCTAGCTTCATGGCCAAGGCACTGTCGGGAACTATGATTATTGCCACAACTCTGTAAAGTTTCTAGGTCCATGCCACCACCAAGAAACCTGATGCCGGCTGCTGAGAATCACCATTTAAGTGTTTGGTGGCAGAGCCTCTTAAAAGAACTGCAAGGTTTTTGCTGCTAATGCTGAGTCAGGATGCCTCCCTTAAAGTAGCTGTGTTTGCCACCAGCAAACAGAGCCTACAGAGAAGAGATGGTTACCAAGCAGTTGTATTTGACTCTGTTCTTGTCCATCTGAATCTTTTTTTTTTTAAGCTTTCTCAGGCTTTATGTGAAAATTCTTGCCAAACAATTGGGCACCATTTGTAGACAGAAATGAGACCTGTTAATCTGTACAATTAATGCATGAAAATTTTAAAAGAGAGAGACCTGGTTCCCAAATGCAGCCACACAAATGCAGGAACGAGGTTAGAACTTTCACCCATGAGTTTTCTAAGGGCATAATTCAGCTCGTAACAGATGGGGTGAAAATCTATGCGGGAGGGCCGTGAATCATGAGACAAGGGACAGATAGAATTCCAAGATGGTTCACCAAATTCCTGCTCCCTGGTTTATACGACCCCAATGGATCCAGTGAAGGAGTCGTTTTGATTATATTGCATTGTGTAAGCCTTCATCTCAGACTGGAGGGAGAGAGAGAGAGAGAGAGTGGGAGAAGGATAGAAAGAGAGAGAGAACTTCTCTTGCGGGATTCAAAGTAGAACAAGGCCACATTGAGAGATGACCCATGGGCAAGCAGTGGGGGGGGGCTCTAGAAGCAGCCCCTCCTGACAGTCAGGGAAAGAGTGGGGACCTCATTGGGGACAGAAGGAGATGAACTCTGCTGACAACCACATGAGCTCAGAAGGGGACCCAGAGTTCTAGGAAGACATGGAGCCTGCTTGACCCTGGGATGGCAGACAGGTGAGACCCTGTGTGGAGGACCCAGTAGAGTTGGCCTGAATGACTGGCTCACAGGGACAGGAAGGTAATAAATACATGTTTTAAAGATTCATCTGTTCATTTTGTGTATGTGTGTGTGTGTGCCTGTGCTGTGGTGACCATGTGAGGGTCAGAAGACAACTTGTAGAAAGAAATCAGTTGTTTCCACTGTCCTTGGGATTGAACTCAGGTTGTCTGGCTTGGGGGCAAATACCTTAACTTATTGAGCCAGATTCCTGGTCTGTATGTTGTATTAAGCTGCTAAACGTGGTACTGCTGTCATGAAGCATTTGAAAGCCAGTGTGCTATCCAAGGCTTCTAGCCCCGTGTTGCTCTAGGCTGTCATTTTCAGTCTGTGATACATCCTCCTGACTTCCAGCTAACCACTAACACACACACACAATATGCACACACATGTGCACACACACGTACACACACACACACACTCACAAATAAAAAAATGGCTGGGGGTGGCAGAGGTAAGCAGATCTTTGTGAGTTAGAGGCAAGTCTGGTCTACATAGTAAGTACCAGGCTAGGTGAAGGTAGTGAGACCCTCCCTGTCTCAAAATAAACAAATAGATACAGAAAACACATAGTAAAACAAAAACAACACCAACTATCCCTTGAGGCATACACTTTCTACTTAGGCCAGTCAAACTCTCTGCAGAACTTGCTCTGATTCTTAGGAGTCTACATAGCTCACACACACACACACACACACACACACACACACACACACACACCCTTCTGCCGCTTTGTTCCCATGAAGGTCTAGCAAAGCCAAGAGTGGTCAAGTTGGTGGAGACTTATCTCTGGCCTCCCACCTTGCATTCCCCAAACCCTTATCTGTCCTTCTTCTACAGGAGACAAAGCAGGGCTTCTCTCTCCCACACACACTCTGAAAGTTGTCAAATAATTTAAGCCAAGGTGTTTGTGGATAGCAAAGGTGCCATGGCTGATAAGAAAAGCGTTAGCTGATGGGCTTAACACCCGTGGAAAGATCAGCATTTTAGTGGGGGCTCTCCAAGGGGAGGGGACTTGAGGAGGGAGTCACACGGCAGAGGCTGAAGTTTGTGGCTGAGTGCCAGGCTGGGCTGAGACCTTACAGAAGTGTGCTCTGTCCACCATGCCACCTTTTGTCACTCTGGTACTGATGCTGAGCTACTACCAGGTGGTCAGTGGGTCCTCACAAACCCAGCTGACCCTGCCTCTGACCTCCCTTCCCTCTTTCTTGCTACTCATCCCTCAAAAATGGCGAGGAAGTCAGGTTGTGAGTGAGTGCTGATTTCACCCCTAACTGAAGACCTAGTATTAGAATTTTTTTTTTTTTTGCCATGACTGTACATAAGAAATAATTCTCTCCAAACCTTTGTTTGAGGCTGAGGCTGTGTCTCAGTTGGTATAGAGATTGCCTGGCAAGCGCAAAGGCTCTGGGTTCCAGACCTAACATCTCATACACTAGAGGCGGTGCAGGGCTGTAATCTCAACACTCAGGAGGGGGAGGCAGGAGGATGAGGAGTTCAAGGTCATTCAGCCAGGGTTATAGGGGCCTCTCTTTCTAAAAAAAAAAAAAAAACCACACATAAAAAACCAACCATAGATTTGAAGTTAGCTGCAAAAATGAAAACGAGTGAGGCCACTAACGTCACTCACTGCCCCGTTGAATATTAATGTCCAAACAGACAAACGTACCATGTGGTGCCACAAAATCAAGACTGACCTAGCAGTTTGTGTCTTTCTGATAAAAGGTCTGTTGCTCCACCTCCCACCCCCAGGGAGACCCAACAGCATCCTAAGATCCTCTTACGATCCCAAGGACAACCTGAAGCACAATTCCACCAAAGTACACTCTGGGGACGCAGTGAGTTCACTGGGCTCCTTACAGAGCGCATGGGAGAGGTTGCTTGCAGGAGTGAGGGTGCTCCCCAGCCTCAAAAACTGCACCCAAAAGTCTTTGCTCTGCGGGGATTATGGCTTTTCCATGGCAAGCAATGTTATGGAGCCTCCCTTCCCTGGTCTGCTAGTCCTTGCGTACCCTAGCTGCTTCAGAAGCCGTGCACAGTTAGGACAGAGCTGCAGACAGCAGGTGCTAGGGAGCCCCTGGAGACCCAGACGAGGGTCTTGTGAGGGAAATTGGTCAACAAGCTAGCTGGGATGTTCTTTTGCAGCCAGGCAGCCAATTCCCAAGATGGCTGAGTCAAACTGTGTACGTTCTAAATGTCTTTTCATGAAAGGGATTTCCTTCTATGTATCTTCTGAGACATTTTTTGCTCACTGATTTTGCATTTGACACTTTGTCTAAGTTCCATGCGTTATTCCTAGCCTTTCTTCTTTAAGTTTTTAGATTTATTTTATGTGTATGGGTATTTTGCCTGCATGTATCTGCATACCCTGTACATTTCTGATTCTCACCGAGGTCGGAAGAAGATATTACATCCTCTGGAAATGGAGTTACAGATAGTTGTGAGCTGCCATGTGGGTGCTGGGAATCAAACCCAGGCCCTCTGCAAGAGCAACAAGGGAACGTAACCATTGAGTCATGTGTCCAGCCCCTTCCCTATGTTTTATTTTTGCATTTCTGTGTCTATAATTTCTATCCATTTATTGTTGCTATTTCCCGTAATTTTATTATAAAGTATCATTCATATTCCTTTTTGAATTTAACATGATCAGCGTTCAGAACAGGGAAGAGAATTAATTTGTCTGGAGCCATGTTCCCAGGACTGAGACAGTAACTAGAACACAGAAGACACTAGTGAGTATGTGCTGAGTAAAGGTTAAATTTTTATTTGAGTGATAGGAAGATACTTCTAGAAACTTAGAAGTCATATCTAACATGTCATAACAATTGGTAACTTTATATACATTCCTAACTTTAAGGAATGCAGACTCATGAAATCCGTGCAAGCAGCACATGGGAGTCAAACCAAACCAAGATCAAGTTTACTTTAGCCTTGGGATGGTGATTCAGTCACCATTGACTGGGTTTTCCACTCTGGAAAGGGACTAATCTGAGTGGTTCCTTTACAGGCCGTGCGGGGATTTCAGGAGATTGCACGGGGGTGCCAGTCTGGTGGTAGCTTCAGCAAGTGACTGTTAGATGCTGGCCTTGGAGTCTGGGATGAGCACTCCTTACTCCAGGCGTGAGATGCGACTCTGCACCCTGAGGACACCTGGCTTGGGCTTAGAGAACAGTTTACCCAACCCTCTCTCCTCGTAGTTTTCTCTTAATGTCTGGAGATCACAGTACTGTGGCTGACCAGCTGGGGAACTGGCCGACTTGAATACCCTTTCTGAATGTGTTTTCTCTGGAAGGCAGAAAGAGTAACTCCTGTCTCTGTGGGTTGCTATGTGTGAAAGGTACCCACAAAGCCCAGTGCTGCTCAGGTACCATGGCTGTTGAGAAGCCTCCCCAGAGTCTTTACAGCCTCCTTATTCACCACACATGGGTAGGGGTGTTCGGTTGAGGATTCTTTTGCATAACTAGCCCTAAGATGTTTTTATTTTTACATTTTTCACATTTATTTTAATCTGTACACATACACACACAGTACAGAGGTCAAAGGAAAACTTTTGGGAGTCTGTTCTGTAGTGATATTTCATTTGTATTTTAATAAATAAAGCTTGCCTGAATATCAGAGAGTAAAACATCCCCACTGGTCAGCCTTCTAGACAGGCAGTAGTAACACATAGCTTTAAATTCAGCAGCCACACTAGTTTGCCATAGAAACCAGGCGGGGCATGCCTTTAATCCCAGTGGTGTGCGCCGTTAATCCCAGCCCTAGAGTGGAATATATAACGGGAGGAGACAGCACACAGACACAGTCTCATTCTGAGATTCCTGGAGGCAGAATCGCCATTTCAGACTGAGATAAAGGTAAGAGTCAGTGACTGGCTGTTTGGCTCTCTGGTCTTCAGGAAGGCTTTATTTATTAGAATACAAGTGAGCTGTCACTACGTTGTCCACTCTTTCTGCCCTGTGTGGTCTGGGAATCCGACTCAGGCCATCAAGCGAGGCCGCCATCGCGCTGCCGACTCCCTTACCTTATATACTTCCAATCGACCAGTTTTCACTCCATCTATGGGCACCTTGGGCCATCTTTGCTGATTTCTTCAGGCACCTGGTGTTTTGATCCGTTTTGTCTTCTGCCATTTGGCCACCTCTCTTCTTGGATTTAAGTCAGGAAATGGTGCTTGAGGTATCGCCAGGCTTCTAAAGTTCTGCACTGAACAATTCTGCCTTCTTTTCTTTTCCTGCTTAAAAGTTCCCATTTTACCAGCTTGTTTCCTGGAAAGACGGCCGCAGGCACTACACTCATGGGGAATGTGGCCTGTCACCTTGGTAGGCATCAATGGTGTCAGAAGTACCCACACGAGAGGACTTCGTCCTGTCTCTAAGTGAGTACAGAGTTCAAAATGCCCATTAGGAGTTGAAAGCCATGGCAACACACCTACACATCATCAGGAAAGGCCATCTTATACCTCTGCACTCCCTGGGGGTGGCTATGTACCGGGCACCAGGGACCCTGAGAACAACAGACTCACACACCATAGGGATGGAGTAAAAGCAAAGGCAGGTGGACAGCCAAACCCTACAGGACGCAAAATCTAATAGCAATGAGAGTTGAAAGTGGGGCCTTTGTGAGGTCACTGGGATCAGATGATGTCACAAGGGCATCTGTGGTTTCTAAGGGGAAGAGAGCCAGGGGTCACTCTTGCTAACTTGTCATGTGATGCCCTCCACCATGTTTTCATGCAGCGAGGAGGCCCTCGTTAGATGCTGAACATGCCAGCGTCATGCGTGTGGACTTCATCACCTCACAACTGTAAGCCAACTAAGCTTCTTCATAAGTTACCTGGTATCAGTCAGTCTGTTTTCTCATGGAAAATGGTCCCAGACCCAGCCTTAGGGTTTCTTTTTGAGAGTAGGAAGAGATAGCACATGAATTATAATGCGTAGTTCCGATTGACGTCTAAATTCTAGAGATGTTACCAGTGAAAACATCAACACAGATGTTCACATATCATTCCTTGTCGTTTTGATTGCAGGGAGCCCAGTTCAGACTGTTACAACCCCTAGACTATGCTGGTTTTCTAACTGGACTTTTTGTCCCTAGCCCTTTGCCAGAATGATTACTCATACACATTACGATCAAAAAATTATTATTTTTTTTTAAAGACAAGGACTTACTAGGTAATCCTGGCTGACAGAGAATTTTCTACATAGACCAGGCTGACTTTCAACTCACAGAGATCCCCCCGTCTCTGACACGCAAGGGCTGCTATTAAAGGTGTGTGTCATCACACCTGGCCAGATAATTCTTAAAATGTGAGCTGATCCTGGATTCGCTCACAGAGCCCACGCTCTGGCATTCGAGTGTCTTTATAATTTGGCTTCTCTTCCTTCTAGGCCAATTTCGCAGTCTCCTGAGCCTGTACTTAACATCTTTAGTGCCCGGCGTCTTTTCATCTGCAGGTCTTGATTCTAATTGGAATATGCTAATCTACTCATTATCTTCCCAGGCTGTACTTACGCATACTGTCTTCTTGGTAGGCTCCCAGACCCCTTTGCTGGCTGTCAATCTCACTTAGCACCTGCTCTTCTGCAGCCCTTCCCACAGTCTGAGGCTCCCTCGTGAGGCATTTTGGCATCTTATAATCCTCTGCTGTAATTCCTCATGCAGGTATACGCCCATGAGAGCGGAGTCTAACAACCCGATTTTAGAGTGCTTAGCTACACATGTTAAATCCTTTTCCAAAAAGACCTCCTTAGGCTGAGCGTGACTCAGCAACGTGAACAAGTGCCTCAGAGAAGCGGGAAGTGACATGTTTGCTCCCAGACCACAGGAGCCCCCACTACCTGCCCTTGCCTCAGGGCCCTTCTGTGGCCTCTCACCAGCCACCCACACAGTGACAAACTTGGGGTTTTGAGCAGTCTCTCCACCTTTCCCTCCCATGGGTCTTGTTCTTCCTTAACCCTGGCAGTTTTTCAACTTTCCTTCTTGCTCAGCTTCTTTTCTGTCTGCCTTTCTCTCTGCTTGACCCTCCCCATCGCCATCCAGTGCTATAAAAGATTGGGAGTTTGGGGTTGGGCTGAGGAGAAGCAGCAGAGAATTGGAACACATCTGGCTGGAGGAAGACTCACTGAGCCGAGCCACGGTCCCCATGGCGTCCTCTTCCCACAGTGGTTCCAAGTCTCTGACTTCTGAGGACGCAGTCATCCCTCTGCCCTCCTCATTGGTTATGAATGGCTTACAGGTATGTAGCAACCCCTCTCTTTCCCGTGTGCACACTGCTCTTTGCACACGGAACCCTATAGGCTGCAAAGAACTCACTTTTTCCACGAACGGAGCCAGGGATTCTGCCTCCCCACATACTCCTGCTAGCCGCCTCCTTCCCCCTGAGGCCACTGTTCCACCAGATAGCACACTGTAATATGCTGGTGGGTCCCCCACGGAGGTGCAATATTAATCCTCAACCTGTTTCTCTAAGAAGAGAGCGTCTCTGGAGTCCAGTTTCTGGAGTGCGTAACTGTTTAAGGTTGGATCATCATCCTTACCCCGCCCATGGCCTGTCTATCCCTGATGTCTCTTTATAGAGCTGGCCTGTTTCCTTTAGGCTCACCAGAAACTTCTTCGTTATTCTTCTTGTCTAGTTTAGCCCAAATCACTCTTGTGTTTAGAAGTCACTGCCTTTGGCACAGAGATGACGTCCACGGGCAGGCTCCGGTGCACAGCCAGGGTTTGTCCATCATAATCCCAGGGTCTCTAGGATCTCAGCACTTTCAGACAGTCAAGTTCTCTACTTGTGAAGGAGAGCTCTACTTCTGGGTCTAAGAGGACACTTCTTAGAGCATTTGAAATGAACATGAGGGCTGGGGAGTGAGCTCAGTGGGCAGTGGGCTTGCTGTGCAACCCGAATACCCACACTTCCATCCCCAGAACCCACACTGAAGCCTTATACAGTTACACAAGTGTGTGTAATCGCCATGTGCAAACACAGAATGGGAAGCAGAGACAGGAGACTCTCCAGGAGCTTGAGGTAGCCTGACAGATGAGGTGGCAAAGAGACCCACAAGGTGGAAGGCAGATCAGCACCCCAAAGGTGCCCTCTTGACCTCCACATGTGTGCCGTGGGACTCAGATTCATGAGAACTAATCTGGGTTGAATTTAGCTTTCTTGCGAATATAAAATGTCTAGAGGTCTCGTTTTCTGGGATGACCTCAGTGTACAATTTCAGTAATGCTCAAGGCCCTGGGGACAGCCAGCTAGAGTGATGGCAACCTTCCAAACCTGGTTGGTCAACGCTAGCCTCTCCCCATGTGGATGAATCTCACAAACAAAATTGCTGTGTAGAGATTCCTGCCCTGTCCTAAATATGATAAGGTTACTCCTTTCCTTACTTATCTAAACATTTTAAATACCAAGAAAAGACATCTGTCATACCAGGTTAAGGGTAGTGGTTATCCTGGGGGAGATATTAACTGACATCGAAGGCCACCAAAGGGCATGCGCTACCGGTAATCTGCCTTGAACACTATATGTTTACTCTGTGGAATTTCACAAGGCTCTAATGTACTTTTCTGTATGTGCGTGTTAGATTTAAGAACAAGTGTTTTAAGGCGATTTATTGAGAGTCTGGCTGCTGTGCTTGGAGAAGGATTGAGAAAAGAGCATCATGGTAAGACAGCAGTGGTGGCCAGAGATGGGGCTTAGTGGCAGAGTACTTGCCTGGCATGTACGAGGACCTGGGGTTGACTTACCCACTGGAAAGAGCAGAAACAAAAGCATTCTCCACAACCAAGTCAAAACAGCAGCTACTACAACAATGATAAAAGCCCCTGCATTACTAGTGGCAATTACTCCAGTAACTGAAGGCACAGGTACCCCCAACCCTAAACAAGTGACTGCCGAGGATGTAGACTTAGAATGTGGGGTTCAAGGAAAGTACACGAAGAACTTAAGATGCTCTAGGCATTACACTGGACATTTCTCAAGCCCTTGGATAATGTGTTCTGAATCTTTAAGAGGAAGATGAGCAGGACATCTCCACTGGGAAGACTAAAGAGAGGAGAGGTTTTCTTCTACTGTTCCAGCACAGGGAGAGGTTCCACAGCCTGGCCCAATGAGTGGATGCTTCAAGCCTGGTCTTTCAGTCTTTGGGGTAGGGGAGGATGCTCAAGGCAGCCGAGGATTCAGATCTTGGTCCAGAGATGTGTCTGGTGGAAGAAGACTGCTTAGCAGAGGGTCCTGTTTCTGTTGCTTGGTCTAGATGCATCCTCAGCATCTGCTTGACGTTCAATCCACATCTACATACACCTGATTGCACTTGACAACTCCCCAGATCCCTTCCCAGAGGAAGCTTTGCTAGTTATATGCAATGGCCTTGCTCAGGACAAAAGTCCCTCAGCCAAAGAGATTTCAAATTATTCTTGCAATTCTGCACCCAAATTTTTCTACACTGTTTCCAGGTTCACTAACTAGAGATTGCTTGGAGTTAACTATACTCCTGTCTTTTTTTTTTTGTTTTTATGGTTTATTTAACTTTATTTTATGTGCATTGGTATGAAAGTGTCAGATCCCCTGGAACTGGATCTTCACACAGTTGTGAGCTGCCACGTGGGTGCTGGGAATTGAACCTGAGTCCTCTGGAAAAGCAGTCAGTGATCTTAACCACTGAGCCATCTCTCCAGCCCCTATACTCCTGTCTTAAAGTTACAGTGTTCATGCAGGGTGACTAATTATCCACACTTCTTTATCACCCTTAAAAAATGTCTTTCTGAGATCAGTCAATTAACGAAATAGGGAGAAAGAGGGAGCAGTTCATGGGGAGTTCATCTCCTAGCTTGGGGCATCTGGGAAGGGTAGAAATGGGATGAGGTAGCCACGCAGAGAATCTCGGGAAGGTAGGGACCCTCATGAAATCATAGGATTCACATCAGGCAGGGAGAGGAGGGCGTCAAGAAATAGGGCAGGGCTGAGAGCATTGTGTCAGATAGCCACAGGTGAATTTTGCTATTTTCCGTTAGGCTGTTCTTTTGTGTGTGTAGATTTTGGTTTTTGAGGTGGATAATTGGGAGCTTCTGGCCTCTTATGGTTCTGGGAGTAATTACATGGTGATTTATCCTGTTATTGCGGCGCCCAGCTTATGCTACCGACACCATCAGGAGAAGCAGTGTGGGTCCAGGATTCACCCTGCCAGGCTAATCTTCATAAAGCAACGGGAGCTCACTCAGGACCAATCAGGGCAGAATGGACTCATTTCCTTTGTCTGGGGTTCCAAGTTGGTGGGCTGTGGCAGGGCAGAGACTGTGAGCCCAGGACAGTCGGGCGGACTTGTAATGGGTGGAGCACTCCTGCGCAGACGCCGCTGAAGAACGAATCCGTGTCAACGTCAAGGGAGGTCCCTAGGCAGTAGCTGCAGGTCGCCGTCAACATTTTTATTAATGGCCTGGATGGGTTCACGGAACATGCTGATCGAATTTGCTGACAGGGTTAGTGGTTACATGGGATGACAAGACCGGGATTTAGAAAGATCTCAGCAGACTGAAGTGATGCCCCAGATATTACAAGATGGGATTTAGGGGGGATAAATGTGAGATCTTGCTCTTAGCCCTTCCGCACCAGCTGCACGTGTATGTGTAGAGGCTGGAATCGCGTGACTGCAGCGGAGGAGCGTGCTTTTCTACAGAAGTGTAACACACTACTGTGAGCTAGGGGCCTCTAGGCTCAACCCGTCATGGCACCCAGAGAGCAGTGCAATCAAGAGGCGCATGCTCCCAGCAGCAGGCCAGACCATGCAGGGTCTTTAGCCGTTCGGTAGTAAGTATCCTGGAGCCCAGAAGTCTGTCTGGCAGCCACACCACCCGTTTTTCCGTTCTTTACAGGCTGGTAAAGGAGAGGAGAATTGGGTGTGTCTAGGGGTCTTAAACTCAAATCTGTGCATGGGAGGGAGCTCCAGCTCCCACTTAGGTTATAAAATTCAGGCAACTTTCCCAACAGCCAGCGAATAAGGAATGCATGATAGCGAGAGTAGAGACTTAGGAACTAGGCATTGTTTAGGATCTCAAAAACGCCACTTGATAACTGCACTTTATAGGTAAGTTTTCCCTGTCGAGTGCCCTAAGATGGAAATATAAAGACACCCAGCAGATCAGACTCGACAGCTGGTGGCTATTTTTATAATAGTTCTTGCTATCGTTGCTTAAGAGGTGAATGAATGAACAAATAGAAGCTTGACCTATGGACCAGATATAAAATAATCTATAATCTTAAAAGTTTTTTTTAAATTAACACTGTGTTGTAAGCAAGATCCCAGTTAATAATCTTCCATATGTCCTTATGAGCACAATTTAATACGACATAGAGATATTATGTGATGGTTCTATAATAAATAATCAGAGAACATTTCAAGATATCGACATGAGAAAATGATATTATTAATATCACAGGAACATTGAGCAGGAAGCAATTAATTCTAACTGGGAGATTAGGAAAGGCTTCTTGGAGAAAGTGGCATTTGAGCTGGGCTTTAAAGGACAAGTGAGACTTTGATTGATGGGAGCTGGGTGGGGGCAAGGCCTTCCAGGCTGGGGAATGGCTTAAACAAAGGCACAGAAGTAATTAGCAGAGATAATGGGCCATCTTCCCAGGGCTAACGATGCCCTTTTCCTACAGACGCCTTCATCATTGTCATCCCTGATGATCATACGTTAATAAGAAATAGCAGAAGACACTTTGCTTCTGGTGAGCTGTTGCCATTGTACACGTGTTGGGGTTATTTGGGGGTTTATTATTCAAACGGATAGAACGCCTATAACATGGATTTGCAGAGTTCTGAATGTTAAGGCAGGTGACCCCATGACTCAGAGGGAACATCAGAATGGGAAGTCTGGAGGTCTCTGTTCACATGGACGCCGGCTTTCCCAACCTCCCGGGAGTGGCTATGTAGGCTCTGTGAAGGCTGTTTATGGATGGGTTAAGCCTGCTGGCTACAAAGCGGCCTGAGAATGGAAGTCCACTGACATTCAGACATGGAGGATCCCTACTGGTGTCTTCATTCAGTCCTTGCGCATCAGATGAGCCCAGGGAGGGTGAGAGACTGGGGGCCAATGGCCATCCACCTGGGAAGCGAGACTCAAAGATACATGAGAAGGGAAACCTCTCCACTGGGCTGTCCAGCTTCATCTCCACCTCAGCTCCGACAGGACAGGGCGTGGCACTGACTACAACTGGCCTATTGGTGACTGTGCTGGCTAGTTTCATGCCAACTCAACACAAGTCAGGGTCATCTGAGAAGAGGAACCTCAGTTGAGAAAAATGTCCCACCAGATGGCCTATGGGCAGACCTGTGGGGGCATTTTCTTGATTAATAATTAATGTGGGAGGGGCCAGATTGCTATGACCTGTGCCCTCCATGGCTGGTGGTCCTGGGTGTTATAAAAATGCAGGCTGAACAAGCCAGTAAGCAGCAAACCTGTTCCTGCCTCCAGATTCCTGCCCTGAGTCCCTACCATGGCGTCCCCCCAGTGATGAACTTACGAACTATAAGGTGAAATGAACCCCTTTTTCCCTGAGTTTCTTTTCGTTCATCGTGTTTTACCATAGCAATGGAATCAAACTAAAACACTGGCCAAAAGGGAAGGTTAGAAATGGTTCCAGAATTTATATACTGACGGCATTTAGAAGGAAGAATTAGGTAAGGGTGCTATGATCTGAATGTTTGTGTTCCCCCGTTCATCTGTTGAGACCTAGTAACCAATACGATGATTATGATGACTATTAATAGAACAGCGTAAGAGGGAGCGCTCATGAGTGGCGTTAATACTCATCAGCTTCTAGAGAGATCCCATCCTGTGAAGACACAGGCTCCATCTATCAACCCTGAAGCAGGCTTCCGCAGAATGGCTGTACTCTGACTTGATCTTAGATTTTCAAAACTCTGAGACTAGGAGAAATACGTTTTCTGTTTCTAAGCTGTCCCGACTAAGGCATTATGTTATTCGACTGAAAATGGTTGAAGACAGAAAGGATGCTAGGGAGCTTGTCTTAAAGCTGTTTTTGTCTGTCAAACATCCTTTTGATTAGGTTGTATAACGCGATCCTTTAGACAAAAATGCACGTTTTGTAGGCTTTAGAGAATATCACTCGCCCGTGTGGATGGGGAAGATGAAAAGGAACGATCTGTGGGCCATTCGCAATTGGCAGCATCGTACGTAACTTGGGCAGGTGCATTGATTGTAAGAATTCTTCCTGGATCTTACGGTCTCAGCCTGACATGTCATTCAGGGGCAGGAAGTCAGTGTCCTTGCTGAAGACAGTGTTAAGTCCTCGTGAGACCTGGAGGGCTGCAAAGGAGCACCATCGGAAGCCCAGTTCTAGAGGAACTGGAACTGAAGGAGGTTTGGAGACCAGGGGACAGCCCCACCGTATCTCCTTAAGTCAGCATTGGTTCCACCACCTCACCTAGCATTTATCAAACCCTTGGTATTATTTATTGTCACTATTGCTAGGCGTACAACACATACATGGTTTAAGATCCTGAGCTTGGGGAGCTGCAGTTCATTGGAGAAAATGATCCAAACTCAGTGCCCAATTGGGGTGCATCAGGGCAAGAGGATAAGATTGCTTTAATTAAGTTTGTCTGGTGTTTGCCCATTGCTTGTCTTAACACATGCAAGGCCATAGGTCCAATCCCCAGTGCCCTCCCAATAATAGCCACCATATTTCTTGAACACTGTCTGCATTTCAAGGCCACTACAAAACCCTTTGTATAGCTCATCTTACTCTTTATAATAATCCTGACTAACTAGTTTTATCGAACACTTGTGTGACTTGTCTGAGGTTGAGTGGCCAGGCTACGAGGCATTTATAACTACATTCCCAAGTTTCCCAGAGTGGGCCTGAGAAATGGGGCAGAGCCATCGTGGAGAGGAAAGGGATAAGGAAGGGGCTGACATTCAGGATGCAGAGTTGAGAGCTGACCTGTCCTGTGGCGAGCTGCGTGGTGTCACACCTGATAGAGATGTATAATCAACTCCTGAGATGGCTAAGGCCTGACCTATGCTATGATCACGCAATGATTATCAGCTGCCTGCATATGCGTGAACCTATGGGCAGTGCCCACCTGGCAGTTCGGGGTTGGCAGCCTATGCCTACTTAAGGGCTGGGAGAGGTTTGCCCGGAGAGAGAGGGTAAGGAGAGAGGGTAAGGAGAGAGGTCAAAGAGAGGAGAGAGAGAGGAAGGAAAGAGAGAGAGAGGGTTTGCCCAGAGAGAGAGGGGAGGAGAGAGAGAAAGTGAATAAAGTCCTGGAATAAACTGCAGTGAGAAGAGCTCCAGTGGTCGCGTCATTCCTTGCGGGACAAGGTGGGACGTGACACTGTCCCTTCAGGATAATTGATGTCAGCTCCCATATGTTGCTCACAGAACTTAACTCTCAGTAAGTTAAGTATAGTAAAGATGGTGAGACCATGGGCATTGTAGCCTTTTGAGAGTGCAAGAGAAAGGTGGCTCGTGTTGCTGAGAAGATACAAGAGAAACAAGGATTTGAAACTCACGCTTTTTGTCAAGGGTTGAACTTGACTATAGATCAGATTCCTGCAGCAGCTGGGGGGCGTTTGGTAGTGAGGAAGTTGGGATGGGTGTCACTGTGCTTCTTAGCCTGGTCAGGTCAGTACTGTTCCACCCGAGGAGGAGGCACTGCTGACAATTCTCTTGCTTTGACTGTGACACTATGGGGAGTGACGTTAGCCAAAGGGTTGCAACTGTATGGGTCACCCTGACTGCATTTCAATGTCACATAAGTCACTAGTCATGACTTGCTCATGAGTGTCTTCTAGTTGAGATGTTTATTAGAAGACATGGTCCTCACCTCCAGAAGCTGGTGTCTGAGCTGGTGAGAAGGTGGGGAGAAGGGAGTGGGAACTAACTAGTCTTTGTGCCTTGGCTGAAGGCCCTAAGAACTGAGGCAAAAGGAGCCCCAGCATTCAACTAAAAAGAGCAAAGTAGCAACTCGACTTGTTTCTCAGCTATACCATCTGTCTGTTTCTATTTCGGGGGGATGTTTTTCCTCTCTTCATTCCCATCACTCGATGACTCTGACCGTTTTCCAGGCCTCTCAGCTCAGTGACACTCAAGTGTGTCAAAAGATCTGTGGTTCTGAGGCAACAGCAGCACACACGACCAAGGGCCAAAATGTTCCAGGCATCTTGGCAAAGAAATGTCAGCCCATGACTGATGGGGACAGAGCATTGCTGGCAGATGGGTTGTCAGCCCTTTGTGGTCACTGACAGAGAGGTGTGTCTACAATGACCATGCTGTTTCCAGAAATCCTGATGTCTAATGATCAGGGACGTTATATGAAGAATATCAGGAGTTTTTCTTTTGATATTACTTCATTCTTCAAAAAGTTCTCTGTGCATGTAACTAAATATAGCTTAATTATCTTGCCTCTGAAAAGAGTGTCACATACGCTAACGTATCTAAAAAAAACCAATCCATGTTTCCTTGGCAAGACCCAGAGAAGCCATGGATTCCAGTGTTTGGTTCTAAAACATATGGTCTTAGGACAGCTAGGATATCAGTCTGTTGGAGGCAACAGTTTGTTGGTAATTCATTTCACCAGGCTAGAAAACAGAAATGTGATCTGGTAGTTTGGTTGTCTTAGGTTGATTTATGTCGCTATGATAAAAGACTCTGACCAAAAGGAACTTGGGGAGGGAGGGGTTTATACGGTTTACAGGTGATAGAGCCCATCACCAATGAAAGCCAAGGCAGAAACCATGGAGGAGGGCTGCTTACTGGCTTGCCTACCATGGCTTGCTCAGCTTGCCTGTGTGTGTATGTGTGTGTTTTTTAATGGATATTTTTATTTTTTCTGTGAAAATGTTTTTGTTTTTTTCTTATTTTCTTTCCTTTTTAAAAAACAAAATATAACACAATGAAATACAGTATGATAAAAAAACATCACATTGAAGTTGGACAAAGCAAACCAACAGAATGAAAAGAACTTCAAGAGAAGGCACAAGAGCTAGAGACCCACTTGTTCACACATGCAGGAGTCCCACAAAAGTACTAAGCTGAAGGCTGTAATATATACACAGAGAACCTGGAGCAGAACAACAGGGGTCCTGTGCTTGCTGCTTCAGTCTCTCTGAGGTCAATTGAGTTTTGCTCAGTTGATTTAGAGGGCCTTATTCTCCTGGATCCTTCATCCCCTCTGGCTCCCACACTCCCACTGCCTCCTCTTCTTCGGGGTTCCCTGAGCCCTGAGGGGAGGGATTGTGTGTTCCAAGACCTTTCTCTCCCTCTTTGCCTCTCTCTCTCTCTCTCTCTCTCTCTCTCTCTCTCTATCTATCTCTCTCTATCTCTCTCTCTATCTCTCTCTATCTCTCTCTCCCCCTCCCTCTCTCCCCCTCTGTCTCTTTGTCTCTGTCTCTCTGTCTGTCTCTTTCTCCCCATAATGCCTGGCTGTGGGTTTCTGTACTGTTCTCATCTGCTGCCAGAAGACACCTCTCTGATGATGACTGGATAAGGCACTGATCTATGAGTATAGCAGAATATCGTTAGGGGTCATTTTATTGTTCCTTTAAAAAAAAACAGCAGTAGTATTTGGTTTTGCCCCAGGTCTTTGGGCTGTCTAGTCTCTGGTTCTTGATCACCCAAGCAGTATTGGGTATGGGTTCCTTCTCATGGAGTGGGCCTTAAGTCAAATTAGACATTGCTTGGCTACACCTACAAGCTTTGTGCTACCATTGTCTCGGCATATTTTGCAGGCAGGACAGATTGTGGGTCAAAGGTGTTATGGCTGTGTCGGTACATTTCTCTTTTGGTAGCCTGCAGAGTACCTTCCTGAAACCAAAGACTAGAACATACAGGTAAAGATTCTATGTAGGCACCAGCTTTACCTATCCCTGTTCAGTGAGCTCTATGGGTGTTGTCTTCAGCAATAGGGCCTTGCTGTCAGTTTGTGGAGGACAACTATTGTCTTGCCAACAGCCTGGGTTGTTTGGGGATTTCCATGGGACCCCCTTGGCCAGCAACTCAATTGGATGTAACTCAGTCCAGCACTGGAGACTTCATTTGGTGACAAGAGATGGCTGGTTGGAGTTCTGTCTCCTTCATGATCTGGAGATTCATTAGCATTGCTTCCATATGTTTTAAGAAGTTTCCACTGTTCTGGGTTTACCTACGACTCTTCAGGTACCCCTCAATCTTAGCTCTCTTTCTATGTCTCCTCTCTCAACCGCATCTCCCTTGTCGCTGCCATATCTTCCCATTCCCATCCTCATTCTATCCCAGCTCCAGCTCACCCATAAAATCTCTTCTATTTCCCCTCCTAGGAATAGCTATGTGTTTCCCCTGGTTCCTTCTCCTATGCCTAACCTCTCTGTGTCTACAGGTTGTAACTTGGCTTTCATTTATTTATGGCTAATATTCACGTAGAAGCAAATACATACTATGTTTGTCTTTCTGGGTCTGAGTCACCTTACTTAAGATAGGTTTTTTTTCTAGTTTTATTTATTTGCCTGAAAATTTCATGATGTCATTTTTTTTCAGTAACAGCTGAGTAATACTCCACTGTGTAAATGTACTACATTTTGTTTATCCATTCTTCTGTTGCGGGGCATCTAGGTTGTTTCCAATTCCTGACTATTATGAATAGAGCAGCAATGAACATGGCTGAGCAAGTGTCCTTGTGGTAATACAAAGCATCCTTTGGGTATATGCCCAAGAGTGGTATCTGAGGGTTTCTATTACTGTGAAGAGACACCGTGACCATGGCAACTCTCATAAAAGAAAAACATTTAATTGGGGGGTGGCTTATGTATCAGAGGGTTAGTCCATCATGGTGGGAGATGGGGGAACTCTGAGTCCTACATCTTGACTTTCAGGCAACAGGAAGTGATCTGAAAAACTGAGCATGGCTTGAGCATATATGAGACCACAAAGCCTTCTTATACAGTGACACACTTCTTCCAAAAGACCACACCTACTCCAACAAGGCCACACCTCCTAATAGTGCCACTTCCTTTGAGGGCCCTTTTTTTTTTTTTTCAAACCACTACAGGTAATATAGTTGGATCTTGAGGCAGATCAATTCCCATCCTTATGTGGAACCATCACACTGATTTCCACATTGGCCCTACAAGGCTGTACTCCCACCAGCAATGAAGCAGTGTTCCCCCTGCTCCACATCCTCAACAACATGAACGGTCACTTGTGTTATTGATCTTAGCCACTCTGACAGGGTAAATCTCAAAGTAGTTTTGATTTGCGTTGTCACGATGGCCAAGGGTGCTGAACATTTCTTTAAGGGCTTCTCCGCCATTTGAGTTTCATCTAGCGAGAATTTTTTTTTTTTACATCTGTTCTCCATTTTTCATTTGGGTTATTTGGTTTTCTGACATCTAGTTTCTTGGGTTCATTATATATTTGTATATTAACTCTGTCAGATGCGGGGTTGGAGAAGATCTTTTCTTATCCTGTAGGCTGCTACTTTGTCCTATTGATGTTGTCCTTTCCTACAGAAGTGTTTCAGTTTCGTGGGTTCCCGTGTACTCAGTGTTTATCTTTGTGCCTGTGCTATTGATGTTCTGTTCAGGAAGTCTTCTCCAGCGCCGGTGAGTTCAAGGCTAGTCCCCACTTTCTCTTCTGTCAGGCTCGGTATGTCTGGTTTTATGCGGCGGTCTTTGATCCATTTGGAATTGGGCTTTGTGCAGGAGATAGGTATGGATCTGTTTGTGTTCCTCCACACGCAACCATCTAGCTTGATCGGCGTCATTTGTTAAGGATGTTTTCTTTTTCCCAGTGTGTATTTCTGGCTCATTTATCAAAAATTGGGTGTCCATAGGTGTTAGGATTTATATCTAGGTTTTCAATTCTATTCTTTTGAGCAGCATGTCTGCTGTTTTTATTACTTTAGTTCTCTAGGACAACTTGAAACCACGAATGGAATGCTGAGACCTCCAGCAGCTCTTTTATTGTTGAGGATTGTTTTAGTTATCGTGGGTTTTTTGTGCTTCCATATGGAGTTTAGAATTGTCCTTTCAAGATCTATGAAGAACTGTGTTGGCATTTTAATGTGGCTTGTGTTCAATCTGTAGATTTCTTTTGATAGAATGCTCATTTTTACTATGTTAATCCTACCAAATCCATGAGGACAGGAGATCTGTCCATCTTCTGATATTTTCTTCAATTTCTTTCTTCAAAGCCTTGAGGTTTTTAATCATAAAAATCTTTTACTTGCTTGATTAATGTTCCCCCAAGATAGTTTATATTACTTGAGGCTGTTGTAAAAGGTCTTACCTTTGATTTCTTTCTCTGTCCATTTGCCATTTGTATATAAGAGGGCTACTAGTTTTCGTGAGTTAATTTTGTATTCAACTACTACTTTGCTGAAAATGTTTATCAGCTGTAGGAGATCCCTGGGAGGATTTTTAGGATCTCTTATGTATACTATCATATCATCTACAAATAAAGATAACTTGACTTCTTCCTTTCCAATTTATATCCTGTTGATCTCCTTCAATTGTCTTATTGCTCTAGCTAACACTTCAAGTCCTGTATTGAATAGATATGGAGAGAGTAGTCAGTCTTGTTTTGTTCCTGATTTTAGTGGAATTGCAACTTAAATGGATAGAAACTCAGTGTTTTCTTTCTTTCTTTCTTCCTTCCTTCCTTTCTTTCTTTCTTTCTTTCTTTCTCTCTCTTTTTTTCCTTCCTTTCTTTCTTCCTTCCTTCCTTCCCTTCTTTCTTCCTTCTTTCCTTCTTCTTTTTTTTTTTTAATACAACACAAGATCAAGTGCCAGGGGTTGCACTGCCCATAGTAGGTTGGGTCCTCCCACAGAAATCATTAATCAAAAAACAAAAACAAAACAACAGCACCAGCAAAACCACCTTACAGACTTGCCTACAGGCTAATCTGATGAAGGCATTGAGGTTTCCACTTGAAGCCTAGGGCTTCTATCAGGTTGACAAAAACATTAAAACAGCACAGTCACGGTAACACCCCAGATGTGGAGTTAGGGCTGCTTAGAGAAGTTCAAAAGGGAGCTGAGTTCCATGGAGCTTCCCTTGTGCCTGCCTCTGACCGAGGACCATGCCTGTCTCCTTTTGATCCTCACACCAACTCTGAGGTGGGCCTTAACCAATTACAGATTCAGACACTGAGACCCACTGTTGGAGATCCTGGGGAAGATAAACTAGTGAGTTCTTTAGATATTTACACAAGGCACACCTCTGAAGGAAATTACTGAGGTGTTAGTTGGCTTAGAAAGGACGACACCCCCTTCTCTGCTGAGTCACAGCTTGCCCCTTACCCCATAGGTGATGTGTCCTTGGGCTTGATGATCTCTTTAGAGATTTTGTTTGCAGCTTCTTCATGGGGCAGAAGTGAGCTTTGGATTTTACCATCATCTTGCACATGAGTTATTTGAGATAACTCCCTGGACTCGGAGTGATCCATCTTTCCCAGAAGCCCCTGCTTTGACTTAAGAGAAACCAAATAAAAGCTTCCTGAGTACCATTGTATATTACCCACACTGCTTCAAAGGAATCCCAAGTGGAGGAGGCAATATATTGTTTTAATTACAAAAGGATAATAGCCTCAAGTAAAGGAGTTTCACCAAGAAGAAATGAGTCTCACATAATGAGCAATAAAAACGCCTGCAATTACTATCATTGCTTTTATTCAGCCAGACCTCAGTGAGATCCGGAGAGCAGCCAACTTCTTTCCGAACTCCATTCTTGTCCACCCTACACATTCACTTCTTCTCTGTTCGTTGTTTTTTCCCCCTCTTCTTCTTTCTATAATTTCACCCCTTAGAGGAGACTAGCCCCTTTCCACAAAGCGGGAAGCCCAGGCTAAATGCATTTGTGCACAAAACTAATAGAGCTATAATATGCTATTTCTTCCAGAGTTTTACATCTTAAATCTTTGGTCTGGAGAGACCAGTACTTAATTCAAAGAAACAAATCTCCAGTGGTGGAAGTGGCAGCTTATGTTAGAAAGAATTTCAAACAAGTCTTCCTTTGTTGTCGTTATGTGTATGGGTCTTCTGCCCTCATGCATGTCTGTGCACTCTGTGTGTTCCTGGTGTCCAGGACAGAAGAGGGTTTTGGATTCCCTGGAATGAAGCTCAACATTGTGCCTACAGCTAGATCTTTTTTTTTTAAAAAGTTGTTTGTGGTTGTTTAACATCGTGGGAAGTAAACAGCTAGACGTTTTGTGTTTTTCCCTCTTGGTGATGTGAGAGATTGCTTTACTTCCTGGGTACCACATGGAAAAAAACTGCCCAGTATAAAGTTCTTTCTCAGGACCTTTGGGGTTCACCTAATCACTCAAACCCATTGATCTAAATAATCTAAAAAATGTAGTGGATACTCTTGCTTTTCTTGCAAAGAGAGGGTTTGGGGTCCCTGGGTTCTGTCTGACCTGTTCTGCTGGGCCAGTGCTGTGAAGTAAATGGAGAACTGAATTTAGCATTCCAGTGTAAGAGAGACCCCAAAGTTGAGTTGACAGCCTAATGACGTGTCTAACCCTGAACTATGAAACTGAAGGAACTCTGCACTGGCAATCGGCTGAGGCGATCCATCTCACACAAACATGGCTTTCCTGATACAACCGTGATGCTTGTCAGTATTGTAGACCTGAGTTTCTCAAAGTCCAGCTCCCAGCACCTGCATTAGAATCATCAGGGAACTAGACAAAATGCAGATTCCTAGGTTGGGGCCAAGTGTAGTTGCTTTCAACTCCAAATAATGGAAACTCCATGTGCAAACAAACTACAGTTCAGAGACTTCATAAACCTCTTCTAGGACCCATCACCCTCCCCCAGTTTTAAACACTTACCTTTATTAATAAAGTAGGCTTCTCTTCAAGTACTTCCTCTCAGATGTAAGCTTAAAGTTGGGTTTTGTTGTTGTTGTTGTTGTTGGAGGCTGGCAAGAATGGAAAACTGTTGCTAAAAACCAAAGTAAACGTGAGACCCACTCTTTTTGTTTTTCTCTTATGTCACTTTGTCCCCAGGCTGGTTCCCACATGGCTAACAGAGGGCTGCCATGTCTTCTGAAATGCAGTAACAACGGTACCCAGCAGAAAGACTCTTTGTATGAGTGACATGCCTTTTCTAAGAGATTCCCTGCCAGGCCTGGCTTCACGGGCATCCAGAAACCTGTGTTGCACACTTGGACCTGTGTTCAGAAGAATCCGGCTGCCACTTAATGCCCCTTGCTATCATACTGACATTCTCTGTAATGTTATCTTTGAACTTGTGTTATATATGTGAAGTCTGATTGGATGATGGTTCAGGCATGCGATCTAGGGTGATGTATGTGCCCTCCCCTGCCAATTTGTCCACATACAGCTTGACAGTGCCTCGTTAGTGCCCACAGAATGTGTAAGGGCTTGGCAAGGCTCAAAGAGAATATGAGGTATAGGAGAAGCAAAGGATCTCTCTCTACCCTTTGGAGTCCTTTAATGAGAGGCATTTCTGTGACAAAGGTCAAATGAACAAGAGGGAAAGAAGAGAAATTTAAACTTGTGTGCCTCGTGTATATATGGAAGATATCCAGAGAAATGAGCAAATCTCAAAGATATAGCTGCAACCCAGGTTTAAATATCACTTATTTCCCATCTGTGGTGTTCCATGTGTCAGCTTAACACACGTAGAATCACCCGAGAAGAGAATCTCAATGAGGAATTATCTGGATTGGGTTGGCCTGTAGGCAAGCCTTCAAGTGGTTTTTCTCAGTGGTTAATTAATGTGAGAAGACCCAGCCCACTAAAGGCATCACCATCCCCTAGGCAGGGATGTGAGATGATCTAGCCCACTGAGGGCATCACCATCCCCTAAGCAGGGGCTATTAGATTGTATGAGTGCAGAGAAAGAGCCAAGCACTACCAAACATGTGTGCTCATTTATCTCTGATCTTGACTGTGACTATGATACAATCAGCTGTCTCCAGCTCCAGCCACGGTGACTTCCCCACAGTCACCTGCAGCATGAGCTAAAATAAAGCCTTTCTTCCCAAAGAGTGTGGAAAAGGCTGGTTAATGGGAAATCCCAAGGCAAAGCAAGAACCAGTGTGATTAGTTTGGGTGTAGACTGGTGTCTTTTCTGGTGAGTCTTGTGACTCCGTCATCCTGCTCTTCCTATTCTTGATGAGATGTCATTACTGATGCCAGTTTCCCTTATGAAAGAACAACTTCTCTTCTGTGCCTGTAGCTTCTCAGAAAGATCAACTCACAATAACCCTCGTGCTGACGAGGCCTTTCCCAGGGCGGCATATTCTGATCTCACTTGAGAGTTTTTCTTTGTATTTGATTCATTTTTAGAATAACTTTTGAGCTAAGTGCATATTTTATGAGAAACACTCGTGCTTTCGAGATTAGAATCGTCAAAATTATGAGCTCAGTGGCTTTTCTTTTCTGGGCACAGTCTCTGAAGTCAAGGTAAGAGATACTGGAATAGAAGAGAGGCCTGTTTATGGGGCGTGGACTGCCCATCTGGTTTCCTCCAGGCATGGAGAGCCAAAACTCACAGAATTTAGTGTGTTCCCATTACGGATCATATTTTTCTATTAAAACATTGTTACTAGAATCACTATATACTTTTCTTAACGTGCCAGTCAACTCAAACTCATTTAACCCTTTTAGGTCTCCTCCTCCTCCTCCTCCTCCTCCTCCTCCTCCTCTTCCTCTTCCTACTCCTCCTCCTCCTCCTCTTCCTCCTCTCTCTCCCATAACCTAGCAAAGTCTAGTAAATGAGGGACCCCGTGTGTGGGAAAAAAGGTGAGCCAGAGAAACCACACAATGCAACTGCCCTGGGAAAGGGCAGTCAGCTTGGGGAGGGCGCTGAACTTCCCACAGGATGTGGGATGGAGATTCAGGCCAATCTTATCTGGATCTTGAGTGGCAGGGGCTCAGCAGCTGACCTTGGGGTCACATTAGATTTTATCTATTTATAGCATCAACCCCCTTTCCTTGACCTGCCATACTTTCGCCTCACCCTGTGAAGCCGGGGTCCCTTAGCTCAGAATCCCTCTGCTCCAGTTAAACTAATATCAGTGCAGTCTCAAGAACACTGCTGACTGAATTCTCCCCGCCTCAACTTGGTTTCTCTGGGTCTTTTGTGGATAGTGGGAGTCAGAAGACGTGGTCTTGCTTTATAGCCTATGCTTGCCTTAAACTCATGATCGTCCCACAGTGGCCTCCTAAGTGCTGAGACAACAAGCTTTCGCCGCCACAACTGGATGACCCTGGACCTTGAATGTTCACCCTTCAACCTAGGGAGGTTGAGGTGGGAGGGTGGTGGGTTTGAATCTAGCCTGGACTATTTAGCGAGACCCTGTCTATAAAACAGAACAAAGCGAAACAACCCAAACCAAAACCAGCATGAGGAGCAAACCAGTCTTGTGTTGACCCTGGATGCTTACCTCAGGTGGACAGTTGTATAGTGACTTCTGGGGAGGGGCTTGAGCCTGTTTAACGATGCCGGACACCACACGCCCATAACACAGCAAGCACTACCAATGCCCAGGGCAGCATCATGAGGTATCTGCCCTGTGTACTTTGAGTGGTGATCCCTGCATTTGTATTCTGTTGTTACTGCTCCCCAGAGAAAGTCCCAGCAAAGGAGGCTGTGGATGAGGTGTACAGTGTAGCAGGGAGAAGCTTGTGTTGATGGTGACTGTGAAGGTGCAGGTGCCAGCCTTGGACAGTCAGGCCTACTGGGGTGTATCCTGGAACTCCCTTGGTCCACAAACGAACCCTGTCAGTAAGGATCAAGGACACGGCCTGCAGGCAGCATTTTTGGGGTTGGGGAGAAACGGCTGCACAGGGCCGAGGACTGGGGGAAGCCTGGAACAGAGTGCGTTGGCAGAGCCATCTTCTCAGGGACCGGAAGAGGTGAGGAGGAAGTGTTAAAATCAACAAGGGCTCATGTACCTGCATTGGCTTGCTCTCTTTCCACCCAGGGGAGCAGACCAGCTCTCCTTTCCACCCCATTCCCACCCAGCCTCCTGACCTCCCAGAGTAAGGTGGAGAATCTTTGTTCCCAGCATCCTTGGCAGCAGAGTAGCCTGTCCACGAGGATTTTGGGCCCCTCTGGCCACAGGGCATCTTCTCCATTCCATTTCTCCAATCCAGAGAAGATACACAGTCAGCTGCTGTGCCCCATCTATAGCCTAGAGAGAGGGCTGGCCCTGTTGCCTCGGCGTGCGCAGCCCTGAGCTGCCTGTCCTTGGGTGAGCTATTTTAATTTTCTCATTTTAAGTATGAAAACCACATGATGGATATAGTATAGCTCCTGGGAGTCCATGGTGCATACTCGCTCAATCACTCAACAAATATTTAATGATACCACCTACTCACAATATAGGTGCTGAAATTTAGGGTGGACAAATCCCTGCTCTCAGGAGACCATATTTCAGATGGGGAGATAGATAATAAATAATAACAAAATACATGCTATGCTAGTGTGTGTGTGTGTGTGTGTGTGTGTGTGTGTGTGTATATATATATATATGTTAACAAAAGGCAAGAAAAAAATAAACTATGCTATGGGAGACAAAGACTCAGGAAATGAGCTCTGTCTCAGACAGGGCTTGCTTTTTGCATGGGTTGGTCAGGGAACCTCCCTGACAAGATAACAATTGCGGTATCAGAAGCCCTAGCGTCTTAGACCCTGAAGGCGTGTGACAACACAGCCAAGCAGACAGACAGTAGGACAAAAGCCCTGATGTGCTTTGTGGTTCAGAGCTGCATAAGGAAGCCAGATTGGCTGGTGAGAAAGGAGAGAAAGAAAAGTAAGCGATGAGGGAGTGATTATGAACCCCTAAAATTTTATTCCCTGGGAATTTGGCGTGACGGGACAGGTTTGGGGGTGGGTTAGACAGTGACGTGTTTCCTTGTGTCCTTGGATATTGCAAGCATCTCTGAGACACCTGAGGCCATTTGGTCAGGAGGCGGTCATGTGGCAGCTGACTCACTTGCCGACAATGACGCACGCTTTCCTGTGCTGTGTTTCTCTGGAGGTGCCGTGGACATCCTTAGTGGGGCTGGACTTCGGGGCTTACTGGGGCAAGCAGAGCTTTGACAGGCAGGTCACAGCTGAAGGATTAAATGTAATGGCAGGGATTCATTTTGTCCCCCTTGGAGCTTGTTATTCTCAGTTAAGGACAGTTTGCTTCATCAAACGACACTGAATAAGACAGGGTGACCGAGGGAGTCCTATAGACCCAAATACATTGCAGAGGCCTCAAAAATAATTTTGTTTTGTTTTGTTTTTGAGGAAATTTCTCATGTAGCCCAGGCTGGCCTTAAATCTTAAGGAGGATGACCTTGAGCTTCTGATTCTTCTGCCTCTACCTCCCCAGTGCTGGGATTATAAGTATATGGTATCATGCCTGGTTCAGTGGCGTATTGAGGCCTGACCCCTGGGCTTTGTCTATGAAGGCAAACACTCTCCCAACTTAACTACATCACCAGCCCTAAATATCTGTGTTTTTAAGCCATTCAGATTTGGGAGTGTTGTGCTATGTTCTACTCTTTTGACTTTTTGGTCATTTGGGGGCCTGCCACCAAGCTCCCAAATAAATCACACACGGAGGTTTATTCTTAGTTATGAATGCCCAGCCTTAGCTTGGTTTGTTTCTTGCCAGCTTTTCTTAAATTATCCTGGCTACCATTTGTCTCTGAACTTTTTCCCTTTCTACCTTTTGCCTTTGGGCTTTTATCTTTTTCTGTTTCTATATACCTTACTTTCACTCTTACCCCATGGCTGGCTGGGTGGCTGGGTGGCAGGGCCCTGATGTCCTCCTCCCCTTGTTCTCTCCCTGCCCATCCTCTTCCTCAGTTCTCCTATTTATCCTTTCTGCCTGCCAGACCCGCCTACCCTTGCTCCTGCCTCGTTATTGGCCATTTAGCTCTTTATAAGACCATCGGGTGCTTTAGACAGGCAAAGAATTACAGCTTCACAGAGTTAAACACACGCAGCAGAAACAAAAGCCACACACCTGAAAATGACAATCCCCAGCACGAGAGTTATTTGTTGTTGCAGAAATCTGGCCAGTAGGGGCAGCTTCTTTCTTAGCGCTTCCTAATGTCACCACGTCCATGCTCAGCCAGCGCTTCACTGGGCTATGGGGATTCTCGTACAGGTTTGTACGTGGTGAAGCAGGAGCCAAGGGAGAAATCAAGCCACTCTCACAGAATTACAAAGCTCAAAGGTCACCCATCCGATCCTCACCCATTATGTAGCAGACACTCTCTTTCCTGTGTGTCTAGTAGGGTAGTGATCTGTGACGGCCCCAATTGCGCTCCTGTACCACTGGACTCCCTGCCGAGCCTCCCCAGCCTGAGGCTCCTTTGCTTCACTCTGTTCCTCCCCCTTCCAAGCCTCCTTTATCCTTCTTCCACACCACCACCGCCACAGAAAATCTTCTTCAACCTCCTTTTTCCACCTTCAGAGTAGATCTTCCTTCTCACTTAAATCTCTCAGGAAACACTGTCACAGACGAGCCTATGGGTGTCTCTCCTGGGTAATTCCGAATCCACAGATTCCCCACCACAGAAGGGGAGACGGGAAGCCACTGCTCGGTGCCCGCCCATGGCACCATTCCACTCGGGTCAGGCCACTTTGGTAGTTTGTTTTGGAACTCTCTATACCCACCACCCCCCAGCCCTTGTTGCCTCATGACTTCCTGTGTACTCCCACCTAGACTTCACAAATCATTGAACATTTCCTGTGGCCTTCCTTTCCCCAGGAACACATCTAGACCAGCATCTGCACCCCAACAGAAGATTAGCTGGTACATTTAGGCCAGCATCTGCACCCCAACAGAAGATTAGCTGGTAGTACCTGCGAACGTGTCCTGACACTCTTGTCGGCCAGACTTTGTCCTGGGCACTGTACACGTGTGTGCTATGCCACCGATACCAGTAGCCAACCTACAAGGAAGGGTTGTACAACAAAGAGAAGACCCAGCCTTAGGGAGAAGCCCAGAAAAACAGCTGCCAAGATGGGGAACAAAATGGGGATGAAGGAGGAGAGGCAGGGGCAGGGGCGGGGAGAAACTTCCAGCTCCAACAACGTCAGCAGCAGACCAATGACGTATGTCCCCGAGGCGAGCAGTCTTACGACAATACTCAACAATACTCGGTGCTGGGAAAGAGACCTGTGGCCTAGTGTATCTTGGAGTTAGTTGGTGTTCCAGGCAGATGTTTTAGCCAGTGACACACAGGGTGTGCCTAGGGAGACATCCAGGGGGACTCTAATTTAGTTTTGTTTCTGTCTTTGAAGAGGGAGGATTGAGAAGGAGGACTCTATCCTCTCTACGCCGGCTCTTTGTAACTGCCCCACCAGTGAGACCCAAAGCAACGGCGATCATCCAGGGCCTCTGTTGTGTACAGCCAATGTGCTCTCCGTCTGACAGCGCATCTCTGGTTTATAAGTCAGGCTTACTCAGATTCCTCTTGTGGTTCTTTGGGTTCGGTCTCCTATCTTTCCCGGGCAGTGCCTGCTGGGTCCAGCTGCAAGGGTTCAAACCCAGGCTTCTTATCATCTAGGGTCACATGGACAGGACTGTAGATGTAAATGTGGGTCAGTGATCAGTGCAGCCTACTGACCAGACAACAAGAGCTTCCTGGCTAAGCCCTCAGCTAATCCACAGGTCGCCACATTGCCATGTCACTGGTTAGTTCTCTGCTGGCGTCCTACTGAAGATGGCCATGAGGGTTGCGAGTGACAGTGTCTGTACTCTAGGATAACACACTCAGTTCCCCCCCCCCCCTTTTCAGGTTCATAGAGAGACCCTCTGTCTCCTGATCTCAGTACCGGTGTTGCTCCAGGGTCCATCGCTGCTCCTCTTTTCTACTTATCCATATTTCTTCTTCGCTCTCACGGACTTCCAACCTCTCTCTCGAACGCACATATCCATCTACTAACTTGACATACCCACACCCAGTAATAGTCTGAGACTCGTATCCTCTAAAGCAAACCCATTTAAACCTCAGCTTTCCCATTTTAACTAGTGGCCGATGCACTGCCCCCCTTTCCTTTATGTTCTACATCCACAGCCTCTGGTGAATTCTGTTGTCGCCAACTTCGGAACACACTAGCAACTGAGCACTCCTGAGGATTCCGTGTCTTTCTCAGAGCCGCCATCTTACCACCTGTGTTTGCCTAGGTTATTAGAACAGGTTCCTAGCTGCTCCTTCTGCTCCTCCTCAGGCTATTGTCACAGAGAAGCTGATCCTTTACGATGCTCAAGTCTGTGCCTTCCCTCTACCCAGAAGCCTGCAGTGGCTCTCTGCTTCCCAGAGCATAATATCTGGAGTCCGCACAATGGCTGGTGGCATGCCCTGACTTCATCTCCTCCTTCCTTCCCCATCTTCCCTTACTAGGTTCTTCACTGCTACCCCACCCCCACCCCGAGCATGCAGTACCCCTGCCAGGTCAGGGCTCTTGTACCGCCTGGCCTCTCTGCTCAATACTTTCTGTCAGATATAACTGGATTCCCTCCCTCGCCTCCTTCCTCTTTGTTCTGGCATTACTTTCTCAAGGAAGTCCACACTGACCGCTCTGTCAACGATTATACTCTAGCCCAGCGCTCCGTTCCCCATAGTCGTCGGTACACCCTCTAATGCATTATTAACTAATTCCCTAACTAATGATGTATCCCCCAAAGTATAAGTTCCATTCAGTTCGGTACCTAGAAAAATAGCCAGTGTTTATGCAGTGCTGTGTTCTGGGTGACATCAGAAGTATGTACCATGAAATATAATCCTAATATCCATGCCAGAATGGAGAATGTTAGTGCTATCTATGCTCTGGATGAGAGCGACGAGGCACAGAGAGGCTAAATGACTGCCCAAACTACTTATCCAATGGTGTCCAATCCCGGATCCCGATATTCCGACCCAGAGTTCATTCTGTCACCCCACCAGGTATACTGTCTCTGACTGCACAGTTCTTAGCAAGCACTCAATAGAACAGTAACTACTAGGGAAAGAACAGACACTGCTGTTGCTACCTCACAGGTGAGGAAACTGAGTGGGGGTGTTAAGGAACTTGTCACACAGGTGGGTAGAGACGGAGCCCACACCACTGCTTCCATTTCCAGCCCTCATCCCAGACAGGATGGAGGACACACTGCTGACAAACACCCACTCGCACCCCTTCTTGTAGGTGCTTCATGTAAATCTCTTGTCCAAGCCACTGTCTAGAGAGTCTCACTTAAACACTCTGAGACAGGGGAGAGTGTATCATCCTTCACCATAGAAACCAGTCCTGCATCCATTCGCTCTCTCCAAGAAAAACCATGACTGAGAAGCAGTTGCAGGCTGCTGTTTCCCCAGGAGGCATGTCTACTTCATCTTCCCACGCAGGCTCGGGGTAGAGGCTGCGCAGGCTTAGATACCATTGCTCTTCAGTGGTTCAAAGTCATTTTTGTCAAATTTCCAAGTGTGTGTTGGTAACCACATTGTCCCGATGCTTGCCCAGCTGGCCTCTCATGTCATGGAAATATTCCCACAGTGAGAAACTCAGTTCATTTCTCCACATCTGCAAGCCTGACTTGGCCCAGTCTGAGCCGCTAAGACCCACTGAAGGCAGATGTGAAGAGTATTGAGAGATCCAGGAAGAGTGGTATTTGTGAGTGCTGGGAATTAGACAAGCTTCAAGAAGTTAGATGATAAAGAAAGCAGCAACTAAAAGTGTGGCAGGAGGATCCATGAAGTCAAGACCACCAATCCAACACGGCCAGAGAACTCAGCACCGACTTGCTAGGTTCTAGGCAGAGTGCACCATTACAAAAACTAGTTTAAAAGCCCTTCCATCTGGCCACTTCACTGACCAGAGAAAATAGCCCCAAGGAGAGTCTGAACAGATGCAGTTTTTTTTCCTGCACAATCTCTTCCTCAAGTTCAAGTTGTGTGGTGACAGCTCCTGTTTTGGTTTCCTTGCTTGTTAATTCCCCAGGTGGGAGGCCATCTGCCTCGGTGAAAATGACTTATCACCGGAACTGTGTGCAACACACACAAACCTGCTTGGTGAACGTTGGCAGTGAGTTTCCGCTGCAAAGCGATCGCAGTCACTATTCAGCTGGCAACACCTGTTGAGAGCAGTGATACTATTTGGCAGTCGGCTTCGCTCTTAGGTGGCTCGGCGGCGTTTGAACCTTGACTGCAGCACTCTGCTCGTTTCTTAGCACTTCTGAACTTCACTCTCTTCCCCGTAAAGCGAGGAGTTGTATCACAGACTCGCCAAATCCAATGGAAATCTTATCAACCAGTTCACCCAAAGGTACTGATAATGGGCTTGAAGTTAATGCACTGTCGTCTGTCTCCAGGGCCATTGTAATCAGTTCCCACGTCTTCCTCTGGGGAATGTGGTGATGATGGAGGAACGGGGTGGTTCAAGGTCCTGGGCCAATCAGAGTATGATTCAGAAGAAAAAGAGCTTCCAAAAGCAACAGAACTGAGAACAGGGAGGTGGCGGGCAAGAGGAAGGTAATTCATTCATTTCGCCAGTATTGGAGCGCCTAGCATGTGCCAGCCGCTGATCCAGGCATAAAGAGACTTTTCAACTCTTACGCAAGGGAGCCTACAATCTGGTGGGGAGCGATGGATGATAAACTCAGTAACTAAATAGGAAGTGTGTCCAAAGGTTTGTAAATGGGGACGATGTCAGGGTGATGTGGGGCTTTGCAATTTTAAGCAAGGTGGCTAAGGGTCCCTCAATAAGAAGGTGACATCACAGCAAAGAGCAACGGAACCAGATTGTCTCCTAGCAACAGGCAGGCTGGGTGGGGGTGAGATGAGGTGAATGTGGCAGGACGTGGAAGCCTTGAGACGCCAGCCTCAGTCTGCCTTCAGCACCTGGTGCGCTCAGGAGAGAAAGGGCTTCTTCTGGGCTGCTTGACCTTTGTCTTTAGATTTAATTAATTAGATGTGTGTATGTGTGTGTGTAAGATGTCTGTATGTGACTTCGTGTGAGCAGAGGTCAGAGGACAACTTGCAGGAACTGGGTTCTCTCCTTCCATCATGTGGGTTCCTGGGGATCAAATTCAGGTCTTCAGGCTGGGCTCTCGCACCCTGAACCTCAGCCCAGCAGTTCTGCTTACGTAGTTCTTGAGATGGGGTTTCTCTGTGTAGCCTCCGCTGCTTTGAACTCACAAATCTCCTGCTTCGAGCCTGTGTTGCCACACAGGGCAGCACCCTCATTTTAAAGAGAGCCCAGGAGCCTTGAGTCATTGTGTGCAGTTGTATGAGTTGCACAATACACAGCTCACTGCAGATAAGGCATTTCAGGCATTCTATGGCTTTTTTTTTTCTTATTTTATTTTATTTTATTTTGAGATAGGATTTCTCTGTAGCTTTGGAGCCTGTTCTGAAACTAGCTCTTATAGGCCAGGCTGGTCTGGAACTCACAGAGATCTGCCTGTCTCTGCCTCCCGAGTGCTGCGATTAAAGGCGTGTGCCACCGCCGCCCCAGCATGCCTGTGGTGTAAGGAAAGAGTTTCCGGCAGAGTGTCTCTATAACAGAAGCCGAATGTTCTTCTGTTTTAGAGTCTTCTGACGCACGGGAACAGAGCACCGTGGAGAAGGGGCTCCTTTTCCTAACTGTCCTTAGGCCACCTAGGAGGCAGCAGTAGGCCAAAGGCTCAGGTTTCTGAAAGCTCACACTTGTTGTTGATTGAGAACCTGTTTAGTCATGCACCCGCCCCACTAACAGGACTACCGCAGCTCCCTCACACACTGGAGGAAACACCTTAGCGAAGCACCAGTCCCAGAAGAGTCTATGCAAGAGAAATTGGGAGGGGAAGGAAGAAGCCAGGAGACTTTGAGACTACATTTTCAGGACAAGCATGCAGTGCTTACTTAACGGGAGAAATGGCAAGCTTAGTAGCTGCTAGAGATGACAAGCAACAAAATACTGCGTTACCGCATACCGCTCCTCAACTGCATGTGGGTTCCCTAACACTGCCTTTTCTAGTGTCCCTTGCCTCATCTTTCATTTACCTCACTTTGGTTTGCTTGTTGGGGGCTTTTTCCTCACTGTGGGAGGTCCTTAGATCACAGGGGAATCAAGATCTCAAAGGGGGAGGGGGATGGCTGGAGAGACAGCTCAGTGGTTAAGAGCACTGGCTACTCTCTGAGAGAAACCCAGGTTCAATTCCTGTTACCCACTTGGCACCCCCATGGCAGTTCACAACCATCTGTCACTCCAGTCGTAGGGGACCCATCATACATACATGTGGGCAAAATACCCGTACACATAAACTAAAAATAAGTACATCTTTTTTTTTTTAAGATCTCAGAAAGGATTAAGGGAGTTCTGTGGGGGCCCTAGTGAGCTTTCAAGAGAATGAGTTGCTAAAAGAAACAATCCCAATCTTTTCTCTTAAGTTATATTTATTTATTTGTTTACTGTGAGTGTGTGTATGTGTGTGTATGTGTGTTCACATGTGTGTGTTAGGAAGGGTGCAGTGTGCTATGGTGCATGTGTGGGGGTCGGAGGACATCATGGGGGGGTCAGTTCTCTCCCTATACCGGGTGGCTTCTGGGATCGAGCTCAGGTTGGCAGGCTTGGTGGCAAGGGTTTGCGCTCACTGTGTCACACCGCTGCCCCCAAGTCCTACCCTTGAGTGGCTCTCTGGTTTCCTGTCTTGTGAACTGATCTGTTACATGGCCATTTTAGGAATCATCCATTGTAATGTGATGTCGCCCAAAAAGCCTTAGCCAGAGACTGTACCACACGGCTTGAAGTTCCAGCTTTCAGGACCACAAGCTGAATAAATCTTTTCTTTGTCAGTTATTCAGCCTCAGATATGTTATTAGAGGAACGGGAGTGAGACAACAGTTTAGGGAGGCAGATCACTTGAGAACATTTAAACAAAATCACCCTATTTCTAGGAATCCCTTGTGTCTGATTTCCTCCCTGCTCCCCACTGTGTCTGATCTGAGTCATTATTCGCTCTTCTGCGAAGTCAGATGCCCCAGTTGTATGTCACGTATTCATGGTGACTCTATTCTCGTGTTAACCAAACTTCCTACTACTTCCTTTGAAGCAATTTTCTCTATGCGCTAACATAATAGATCCATCTCTCTGTTTGTTCTATAGATTTCTTTAAAGATTTACTTTTATTTATGTGCTGTGCGTGTGTGCGCAAGAGTTCTTGTGGAGGTATCAGATCTTCTGGAACTGGATTTACAGGTGGCTGTGAGCTACCTCACGTGGACGCTGGGAACCGAATTTGGATCCTCTGAAAGAGCAGTACATGCCATTAACCACTGAGCCATCTCCCCAACTCTCTTCATAGTCTTCTTGAAATACAGGTTATATTTCACTAACTTTGGTCAAACTTTAGTACTGTAGTTGTCCCATAAATATGCAGCCAAGGAGCATCATTGGTATTCTGAAAATCACACATTGAAAAACCATGGCCCCTGCCACAAACAGCTAATTCCTTATGTCCTAAAGGGCGGCCCCATCACCTCCCAAATGTCGTGTCTGCACCGAGCCTGATAACGTCCTAAGAACCGAGATATAAATAAGCATCGAGAGAGTCCACACAGATAAGAATAACACCTGTAGCTTTGGAGCAGGGATCAAGTACCCAGGCTACTGTCTTCATATTTCAGGGTATATGCAATCCCCCTTCGGCATTAGAGAGAAATCCCATGCCCCAATATGGCAAAGAACGGGCTTCCCAGAGCCCTGAACCCATACCACTGAGCAGCCCCCTGGGGTTTGGGGGCACCAGTTCAGTTTCTGGGGAAATGCACAGAGTATGTGACCTTTATGACCCGATCCATGAGTCTTCTTGGAAGGTTGCCATTCTCAGGCATCAGGCATGCTGAGGAGCAAAGTCCCCAGAGTGCCTCAAGGGCAAAAATATCCCAATTTAAAAATATTCCCTGGGTGGTTTACAAATTGTATACGAGTTCAGTATCCCCAGCCTCTGTGCGTGCGGCGTGGCAGGTGGGCTGTCTGTGTTTATTTATTCCTGACTTGCGGTTACTCAGAAGGGCTGCATTTGTCACAGCCTGTCTCCTCCATGATGACAAGGACCCCTTGGAACCTAGCATCAACAAGTAAGTGTTGGGCAGGCTAGGGACTCTTGTACTCTGTGATGAAGACCAAGGCATTCCTGACCTTCCTGGAAGTCTGGGGAAAGGAGAGAAGCCAAGGCCGGGTGCCATCTAGGAGACAGTGTGGTTGCCACAGATGTGTGCTGGTGTTCTTACCAGCCCTGGTACCAACTTGAATCCTCTCACTGTTGGTGGTTGGTCTTGTCTATTCTGTGTCCTTGGAGGGGGACAAAGCACTTGGCATACACAAGAGAACACAGAGAAGCGCTGTCCCAGAATCCCCCAGCCTGGCCAGGGGACTGGGCGAAAGTCAGCTAGAGAGCCAAAGCTGGCAGAAAGAATTCCCCAGTCAAAGTTTTGAGGAAATTCCAACCAAAGAAGGAACTCAAATAAGCTGCACAGAGAAGGGGCGTTAAGGGGAGAAAGGCTGCAGACCTTAGTCACCCCACAACTTTGAAATGCACAGGCCCTGACTGACATAAAGGGGTATGGCTGTGTCAAGTGCCCGAGGAGACAAAGGGGACATAAAAGCCTGCCTGGGCTACTCCTGTTGTCCCTGGATTCTCCACTTACTGTTGGTGTGACCCTTTGACCCTTCTGGCCTCGGGTCTCAGTTTTCTGAGGCCATGACACCTTATGTTTGCCTGTGTCTCATGTCCCCAATTTTGCTTGACTGACAGGATAACTCTGAGAGGAAGGTAGAACTAAGACTTACTACTTCTGTGACACAGATGAAGAAAGTGAGACTCGGCGGTGGGATGTGACTGGTGTGGGGTCACGGAAGCAGTGAGCGATGGAGCTACCAGAACCCAGAAATTCCCACTGTGCTTCTGTCATTACGTGTTGGTGTACCTCCAACTACCAACAACAGTGCTTCCTTTAGTGCCTTCTGTCTGAGCACACCTGCCTACATATGTTCATTCATACTTAGAGCAGAAAATGTATGGTATGGTGATATTTAACACTTGGGGTATAATACACAGTGTAAAAAACCACATTTTCGAAAGGTGAAACATTGAATACATGATTTTTCAAAGCCACAGGGACTAACACTCATGGGTCATTATTGAAGGCTGAGAGCTGGGTATAGGGATTCTTTTGATATGCATGTGTCTGAGAGTTTTACATAAGAAATCAGTAAACAGCCAGGGGTGATGGCACACACCTTTAATCCTGGCACTCTGCAGGCAGAGGCAGGCGGATCTCTGTGCGATGGAGGCAGGCCTGGTCTACATAACGAGTTCCAGGTCAGCCAGAGCTACATACCTGTCTCAGGGGGAAAAAGTGTTACACAAAAACAGGGCCCCCCAAATTGTGGAAGCTTTGTCTAATCATCTTGGAATCAGCCCTGGGGCACCAGGAAGCAGTTTGGGATATGCCTTCTTCCCATGGGTACCCTCACCTGAGCACGAGAGATGAAAATGGCAAAGCCTGGCTAACTCTGTTCTGAGGTGCCATAGCTTGTCTAGCCTCCTTTTTCTGTAAGTGGTGGTGGTGTGTGGTCCAGACAGCAGAGTTCGGAACTACACCTGCCCTGTAACCTGCCTCTGCCTCTTGCAGATTGGATCCTGGAACGATATCTAACTTCTGGGTGTCTTGGTTTCCCCTCTGACTTCTCCGCCAGCTGTTTTGAGGATCCAATGACATATGCAGACCACATGGACACATATGCTCATGTGTACGAGCAGAACAGTACTTGAAGCTTGTATGTAGCTGTGGCGATTGTTCCTCCTATGCTCACCGCAGCCCCTGTTCCTACCTGTGACTCTATTTCCGAAAGTGGCTGCATTGAAGAGATGCCAGCCTCCTCTGGGCGAGTGTGATTCAGAAAGAGGGGAAATAGTTCTGGCTTATGTTACATGGGGCAGGAAACAGAATGAGGTGGGGAAAGTGAGATAACGGCTTAAGAAAACACATTTTTGTATGAGGCCAGCCACGTCGCTCCGTGACCCCTCACACATTGCCTGCCTCTCCAAACCCACCTGTCATCTCTAATATAGTGATTCAGAGCAGGTGGCCCTGAGGTTCTTTGCAGAGTTGCATTTTTTGGGCTGTGTCTTAGGTTCTTGGGAGTTTAAATTTCAAACACTGCCACTGGTTTAGAGACGGATCACAGGATCTCTTTGTATTGGGACCTAACAGTGCTTTGTCACTTGGTGCTTTATATTAACTTTCAAATGACAAATCAGATGTTTTAAAAGAACAAATATGTCCCGTTGTCTACCACACATAGATAATGATTGGTTGATAAGTCAGGGATTTGTAATAGAATGCCAACCCAAAATATGGTACATCATGTAAACCAATCTCCATTAAGGCAGTGGAACATAGCTGGCCATTAAAATGCCTATCTCCTTAAAATGCTTTATTATGCTCCACAACTAGTCATATATAGACCTGAGATCCATAGGGGGTGCCGACCTACTTCCTAGATCCTTGTGTTGGGATTATCTAAAAGCTGTGACCATAGTTTTAAAAAAAAAACCCACATAGCTTTTATGAAAAGATATATCTATGTCTATATAGGCATGACCATGATATAGATTACATAGACAATAATCATGGACTATAAATAGGAGTTATTTCAGGGATGGTCCTTTCAGGTGATCTTTTACTTTCTTCTCTCTTTCTTGTGGTTTTTGTTTTATGGTACTGAAGGTTGAGCACCCAGAACCTTCTACATACTAGACAAGTACTCTACCACTGAGCTGCATAGCCATATCTGAGGCGCATGTATGGTTGAATTTATATACACACACACACACGCGCGCGCACACACACACACACACACACACACATATATACTTATATTTATATATAGTTGTATTTTTTCATTTTACATTGAATGTCTATTATTTACAAAGTCAGTACACTGAATATCTATTATTTACAAAGTCAGGGGAAAAACCTCTTCGCGGCATAAGGAAGAGCATATTGAGGCAGGACACGGTGCTGCCTGTTGGTTTGCTAGCACTTGAGAGGCTGAGAGATGGAGAGTGTGGGTTCAAAGCTGGCCTGGTACATAGAGCGAATTGTCTAAACAAACAAACAAACAAACAAGTATATTAAGAGGTCAGGGAATGCAGCTAAGTAGTAGAACCTCAAATACACAAGGTTCTGGGTTTAACCCTAGCAGATCCTAATAGTATCTCTCCCGAAGAGATTGTGGGAGCCACTTACATTCAAACTACTACATATTGCTAGAATTGATATTCGCTATAAAAGCTGTGAAGTTTCACACACACACACACACAGAGAGAGAGAGAGACTATATGACTATATTAAGAGAGAGAGACTATATGACTATATTAAGAGAGAGACTATATGACTATATTAAGTACACAGACTTAGATATTGGCATAAGGAAGCAATTTTTTGAGAGAGGGCTTTTCTGTGTAACAACTCTGGGAGGATATAATTCTTAAAGGAAAAAAATGGCAAAATGTCTGAGAATACCAACAGTCTCTTAGGGCAATGAACCTCTGACCCACGTTTTAAAATGCAGTGTTTTAGGTATTTTGCCCAATGATTTCATTCTAGCACTTCTTGACTGTCTTCCTAAACTGACCACAGCTAAGAGAGTCTCAAAAGCGTCCAGAGTTGGGACAGCTGGTTTTCTGAGGACAGTCAGTAGCCAAGCCCCCTGCCTTCAGAGCCTGTTGCCTTTGCCTCCAGCGTCTGGGCTTGCTGTGGGCTGCGGCAACTTCAGACCTCAGACTGCTACTTTTTAGTCTGTTCTTCCCAGGACTCTTTTGACAGCAAGACCCTCACAGACCACACTCCTGCCCATGGCAGTGTAGGCCATCTGGGCTGTGGCTCTCGCAGCTGGGTTATCGGGAGAGCGTGAGTGTTGAACAATAGCAGGGGAAGCTGGAGCGGGCTTTCTGCTGATAGTCTCCAGACAGCACGTCTGGGGCAGGTGAGGGACCTGGGTACACTTCCTCCATGGTGGCACTTTGTCGCCTGTGCTCTGAACCATTTTCTTCTTGAGAACAAAGGGTCACAACTTAGCATATCTCAGTTCCCACTGTTCTGGGTGAAGCAAGGGTTTTGGGGAACTACCTGTTCATCCCTCAGAGCTTCAAGTGAGGGTTCTGGTCCATTCTACCATACCCCTGAAGCCAGTCTAGCAATATCCTACTTAGAACTTTTCCTCTTCCTCCTCCTCTTCTTCCCTCTCTTCCTTTTCTCCTTCTTTCCTCTCTCTTTTATTCATGAGCTTGCCTTTGAGTCCCAAGTGTTGGAGCTACAACTGTGTGCCAACTACCATGTCTAGATCTGAGAATTTAAAATTTTTTTATACAGTTTATTATTAAAAACCTTGCAAATGAACAAAACACCACATACCAAAGTTAACCAGATCTGAAATCTATGCAACTTTATAAATTTATATATAGTGTCTTAGTTAGGGTTCCTATTGCTGTGAAGAGACACTATGACCACAGTAACTCTGATAAAGGAAAACATTTAATTGGGGTGGCTTGCTTACAGTTTCAGAGGTTCATCATTGTGGGGAGCATAGCAACATGCAGGCAGATGTGGTGCTGGAGAAGCTGAGAGTCCTATATCTTGCAGGCAGCAGGAAGTCGGCTGAGTCACTGGGAAGCATCCTGAGTGTAGGAAACCTCAAAGCCTGCCCCCACAGTGGCACACTTCCTCCAACAAGGCCACACCCACTAACCACAGCTACACCTCCTAATTGTGCTACTCCCTATGAGATTGTGAGAGCCAATGACATTCAGACTACCACATATATCTAGAATTGATATTTGATATAAAGCTCTGGAGTTTTACATTAAATGGAATACTTTTAGTATTGAATATATTTTATGCACCAATCTACCACCAAAACAACTTATATTCTCTTTCATAACTCATGTCCATTGCCTGCATTTTTCTCAGAATTCTTTTTTTAATAGGCAAAAAAATGTGCTCATTAATCAGATTCTATGCAGGGACGAAACCTTTTTCAGAATGAGAGTATATGAAGGAAGCATGCCATTTTATTTAAAATTGCAAATTAGACTCTTTTTTAAAAAAAAAATGGATGAAAGTAGAAACCATCCAACTATCTATACTGGAGAAAGCGAGAACTAACTGCCAATGCACGAAGCTAGATGCTTAGTGGGCCCACAACGCGTCTGGAGGCCTGGAGCTCCCTGGGCCAGTGGTTTCCAGTGGGTGCTGGAAGGTAGGTGCCACAGCAGGAGCAGCTTTCTCATGTCTCTCTGCTCGGGACTGCCAGGGAAATCTCTGCTTTCCGCTCTGTCACAGGAAGGTGGGTACTGATGGTGCAGCGCACGGGCCTGACCATCTCAGAGCACAGTTAGGTGTTTCTGAGATGTGCTTGACTTCAATTGCAAGCAGAATAACATGACAAACGACAGTACTGAGGATGCAGCAGGAGTCATGGTGACGCTGGGGACAGCCATGGACACCACGTGGTCACACTGTTTACAGGGTAGCCAACTCCTGAAAGTACTTTATCCGGGCCCACGTGTATGTTGGGAAGTAGAGAGGCCTCCATCCTTAGACAGAACCAGAGTAGCACCCTGCAGTCAAAGGGTCGACCGGGTGTCAGCACAAGCCCTCATAAAGGAAAGAAGGAGGAGTTCCCTCGCCTTCAGAGACATCTTCATTTGCTCGGGTTTCAAAGCAAATCCCACCGAGGAAACAGGAAATAGGGAGGAAGTGGCCTCTTCATGTTTCTCAGAATTCTTAATAAGGTCAGCTCCAGGCATTATATTTACTTGCATTCACTCACTTGAGAAAAAGAAAATTTGAAAATACTCATTTAGCGCTTACTATAACCATAGTAGCAGATGATATTTACCAAGTGTTCCAGTTTGCTTTCTGTTGCTATAACAACAAGCCCATCATGGTGGCAGCAGGGGCAGAAAGCCGAGAGATCACATGTCAACCACACAAAGGGAGCAGAGAGCAAACCGGAATGTAGGTGGAGTTTTCTATGTAGATAGCTAATCAGCTCCGTCCTGCCAGCCACTCCCCAAATAACCACATAGAGACTTATTCTTAATTACAAATGCTTACGCTCATTTTAGCTAGCTCTTATAACTTAAATGACCCAATTTCTATTAATCTGTGTGCTGCCCTGAGGTTATGATTACTTCATGTACATACTTCCCATCCTGCTCTCTCTGCATCTTGTGGCATCTCCTCTAACTTCACCCTTCTCCCCTGCCTGTAGTGATATGAGTGGCAGGCTGCGGCCTGGCTCCAGACTAGCTGTACCCAAAATAATTACACAGAAACTGGATTCATTTAAACACTGCTTTGGCCCATTAGCTCTAGCCTCTTACTGGCTAACTCTCACATCTTGATTAACCCATTTCTATTAATGTGTGTAGCACCACGAGGTGGTGGCTTACTGGGAAAGATCTTAGCCTGCTTCCATCTCAGAGAGGAAAGCTATGGCGTCTGCCTCACTTCCCTTCTTCCCAGCATTCTGTTCTGTCTATTCCACCCACCTATGTTCTGACCTATCAGGCCAAGCAGTTTCTTTATTAATTAACCAATGAAACAACAGATAGAAAGACGACCCACCCAGTCATTGGCCAATCAGCTTTTTATTAACAATGGGCACAGCACACATCCACAGTGTGCAGAAGGATTGTTTCACATCACTGGAACTCTCAAAGCCCACCACCCACTGAGTTCCTTACTTTCCACCTCCCCAAACAGCACCACCAACGAGGGAGCAAATGTTCAACTATCTGAACCCGTGGGGGACATTTCTCATTCAAATCGCCACCCCTGTACCCACAGTGTGCCAGGGCTCAAGCTAAATGCCTTAAATATGAGCTCATTGAATTTTCATGGTAGTTTTATGAGATTATCACCTCCATTTTACAGATGAGAGACTTGAATAAAATTCAGGTATATAGAATTAAGAAATCCAGGTCTATCTCACCTTCAAACCTACATTCACCAGAACCACACTAGTGCTCAAGTCTGTTACTTTGATGGACATGGTCCTTGCCCATAGGAAACTTTCACTGTCATAGGAAAGAAAGAAGAGTGAATTCCATGTGGGGAACATGGCTAACCAACAGGAAGGCAAGGTGGATGACAGTCAAAGCTGCCCAGCTGGTTCATCTGTGGCTGTGAAACTGCATTTAGAATATTTAGGGGATGTTGGTCTAGCCTAGAAATGTGAGCCTGCTTATCTAACCTGTGAGTCCTTGCTGTGGAGGTCCTGTGGGTATATGGTGGACTCAAGGCTTAACATTCCTTGAGGGTCGTATAGAAAGACATGTAAATTCAAGAGGGAGAATGGCCATTTTCCCCTCAGATCATTTAATTCATCTTGCCCAGCAATCCTGGAACACCATCCGGCAAGGAGAGTGAGAGTCTTTTCCTTCCAAGACATTTCTTCTGGCAAAGAGTTGAGGACTCTAAACATGGCCGGTGATCTCCTGGGCCTTTGTTTGAGAGGAAACAGAGTCCTTCCTGAATAATGGGACAAACACATCCATCTGTCAGGTCCATCCCCAAAACATCTCTACTTTCCAAGTCTGGGGGGGGGGAGATTTGTAGGCCAGAGACAGCAGAAAGGGTCAATCTTGAGTCTCGGCCTTCTGGGATAGACACGAGCTTCAAAAAGTACATGATTACTCATATTTCAGTCTGTCTCCATGAAAGTCAAACATTTTATTTTTATTCTAAGTACTTTGGTAGATAAAGGACTCCCCGCCGCCCTAATCTGTTCCTACAAAGATAGCAAAAGATCATGTAAAAATATATTCCAACTGACGGCAATTCTTCAAGGGAGGAAAATGGATTCAGAGCTTTATAAACAGCCTGTTACAGGAATAACAAACGTCGGGTCACGCTTCTGAAGTTTATAATTGCCAGGTCAAAAATTTCGGGAAATTTTCCTGAGTGTTGTGCCGGCTGCCAATGCTTTCTTGCAGCTTTGGTTTATCTCAACACATATTGACTGAGCCTTTAGGGTCCAGGGCAATATGGAAAAGGAGCTCCACCTGGACTCCAAAAGTGGGGTCAACCCAGAGTTCTTTAAACTGCCTGTTCGTCAATGTCTTTTTTTTTTTTTCTGTCAAATAAAGATCAGACCTAACCAGCAAGGATTATTAGAGGATCAACACGGTAATTTCATGGGCTCAATAAATGGCATTCCCATTCCCTGCCCAAGTTAGGAAGAAGAGAGAAGGACAGGCAAAGCAGCCAGGCAGAAGGAGGTCAGTATGTTATATTACCTCGCTTACCGATGGGACGAAGTTCAAAGGCCTGGCGTAGGACATGCAGCAACATTGGGCTTTGTTCTTCTCAGCCCCGTTGCGATGCTGCATATGGATGTGCTCTTGCCCAATGCCGAGTAAGGCAGAGCTTGCTTCCTACTCACGGGAAGCTCCCGGGGCGAAGGAGCAGGGACCAGACTGAATTTCACTTGCCTTGTGTCTTGTGGGTCATGGCTACTGTTGTTTCATGGGCCCCCTCTTCCATAAAGTCATGTGAATTAGGTAAATGTTATTAATATATATTTAAACATTTTCTTTGATTTAAAGGTCTTTTCTATAGATTTTTAAATAAACTGAAGCATTTTCTGTGCGCTGTATAAAGCAAGCATCGGGGACTCTGGCTACTGCGCCTGATGGATATAGTGTCCCTTGTGTCCAGTCTTGTTCCCAGCATCCCCACCTAGAAAATTTTCTCCTCCTGCTCTGGAGTGACCCCACATATGGAAGTAGATGTTGCCCCAGATGGAGACGTGAGTTCAGGGGACAGGTTACTCCCCATTCCCCACAAAACAGGAAAGTTCTAGAGAGAATTGTGTGATAATAGCCTAGATAGAATAAACGCCGAGGTGAGCTAATTACAACCCAAAGCAAGAGGGAAATCAACTCGAAATTGAAGAGCAGGTCCCACGCTGAACGGATGCCCGGAAGCAATTCCTTGAGGTCCTGATATTTCAACTCTGTCTTGCAGGATAAAAGATTTTTGCTAGATAAGGATTTGATCAAGGTAGAACGGGGCGAAATGAAAGGGACATTCCAGACCCCTGGAAACACGTAAGGCATTCTGGGAGTGGAGGAATTCAAAACCATCCACCTGTCCCAACTCCCTGACTGCTCTGTTGGCATCGCATATCAGAGGCAGAAGGGAGGAAAGTCTTCATTTGATCAGTGCACACCCTTCACTGGGTGCTTAACGCACAGCTCGCTTATTCTCTCTTCCAGTATTTAGAGGTGGATTGGTAACTCTCCTTCTTCTAGACAAAGAAGTTGAGACCTTGAAATTTTCAGTGCCTTGCTCCAGCACCTCCTGGGTATCAGCAAGAGGCCAGCAGCCAGAACCCAGGCTCCCAACTGCCTTCCCAGAGCCCTGTCCACGCCTTCCTCCAAGACTTCAAAGGGTTGTTCTGAGAGCTGTACAAAAAGGAATTCTTACAATTATATTTTAGGAAGAATGTTTTTCCAGAGATTCATTTCTGACATTCCATTCCCCAGACTCTCAGGCTCCGGGATGCTTTTCCGTTCCTCACCTGCTCATTGTCTGCTCAGGGCCTTCATCTGCTGGCACAGCTCTTTTCTGACCTCTGCGTCAAGATTCCTGCTATCCTGAGGGCTCTGCTTATCGGTCCCCTGATGGGGCTGTTGCAGGCTCCCAGCACTGAGCAGGCTCTGTCTGCTTGTCCTGAGACCATGCTGGGCTTGTAGGAGCTGACAGTTACGTGCCCAACATGTAATGTGCCCTTGTACAGGGCTTAACATCTCATGCCCACTCTTTTATCTGATCAACACACCCCGGGCATAGGCATCATTAAAACTAGACAAGAATGCTGCGACTCAGAAATACCAACTAATTTTCAGAAGATGACACAGTTCCCATTGGCAGTCTGAGGCAAGATTCAGTTTCCCCATCTCACCCCAAACTCGCCCTGAACTAGTGACGGGTTCTAGCAGAGCCTCCAGCTTCCTTCCCACCAGATGCCATTGGGAGAAACGACCTCTCTGCTTTTGTTCAATTACTTGCAGTCTCTCAAACTACTTTTAGTATTTGGGTTCTCTGTTGTTCTGCCAGTGATGTTTTTTATTTTTTTAGAAAAAGAAAAGAAAGGAATGTCTCAATGTGGTCTGGAGCTCCAGCCTATACAGCTTCCAGACTTGGGATCCTTCTGTCCGGGTCTCTCAAGGGCAGGGAGGACAGGTGTGTGATGCTATGCTTGGCTTCGAGTCATTCTTTTGCAGGTGTTTTTTTTTTCTCTTTCATCTAGCTTCATCCAGCTCGCTCGCTCTCTCTCTCTCTCTCTCTCTCTCTCTCTCTCTCTCCCTCTCTCTCCCTCTCTCCCTCTCTCTCCCTCTCACCAAAGGGTAATTCTGGAAACCTTGCCTTGAGGAAGCATCCATGCTCTCTGTCTCTTTAGAATTCCTTCATCCACACCAACACGCCATCCTGGGTCCCTTCCCTTTTGATATTAGATTATTACCCCCTGCAATACCACGTAGCTTTGCCTTGAATTCCAGCTCCGTGGCTGGACAGCGGGGTGAGTTTGGGCAGGTGCTCCAGACTCTCTGCTTCTGTGCTGATTCTCCCAGCATCAGCCTTGTAGGGGTGCTTTGAGAAGAAAGCACACACTCGCAGCACTTCAGCTGTGCCTGGTGGAGAATACACACGCCGTAAATATCAGTGGGTTTTATTGTCACACTTTCCCAGGGCTGGGCCAAGGGAATGTTCTCCCCCTGAAACTTGGCTCCTGAGCAGAGCGCCTAGAAGACAGGAGTCTGTCTGAATGGATTCATTTGGCCCTACAGAAATGGTCTGTTGGTCTCTGCTCGCTGATCCGGGGCAGTCCTTCTTCCTTCCTCAATCTGGAGTTTCAGCTATTTTTTTGAAAGAAAATCTGTACCCCTCTTTTCACAAACTTCCCCACCTTCTCGCTCCTCCCCCTCCTCCCTCTCTCATCTTCCCTTTTCAGCTTAGTCAGCCTTGGCTTCTGAACTTGCTGCCAAGGAACATTTACTAAGTCAACACCCCCCGAAAGTGGCCCCTCAGACTCGGGTTAAGTGCTTCATAAAACAGCCTCCTCTTGTGAATTGATAAACTGCTTTCCATTCCTTCCTTGTCTCGGGCCCAGATTTCTATCTCCACCGGGCCCCATAACCAGAGCACTTGGGCCTGGTACCTGGCTCTATCACCTACTTGCCTGGTGCCCGAGATGAGCTGTTTAGCCACAGTGCCTCAGTTTCCCCATCTGTCAAATATGATAATAATACTAACGGGCTTATGGGAGCTGTGGGAGACTGAATGCCGGAATCCTCTTGGGGTACTTCAAGTGGTGCTGGAGAAGAGCGGGGTGTCTGCTCATTCAGATCTGGTACAATCCTTTGGAGCAGCTCAGAATAAATCAAATTCGCTATTTAAGAGCCAAATTCATGTTATTCCCTCAGAACATGCCCTCTGCCCTGCTTCTCCCCCAGCCACCTGCAGACCTCTCCCCTGTCAGGCCAATCTCCTTAGAGTCTCCATTGGCCAAACTAGAAAGATCTAAGGTTTAAAAAAAATCATCATCTTCCTGCCTCATTTTACCCACACTAAAATACCAGCATTTTTTTTAAGGTCTTGTCTTTAAAGTCCACCCACGTCCTCTGGTCCCTAGGTCACCTATGGGTGACCCTAGACACTACCTATCTGAGAGTGGAGCCTGGAGGCAGGAGGCACTTGAAGGTAAAGAGACACCCTAGGACACCAGCCCCCAGCCCCACCCTGACCTGTGGAACAGCTGGCAAGTTCCTGTTCTTTGCTCGTCCTTCCCCAGATGTGACCAACTCTGTGCTGGGCTGTTTCTGATTGTTGGTATGCCACTAAGAAGCCTGAATGGTCCCCAAGGTGTGGAGAACAACAACCCGATGGATGTTCATCTCACTTACTTGGCTCCTGGTAGTTAGAATACATTAGTTAATTCCGCATTGTAACAGATCTGTCATAGGCAGAAGAGTCCCTCCTCCCCAAACCAAAAGGGCACTGTTCTTAAAATGAGGACATTAAAACTCGGAGCTAAGGAACTTGCCCAAGATCATACAGGCACCTAACAACACAGCTTGCATTTCGGTCCTCGGCTCTTAATTGCACGCTTTGTCCAAAGGCTCAGGGGCTTCAATACTGTTTCTGAAGTGGCTCCCCATTACAGCAGTCGCTGACACCCTAAGGGCCTACAGACTTTCTATTTCTAAGCTAGGGAACTTTGGATGTAGAGTCACAGCTTAATACTTGGTAAGACCTTGGTGTTTCTGGGTGAGAAAGAAAATGGACAGGAGAAACAAAAGAGCCCTGTCTCGGGCAAGTCAAGTTGCATCATTTTTCTGTCTTCCCACTGGCAAGCCCACAGGAGCTTCTGCCCAAGTCTTTCTCTTGGGATCTCTTGTCTTAACGTGTTTCTATTGCCATGATATAACATCATGGCCAAGATCAACTTGGGGAGGAAAGGGTTTATTTGACTGACATGTTCTGGTCACAGTCCATCATGAAGGGAAGTCAAGGAAGAACTCAAAGCAGGAACCTAGAGGCAGGAACTGAAGCAGAGGCTGTGGGGGATGCTGCTTACTGGCTTGCTCCCATGGTTTGCTAATCCTGCTTTCTTATACAAGCCAGGACCACCTGCTTAGGTGTAGCACCATCAAACATGAGCCCTCCCATTACCAGACATTAATCAAGAAAATGCTCCCAGGCCGGGTGGTGGTGGCGCACGCCTTTAATCCCAGCACTCGGGAGGCAGAGGCAGGCAGATCTCTGTGAGTTCGAGACCAGCCTGGTCTACAGAGCTAGTTCCAGGACAGGCTCCAAAACCACAGAGAAACCCTGTCTCGAAAAACCAAAAAAAAAAAAAAAAAAAAAAAAAAAAAAAAAAAAAAAAAAAAAAAAAAAAAAAAGAAAGAAAGAAAGAAAGAAAGAAAGAAAGAAAGAAAGAAAATGCTCCCAAAGACTTGTCTATAAGCCAAGCTTATGGAGGCGATTCCATCATTAACACTCCCTCTTCCCAAAGACCTCTAGCTTGTGTCAAGTTGATAAAACCAACCAACAAAAACCAGCCAGAACATCTTTCGAGAGATTGTAAGAAAAACAAACTTTTGACTTTACCAGTAGTGAGACATGCAACTGGCAGACAGCAACCATCATGGAGTACAGCTGTAGGAGAGTGAGCACTGTGGGTGCTTGGGACCAGGAGCCTCGAAAAAAGCATATGACCATGGTGACAGTGTGGACTTTGAGTGGCTCGTGAGCTGTTGCAGATTATCGGTGGAGGAAATGAAAGCTCTGGATTCGTCTGGGTGGTGAGGGCTTTGAGGTACCCAGAGGAAGCGTTCATGAACCAGCCAGGAGCTAGCTGGAGAAATTCAAGTGATGAAATTGCTTTTCAGTTGATGAGAGCAGGAACTGGTGGAGCGCTCCGGATGTGCAGCTGAAGCACGCATGGAATCGAGTGGATGGATGGAGAGACCGAATCGGGGCAGCGAGCTTAGGCGCATGCGCAAAGCTGGGACAGCCGATTCCGCTGATTTGAGAGAGCCTCGTGGACGACACATCTGGCTGGCAGCTTTCAGCCAAGCGGGGAACAAAATTTAGCTCTGGCTTTTTTCAACCAAGTGGCAATTCTTTTCATCCAGTGGCAATTCTGGGAACAATAGACTGCCAGCCATTGGTGAATCCGGCTTCATTTTATCAGATACCAGCTTAGACAAGGCTGGTGAGTCACGGGACTAGGATGCTTCTTTGGTGAAGAATGTAGAAATGAAGAAGTGAGAGACGAGGCATTGCAAAAACTGACAGTTCATTGATGGCCCTCCTGGGCCTGCGAAGAAAACCTGTTCCATGGCTCTAGAGTAGACCAGGTAAAAGAATCAATCGCTGCACAAACTACAGTGGCTGTTCCCAGTGATGGCAGGCCATTGAAGCTTTGTCTGTGATTGAGACCTTGCTATCTTGGACCAGGAGTAGAAGGAAATCAGGTCCCTTATAAGCTGTCGATAGTGACTCCACTCTGAACGGCAGACTACTAGAGCCCAAAACTGAGACAGACAGACAATTCACCTCAGAATAACAGAGGCATGTGCCTGTATGATTTCCTTCAATGACAGTTATTAACCCCGAATCTTGTTCTATATGGAAGGCAGATAAAATTTGGCAAGCTGTCTCCAAAGTGTCAAATTGTCATTTGGTCTTTCAAGAAGGTCAGACTGTGACCTCTTCCTGCATTTCTCCCCTGGTGGGGACAGGTGTCCAGGCTGGAGAGAGAGTGTCGGTGGATGTTGTGTCCCAGAGCAAACAGGTGTGTTTCCTGCAATCAGTAAACCCCAGGGACACTAGGAGAAATGGCTTTACTTGAGGTATGGAGCAGGGAAAATGTGCCTTGTTGACCTAAGTTGGTGGCAGACTTGCTTTTGTCCCCAAACCTGTTAGTGCTCTTGGAAAGATTATACAATCACGGTGACAGGGTGTGAGACAAGTTGGCATTCAGGAGTGGTCACAGCCCTGGTCAGCTCACGTTAGCCTCCTTTCCATGATGTTGAGCTCCCGTCGTCACTGCCGGGTGCAGATGCTCTTTTCCGCCATCATGAACTGATTCCAGGATTCCAGGGGCAGAGAAAGCAGAGGCTCCACCACCTCGAGTTGACACTTGATGTCCTGGAACACTGTCACTGGGTCTGGACTAGGCATAGCAGGGGCAACTATTGTAGGGCCAAAGACTTGAGCTGGATTGGCAACATCCATCTTAGTGTTCAGACTCTGAGCCACTCTCTGCAAGGGAATCCTGAGGAAGGCCAGTGTGTCTCTGTTGGCCCAGGGCAGTTCACTGCCAGCCCGGTACGTGGCCTCTGGGCTGTTGTCTTTGTGCTGCTGCCTCCGCTGCTTAGTGAAAAGGTCAGAAGGGGTTCTTTGAGGTTTTGAAGGAAGTCTTTCGGGAGGCTACAGATGTCATGGGTCATCCACTTTGCTGAGGAGGGGTACAGTTTTCACAATGAGGAATTTCTCTCTCAGCTGTTTTACTATACGGCCACGGCCAGGGATCCTGAATATGCCAGCCTCAGTCAGACCTCTCAGCCCAGTCTCAGCCACACAGCTGAGAGCTGTAGCAGGGACTGTAGGAGAAATCTGGGGCTAAGTCCACCGACACCGACACTCCCTCTCTGGTCTTGACAAGTGTTCCCACCAGGGGAGAAAGGCAGGCAAGAGGACACAGTCCTGACTTTCTTGAAAGACAAATGACAATCTCGATGCTTTAGAGACAGCTTGCCAAACTTTATCCACCTTCCACATGGAACGAAAGAACCTCACTGTCCAAGTAGGGAAAAACGGAGTTGCCCAGCCCCAAACTCTTGCAGTGAAGCTGAAGTCATGGTATACTGGCTGTGATCCAGGATAGGCCAACGGAGAACTCTCCTGGAGATCCCTAGAGACTGTAGGAAGGTCCTGTCTCAACCTTTTTATTTGCCCCCCCTACAAGGAGATTTATGACTCACAAAGCTCTTAACAATGTGCCCCAAACTCTCCTTTCCCTGTGAGTCCCGCTCCCATATACCTGTGGGTCCGTCTGTGCAGAAATACTCTCCAGTCTTCAGGCTTTTGCTCATGCTGTCCCCCGAGCTTAGCTATTGCGCCCCCATTTCTGCCCCAGCAGCTTGTCCTCATCCTTCAAGGGACACCAAGACGTCATCTTTTCTGCGGGGCCTGTCCTGGAACTTCCTGACTTGTTCCTTCCTCAGTTCCTACAGATTCTGATCTTGCCTTGCTACAGCAATGATCACACTGCCATGCTGTTCACTGCGAGGTTAAGGCACACACCCCGAAACCACACTGCCTGGACTCAGATCCCAGCTATACCACTGGCCAGCTGTGTGCCCTTGGCCAAGGTTTCTCTTCCCAGCTTCCAGTTACATAAAACAGGGCTGTGAATATTTACCTCCCAAGGTCTTAAAAGGGTTCAGTGGACCAGTGTGTGTCAAGTACTTAGACCACTGCCTGGCACATAGTCATTCTTACTACAACCTTTATTTGTTTGCCATTAACTTTTGTGGTCTTTACCTGAGTCCATCTGGGCATCAACCACCATGGTCAGGCCAATGGTCACCCCCGTCAATAAGCTGGACCTGGAGGTGTATGAGGGTTCCCACAGCCCCTTGTGTATAGACCCAGTGAACAGACGCAGACACATGGCTCTTGAGTTCTAGTCTATGCTCCCCTGAGCTCACGGCTTGGCACTGATGTCTTTACAGTCCCCAGCAGCGTGAACTGCTCGGTCCTCACAACCCAGACCAAAGATACGACAGTGCTCTCATAGATATCTTGCGGATTTCAAACCAAGACAGGGTTTCTTATTCTAACTAGTTATCCAGCTGGTCTTATGGGGCGATCACTGATGACATCATTGGAGAAGTCTGAGCAGAATGCTGAAGACACCACTAGGCTTGGGGCTTCTAGTTCAGATGCCATGCCCGAGTCAGTAGTATATCTACTTCACAGAACAACACCAAACCCCATGGGCATTTAAAACAAAGAGCTGGCTAACCAAATCCACATATAAGGCAACAGATCAACAAACTAGGTGGGGCCTAGTGGCACAGGTTGGTAATTCTGGCCACTTAGAAGGCTGAGTCAAGAGGATCACAAGTTTGAGATCTACCAGAGCTACAAAATAAGTTCAAGGCCAGATTGGGCAATTTAAGGAAATCCCATCTCAAACTAAAGAGTTTTTCCTTTAATAATAATAATAAAAAAAAAGGCGGGGGTGGTGGTGTCAGAGCATGATAGAGTTCAGTGCTTGGAGGTAGAGCCCTTGCCTAGCACACGGAAGTCCCTGGGGTACATCAGTACTCAGACAAACAAACAACAGATCAGTTATGTGCCCTCAGACAAGGTTTCCTGCCTAGGCTACAGAACAAGTTCAAGACCAGATTGGGCAACTTAATGAAAGTTAAGTGGGCCACGTGTTACTGTTAGCTTGAACACACCTGGTACACACCACAGGGTGAGGGTTGGAGTGGCTGGCTGACTCCACCTGACTCAGCCTGAGTTTTCTCTGCTGCCCTCTGATTGACACATGGCTGTGGATCTTGGCTCGTTTGTGTTCTCCTCCCCCCTGTATCCTCATGGACTTAATCCTGTGCTACTATCTGGAACAATAGTAGCCTGGAAACATCCTTTACACATCCCCAGAGCAAGAGCAAATGCAGTTGGGTACCTAAGATGAACCTGGACTTTTTCCAAGATTTGGCTTGGTATCGAGATACCTGATAACTCAGAAGCACAGACACATGGGCTGTTAGGACTGCAATGAGCGGTCCATGGAATTTAACCCCTAGCTATCCCTTTTACCAAGACAGAAACTAGAGGCCAAAGGGTAACTATCAAGGCTGCTTGACTGTATGTCAATTAGACCCTGAGCTCTGCTCTCCTCAGGTCTCTCCTGGTTTGTGCATTTCCTCCTGGCCTCTCACTGCCCCGCCGACCATGGTCTCTCATACATGGCCTTGCCATCAAGTGACAAGCTGGGTCTTAGCCCCAGGGAATTGTGGGAGTCCACAGAAACCAAGCAGGACTGGGAGCAAGCTGCACAGTGTTAGCAGGCTCAATGGCAAGGCTGAGCTTTTCAAACTGTTAGCTCCTCCGGATTTAAACTTCCACCTCTGCTCACCCAGAGGCACCCCCACCGCCAGCCACGTGAAGCGCTTTCCCAGGGTCTGCCAAGGCCGCCCTTATCTCTCGCAGAAGTTCACCTCTCACCCAGCCTACTTCCTTTCGCGTCTTGTACAGTTGATGGGGAAGGGGTTTGTTGAATGGGGGAAGCTAACATTTTTGTTTTGTTTTGAATAGTTTTGTTCAGCGTCTCTGCTTTTTCCCACAAGCTATTTCAAGGCTTTGAAAGGAGGGCTCACAGCCTGTGGACTAACTTACTTGGGCCAGAGAGAGAAGTGATAGAAAATCAGAAGTCACTGCCTGTCTCCAAAATGGTTTAGTTTGCTAACAGAAAACTGAAATATTAAAAAAGGCGGCTGAATGAATTCTGATAAATCTGCAGACATGAAGCTATGTCACCCAAGGGCTTGGCAAAGGATGGATGTGATGTATTTCCTGTGTTCATCTTTGGATGCTGGCTTTCTAGTGGAGTGGTAATGTCCTTGTAGACAGAAGAGGCACAGACATGTTTTACTGTCTTTGGACGCTGTCTCCTCTGGGTACACCCATGATACTCATTAGGCAAAAGGGATATCACTATTGACATTAAAAATATCCCTGAGACTTGCTGACCAAAAGCAACATCAGAGTGCAAAAAATTATTCACAATACATTCCTAAATATGTAACAACAAGGTTACAAGCATAAACATATGGTGGAAGACTATCTAGTAATTTTTTGAACAGTGTTGATGGGCGGCTATTTGTATTTTCTGTATTACCTAATTTTTTGTCATTTAGCACACTATTATTGTGTGTGTCTGTGTTATATATGTACATGTGCAACTGTGGCTGCCAGTGGTCCATGATGGATGCCTTCCTCTATCATTATCCACCTTATTTTTTTGAGACAGGGTCTCTCACTGAATCTGGAGCATACCCAGGGAGCCCCCAGGATCCTCCTGTGTATACCTCCCCAGCACTGGGGTTACAACTTGCTTAGCTCTTGCTCTCTCCCTCCCCCTTTCCCTCCCTCACTGAGGTTATAACTGCTTAGCTTTTCTACCTCCCTCCCTAATTTTCTCCCTCCCTCCCTCTCTCCCTTCTTTTCTTCCTTCCTCCCCTAATGTGGGTGCCAGGGATCCAGAGTCAGGTCCTGCTGAGCCATTTGCACAGCCTCCCGCTGGTATTTTCATAATTGGGAAAATCCTCCATGAGTTAAAAATCAAAGACAGCAGTTCTGCCATGCCTGCACTGGGAGACTGCTTTATGAAAGAGACGTTGCCGAGAGGTTCCATCCTGGCATCGGGAACTTTAGGTGGATAATGAGAGTGTTTCCCTTTTCTAGATCAAGAGGGAGGGAGTCGGGAAGGGGGCATCCTCACTGTGGGTGTGGGCAGAAGGCTCTGGCATCTGAGACTTGTCCGCAGAGCTGTCCCTCAACATGCCAGTGCTTTCTGATCCAATGCGGACTAGCAGGTCGCATCTCCAGTTCTCTCAACCCTACTGGTAAATAGCAATTTCCCTTAAGTAAGTCTTCAGGGCCTAGCCTGGGAAGCTAATTATCTTTCCTGACATTATTTCTGCAGGAAAAAAAAAATGTGCTCTGATCTTCACAACACCACTTTACCCTGGAGCTTTTAGGATGTGGCCATTTTTGGTTTGGAGACCTAACTGGTCCAAACTTTATTCATTAACTACTTAGAAACAAAACAAAACACCAAGCCCTAGTGTTTTGTAGTAGATCACAAATATGGGGTAAGACCTCTGGTTTGTACTTCGTCGGTTAATCTGTCCCCTCCCCATAGGGTTTTCAGGACTGAGGGGGCCTTAGATATTGGTACCTGGTGGCTCTCATGACTGCTTTGCATCTTCCTTACCGCTGCTCCCAAGCCTTGCTTTCCTTCCTGTGCGTTGCTGGGAATAAGTTTAAGGAAAGGCATTTTTGTTTTAGGGGTTTGTAGGCGCAAGTGAAGTCCCAGTGAATGTGAGCCGTTGACATGAGCAAGACCATGTCAAGGAATCCAAAGTCCCAGACCTGTGGGAGTGGCAAAGCCTTCTGTGAGTGAGGCTCCGAGGGAGGACAAACCTTCCTGGGGCCCATGTGCAGATGCTGACAGTGTGTGCAGATGTCCACTAAGCTGCTCCCTGCAGAGGTTAACTGTTTCTCCACAGCGACAGCCGCTATCGAGATCAGCTAAACCTGCCTTCTTGTCCAGCCAGAAACCCAACCTCTCTTCAGCTGTATACAGTAGCCCTGCCTTCCTGCTCAACTGTAAACAGTAAACACACTAAGCTTGCAGGGCACTCGGTCAGAGAGCCCGAACTACCCGACCTCAGCTTTTCTGTGTCCATGTGTCCGTCCTCCTTTCTTTTGCCACCCCCATTAGGTCAGTCCTTGGAGCTGTGCAGAGCACAGTGGATTTGTACTCGTTGACCCAACTCATTACAGATTTGGGGAGGTCATGCCAGAGTCTGTGATCTTGAGGCTCCCTAGCATTTAAGGCAGCCTCGGAATTTTCTAGAAAGGTGCGAGGAGAGCTGGGTGCTGGTCCTGTTGGGTTGTATAAGTCTAGGAAGGTTAACCCCTGATCTGAGATGGTCTCCCCACATCTGACAGATGAAGACTGAACAGAAAGACTCACCTCGTATTCAGGAACAGATGCCAACCTGTTTGCTAAGAGGCCTGAAGGTCAAGGAAGAGGCAGAACACGCTGGCCGCTGCCACACTGATTTTGTAGACTGTGCAGCCATTGCACTAACTAGAGGTTTGTGGGAAATAACCTTGATTAATTACATTTGGAGCAATGAACTTTGACCTTTTCCGGGTCATGAGCATTTGTGATTTAGGTAGGATTCTATATACTCCATGATGTCTACATGTTTAAGGGGTCCATGTATGTAACATGAAGTTCCTCTGGCCTACACATCAAATCTTATATGTGGCAGATTCTTGTGATTTTCTGTGCATGTGCACATAGAGGCCAGACGTCATTTCTTAGGTGCGCCCATCTTGTATTCTGAGGTAGAGTCTTTCCCTGACATTTGGAGCTTCCTGACTAGGCTATACTGGCTGGCCAGCAAGCCCAGAGAATGGACGTAGCTGCCCGTCTCCCCAGACTGGAATCACGAGGATATGCCACCATGGCTGGCTTTCTGTGGGGAGTGTAGGGATCTGAACTAAGGGTTTCATTTTTTATGGTTTATTTAACTTTATTTTATGTGCTTTTATGTGCATTGGTGTGAAGTGTCAGATCCCTGCAACTGGATCTTCATACAGTTGTGAGCCACCATGTGGGTGCTGGGAATTGAACCCAGAGTCCTCTGGAAGAGCAGTCAGTGCTCTTAACCACTGAGCCATCTCTCCAGCCCATGAACTAAGGATTTCACAGCAAACCCTTTACCAGTTGAGCCATTTCCACAGCTCAGGCTCTGATTTTCCTGGGGGAGAGCAGACAGCAGACAAAGGTTACGACCTCTCTTTTCTGATTCTTTCAGAAACTTACGGTTCTTTCGTGCATAGAGTCAAGTTGTTCAAGACCAAGAGACATCAAGAAATAGCCTCTTCTGTCTACTGTTAGCAGGCTAAGCTCAGGGGCTTAGAGCTGAGTCCTCTAACAGATGTAGGAGGATCTATAACCAATTACCAGCCCTGCTCAACCTTCAGGGAAGTCCCCAGATTTCCGAAATTCCTTGAGAAAGCTGACTCTGTTCCTAGACAAATTGCTCAGCCTGTCGGACTTCAGGGCCCTGGTCTGCCCAGCTCATCTTTCCGTGTTCTTTGCTCCCAGTGTTCCAGCATTTATGGTTCTAAGAGATCACCCTGAGAAGATGTGGCTCGTTAGGTCCACTCTTGTCACCAAAAGACACCTAGCTTACTGTAAGCTTTGAGATGGAAGCCCAACCTGTTCCCTGGCTCTGTTCCTTCTTTACAAATTGAGGTGCTGGACCCAGGGCAGGGCTGAGCTGGCCAGCTCCAGAGCACAATTGTGTGGTCTCAGTGTTTCCATCTGTAAAGTGGTTGTAACTTGCATAGTCCTTCCCAAATCTGTTCTTTGGAAATTATACGCCTGTTCAAAGAGGGATTTCTAGGGGGCATTTGTGCATCTGTCTGAGAAATATTTGGCTTCCCAGAAGCCTTAGGGGGAGGGCAGGAAACCAGCACTTTTACCTCGTTTTTTTTTTTTTTTTTTTGGTTTGGTTTTTTTTTTGCTTTGAGAAGAAACTCTTCAAGAGCAACTCAGAGCGCAGCTGTCTGCAGGGTCCTTGCACACATCCATCTGAACGAAACTTCCACCTAAAGACCTGGAAAGGCAGATCCAGCCTCAGGGACTCAGCTGCGTCTAAAAAAACAGGAATCACTGAGTCTCGGGCATTCTCTGCCTTTCATGACTCACCTCCCGCTGCTCTTCCAGAAAGCCAGGCACAGGAATGAATTGATGGGTCCTGTCCAGAGGTCTTTAAGTAAACAGCGCTAACAGCCCTTTTGGGATCCAGACAAGCTTGATTTCAGGCCCCTGGGAGGAAGCTAATGACTTGTAGTTACTTCGGCTATTGTGTTCTGAAAACAATTTGACTTCCCTTTAGATAGCCTCCAGTTCCTTCTTTACAAATTGAGGTGCTGGACCCAGGACAGGGCTGAGCTGGCCAGCTCCAGAGCACAATACCCTTGTCTCAGGGCCCTTTTCTTAAGAACCTTAAAGGCACCAGGCAGGCTGTTGCCAGGCAAGACTCTGTGAATGGGAAGGACCCTGACAACTTGGCCTGTCTCTGGAAATCTCACCCCACCCAAGAGCCTATAATAATACTTAAAGTGTATAATTTCCAAAGAACAGATTTGGGAAGGACAGTGCAAGTTATGACCACTTTACAGATGGAAACACCGAGACCACACAATTAGCCAGGGAACGGGTTGGGCTTCCATCTCAAAGCTGACAGCAAGCGAGGTGCTCTCTCAAACAGCCTCTTTGGGAGCTGCCGGCTAAGAATTCATATTTCAACGTTGCTGGCTGTTCAAGGGCAAGAGCCCCAACCTCCCCTTGTCCTCCAGAACTTGGGTAGGGTTGGGACTCCGGTCTGGGAATTGCTTTTCTTTCTGACAGTCTTTCTTTCATACCATAGGCTTGACCAAGGATGACCTTGAACTCCTGATCCTCCTTAGAACTGGGATTACACAAGCTACCACATCAGGCCCACAGGGAAGCAATTTTTCAATCTTCCTTCTACCCCAGGTGCACCGGTGGTATTCTTAGCTGAATGGCCCAGTCCCATTCTGCTAGAAAAGATCTCCCTAGGCTTTCTCTGAAAGTAAACTGAACATCACTGACTTTTTCTTGACTTATTAGAAAGTGGAGTATAAGTAGACTTTAATATTTTTATTACTGATTCATTTATATGCAGTATGGATGTATGGATATATCTGTATATCACATATTATATGTACATACACACAAGAGAATATCCTTGCAGTGCTCGCTACATTTCAAATAAGATTTATCTCATTCAATAGCCAGCCCATAGGTTTGACGGTTATTAACATTATTTTAATTTTAAAACTGAAAAAGAGGGTCACATAGATGCTAAGTGGTTCAGCCAAAACAGGAACCCAAGCCCGTACTTCTATTGTTATTGTAGTTTGAACATAGAGCCCTAGGCATGCGAGGCAATTGCTCTACCACTGAATTACAACACTTCTGATTTGAAGCCCGTAGTCTCGTTGTGCTTCTCTGTGTGGATGGAGATTTGCATGCACATATATGTGTGTCTGAGTATTGAGGCCAGAGATCCATGTCAGCTGTCTTTCCCTAGTGCTCTCTAACTTATTTGGGGGTGAGAGTGTAAGCACAGGACCTCCCGTTGCTCCTATGTCTTACCGGTTCAACAAGACTAGCCAGCCCACAGCCTCTAGGGCTCCTTTGTTTATGCCTCTCGCCCTACCCAGATTTTTAGTCGTGTGTTGGGGTCTGACCTTGAGTCCTCATGCTCATGTGGCAAGCAGTTTACGGACTGAGCCCTCTCCCCGAATCCTATGGAATCCAGCACTTCTCAGTATACCCTACTAGAATCTACCACCACCACTGCGGACAAAGGCAGTACTCCTAATTGCCCCCCATGTCCTGCCCATTTTATCACGAATGTTTAGCTGACTGGATGCAAGCCTAACCTTTGAAAAACCAGGGAAAAAGCTAAACTTTCTCAGCGCTTCTATTCCCTGGGATAACTGAACCCTGGGAGCCTAAGCTGAGCCTAGAACATGATGTGGAGATGTATAACTTCTGTCCTCAAGTTGGGGGTTGAACATCTGTGGCTATATTTTCAGGGGGGCACAGGGTGTTTGTTGTACCTCCATTCACATCTAAGAGTCCTCCTCGGTTTCAGAGTGACTCCTCTGACATCGAGTTCACTGCAGAAAGTTGTCCAATCTTGTACCTTAAGATCTTTGTCACTAGGCCTCTGTCCTGGTTGGCTTTCTATTGCCGTGATTAAAAACTGCCCCAAAACAACTCGGGGAGGAAAGGGTTTATTTCACCTGTCAGATTACAGTCCATCATTGAGAAAACTAAAAGCAGAAACCTGGAAGCAGGAACTGACCTCCCTCCCCCCTCCCCAGCCATGGAGGAGTGCTTCTTACTGACTTACTCCCCATGGCTTGCTCAGCCTTCTTTATAAGTCAGGACCACCAAACCAGGAGTGGTACCACCCACAGTAGGCTGGGCCTTCCCATATCAATCATTAATCAAAACAAATGAACCCATAGACTTACATACAGGCCAGTCTAATGGAGGCATTCTCTCAGTTGAGCTTCCCTCTTCCCTTATAATCCTGGCTTATGTCAAGTTTACAAAAACTAACCAGTATGACCACCTAGTACCAGACCTTGTACTCGAAGGAGAAGCAAGTTATCTTTAGTCCCTGTGAGGTAGAGGTGATAGGCAAGAATGCATCCCTTGGTAGAGTAAAGGAAGAAAGGGAGGGAGGGAGGGAGGGAGGGAGGAAGGAAGGAAGGAAGGAAGGAACTCGGTTACAATCTCTCTTTTTTTAAAAAAGATTTATTTATTTATTATGTATACAACATTCTGCCTCAATGTATGCCTGCACGCCAGAGGAGGGCGCCAGATCTCAGTACAGATGGTTGTGAGCCACCATGTGGTTGCTGGGAATTGAACTCAGGACCTTTGGAAGAGCAGCCAGTGCTCTTAACCTCTGAGCCATCTCTCCAGCCCCCTCCCTCAGTTACAATCTCTATACCTTGTTTGTAACCGGCACAATAGCTTAGATTCTCAATAGTTTAGTTTCAGGGATTTCCTGGACTTGGAGAGCAAATGCCATCCTAAGATGCCCCAGGCAAAGAACCCACATTTTTATTAAAGAGTGAAATCTCCAGTCCTGGGAGCCTAGTATTTGCCCCATACTCTGACTTCGGTGGGAGAGAATCAGGAGTGCCTAGTATTGAGGGTGTGGTGATGATTGTGAGGGTGATGATGGTGATTCCGCCTCCTCTTCCTCCTCTCCATTGGCTCAGCCCACCTCAAAAGAGTTCTGAAGTCTGGGACCCCAGAGGACCCCTAAGCCCGAGTAGGTAGGGTATGATTTCAACTCGTCTGTGGGGATTAGAACTTGAAACGTGACGTGAGTCAGTCCGCGTTTCTTTCACCTTCTGCACCTTGGAACAAAGTGTTCTTGTCCCTTTTTCTGACCAGGATCAGGAAAGCCGAAGTCCTAAAGGGAATGGTTTAAGCCTGTGGTGTTTGCATCTCAGCCGGCAGAGAAGTGTGACCTCAGCCCACTAACCGCAGCTCTGATTGCCCATTTACACCCTCCAATTAGGCACTGGGGACTCGTTGCCCTTGCAATTAGCTGCTGACAGAAATTACTTGCAAGCCTTCTCGTGTAGACTGTAAAGGAGAGGTAGCTGTTCAAACATCTGGACCACAGCATCTCGGGAGGGGAACGTGAAGAACCAGAGACTCACTGGGTGAAAGGGACGTGGAAGATGTGTCTCCTCATCCCCCCTCTTGCTTCTAAAGGGGGACAAGAAGCAAGTTTTGAGATGCCGCCTTGAGAAAATCCTCGGTGGGGTATGTGGGGATCTCAGACAATGCCAAATCATCTTTGTAATTAAAGGGGCAGGGCCTCTCCTGCCAGGGGTAGGGTCCATTCTTCTCATGCTCTTACTTGGGGTACCCTGTGTCCCTTTCTTACTAGGCCAGTGGGGTTCATATTTTCTTCACAGCTGTGGGACAAAGTGATGACCCTTAGCCTCAGGCCGACCTTTTCTCCAAGTCCTAAAAAACCTTGGGCAAGCCACTCAACTTCTCTGAGTCTGAACTTCTTTTACATTAACATGGAATCACATCCTGTTACTCCTGTGGTATTGTATTGGGAAGTAAAGATGCTCCACACCTTTCCACTGTGCTATGACCCAACAGAGCAATTACACTCTGGCAAAAGAGTTTTCCCCTCACATAACTTAGCAATGTATTACCTAAACAATACTGTAATTAATTGCTTTACAATTAAGAACTCTATCTTGCAATTAGAATGGCAGTTCCTTGTGGCCTTTGTTTCTCAGCAAGCAGTCCAAAGAGGTGGCCAATGAGTCTTTGTCAAGGCTGTGATAAAGGTGCAGTTTAGATGCTTCTCATAGTTGTTCTTCTATGGGCTGAAAGAAGGCTCTGTGTAGTTAGGAGCACTTGCTGATCTTGCCGAAGACCCTGGTTAGGTTCCCAGCACTCATGACTGTCAGCCCAGAACTGCCCCTAACTCCAGATTCCGGGGGATCTGGCACCCTCTTCTGGCCTGCATGGGTACTGCCCTCATGTGCACATAGCTCCACATAGACACACACACATACAAATAATTAAAAAGAAAGTAAATCTTAACAAATAAACAAAAAAAAACTTAGATCATTATTCTGTATTTTCATCTTGTATGAGTGGTTTTGTGTGTCCACCTGACACAGGCTATAGAGTCATCAAAGGAAGGAGCCTCAACTGAGGAAAGGCCTCCTTGAAATCCAGCTGTAAGGCATTTTCTCATTTAGTGATCACTGGGGAGGGCCCAGCCCATGGTGGGTGATGCCATCCCTCCACTGCTGATCCTGGGTTCTACAAGAAGGTGGGCTGAGCAAGCCAGTAAGCAGCTCCTCTCAGTTCCTGCCTCCAGGACCCTGCCCTTTAAGAGTTCCTATCCTGACTTCCATTAGTGACGAACAGCAATGCTGGAGTGTAAGCTGAAAGAACCCTTTCCTCCCCAACTTGCTCTTTGGTCGTGGTGTTTCCTTGCAGCAACAGAAACTCTAAGACACATCTCAAAGTGAAAAACTTGTGAAGTGTGCTATCACAGCCCCACATAGAGCTGGCTTTGTAGTACCATTTTTAATGGGTGGAGCCACCCTCAATGCCTCCTTCCACACTGAACATGGGGAGGAAGAGGGAGGACACAGCAGAATTACTGTTCTTGCCCCAGGCCTTGTCTGGACCTCCTTCTAGGGCGTTAGGAATCCACTCGTGATGCTCCAGTTTGTGGGGACAGCTGTGCTGGGTGCTTTAGAGAACCCCTCCAGACCTACAGCCTGAGCAACGCGCTCCTTACTTTTGTCGTAGTCCTTGCCTTGGCTCCAGAGGGATTCTGGCAAGTTTTAAATAAACTATGCTTCCAAAGTCCTTCTTAAACCACTTGTTTTGAGCCTGTCACCATATGCTCAATCTTGATGTCATGCTGAGCCTTGTGCGTGGCTTCCTGGAAACAGCTTCCCGGAGTCTCCAGTGACTCACCTGTTTCTTCGCTGAGGTAGTCTCCAGGTAGGATGTCAGTCTCTGCCTGTTACACCCTGGACTGTCTAGCCTCTTGAGTGTGTCTATATCTAGGCCTGTCTTCCCCTCTAGGTAGTCAAAGGAAAATGGTGCTCTCTCGGTATCCATGATGATCTTAGGCATTAATCCTGGCATTTAGTTTCTGCTTTGGCAGTCTCATGCTCTATGAATGAATATTCTATTAAACCCTCCCCACCTTCAGATCACCCCCAGGTGAGACTTTCTGGGATCTTAACTGGCTGTCTCTGGCTAAAGATAATAGTGTGTCTCCAAGTACCTTGTGTGACGAAGTAGCTGGGGAGTAGGGACAAAGTCGCAGTATGGGGGTGATTTGGGGAAAAAAACTGGGGCCCAGGGCTTTCTATTTTACCTTCAGCGTCTGACTCTCTACAGCCATAGTCATCACGGGGAGGGAGGAGGGAGGTTCCATGCTGCCCCACACTGAGCTGGATTCTGTAGTCGTACACTGTCCCTCCCTATACTAGTCACTAGCCCACGTCCTTACAGACGTCATCCGTTCTTATGATAGCCCTGGGAAGTAGAAATCGTCACAGCAGTTTACCTGAAGACCTGAGCTTCACGGAGGGTGGCTTGCTCAGGGCTGCTCTCGGCTATGGAGTAGCAGAGCCAGAATTCAAACCCAGGCAGGCTGGCACAGCACTTTCTTGATAAGGAATCGAGATCCTGCATTTGTTTTTCTCGGAGCTGTTTCCCTTTTCTGGATCCAGTAAATGAAGCCCCACAGTTCTGTCCTCTCCTGCTGGTCCTCAGCTTATTCACCCCTGGAAAACGAGCCCATCTGTGACTAGCTCTGGGTGAGGAAGGCGCCAAGTAGATGACTATGTGGAGCAAGAGGCAGATCTGTGTGCTGCCGGCCACCTGCCACCCACTGTGGTATGTGACACTTTTAGGAAGTCTAGACTGTCCCTCAGTTTCCCTCAAAGAGATTCTTCGCCCCAGCTGTCGTATCTGTGGGCTCTTAGTCATTGGCTTTTCTGACTTCAGTAACCCCCGCTTCTGACCTCTGTCACAGCCCCACTGGGACCACAGCTCAATGTTGAAACAGAGCAATTGATACAAGACGGAAGTGGAAGCGGGCTGAGGTGACGGTCGCACCATGATGTCTGAATTTGCTCTCCTGAGACAAACGGTATTCTGAGATGTCTCACTGGCTCAGCTGCACCTGGGTGTCTGAATACTTCTTTAGATGGCCCCAGGAGGCGAATTTCAGCGTTGGCTAAAACTTTGAAGCCCAACCTGCCACTCAACTGATACGCTACTCAGTGTCTTCGACCCTCCGTTTCCTCAGAGGCATTGCAGAAAAATGCCTGCTGGTGTGAAATCAGAAACTGGGATGGTTAGATAGAATAAACAAGCACCTATGCGAAGCCTAGTCCAGTGCCCAGGCACCCAGACGATGCTCTGTCCTTTGGTTAGAGAAGAGGGAACGAGAACACTCTGGATAGTGGGGAAGGTGGCTCCACCTTTTCGAGATCCAGGTCAAGGTCTTCCACCATTCTGGTTAAGCCTATGTCCATTCTGGGTGTCAAACCGCTGTGGCTTGGAAGAATGACTTTTTCCCAGGCTCTCTGAGGGCTTGCTGTGTGGAGGGACTCCTTCTTTTCTGGTGACAGAGAAAAGATGGGGGAAAGGGATGATCCTTGGGATGCTTCAGGAAAGCAGAATTCTGAAGCCTCAGAAGAGGGGTGGGCAGGAAAAGACCCAGGGAGGCTGTGCCTGAGCCCACCAGCCGAGAAGAGAGCAAGTGCCGGGACTGCGGGGACAAGGACAGCCACCAAGCGGGACAGCGGAGGGCGGCAGGCTGGGGGAGAAGAGCGGAGTCTTTCTCGGGGTTGGAGCGGGGGCTGGTGAGGAGAGGGAGGGCAGAAGATTTTTAAATGAGTGCAAAATTCTAAGAGCGCAAAAGAGAGAGGGGAGGGAGGGACCCAGAGGGGGAAAGGGGTGGAGAGAGAAAGAGGAGGAAGAAGTGGGAGGAGGGAGGAGGGTACGGGACAGCGATTAAAAGAGGGTGGGAGGGGAGCAACTGACAGGCTCAAGAGCGAATAACAGTGGGCAGTTGAACGGCAGCCAGAGCCCCGAAGAAGCCAACTCCAGGGAGGAGGAGAGGAAGCAGGTAAGGGTGGACTTGAACTTTAAACGCTTAAACTACTCATCAGCGGGAAGTAGCTCAGAGAGGGAGGCTGGAGAAGAAGCAGGTCTTCCTCCGCACCTGACTTCCTAGCCCTCTCTGTTCCGGCCATAGTGAAGCCGGATTAAATTAAATAGGAAGGTTGGTAAATCTACTGATTTCTGTCTTGAAAAGCGCGGAGGGGCGGGGCCCCCTCTGGTCCCAGTCTGCCCCTGTGGAATTGCAGTGCCCTGGGGCATCTTAAGAAGTGGGTCACTAGTCCACTTCCAAGAACTGTTGGGAAGTGGGAATTGGCCCTTTAAAAATAAAAAACCAGCAGAGTTTTACAGTGTTTTCTCTGGGCATGGAATCTCTTTGGAAATGCTTTTCACGGCATCTAGGAGAGCGCTTTGGGTTTTTTTTTTTTACCTTTATAAGCCATGTTGGGCAGTTTAAAAATATTCTCTCCTTAGCTTCCTGCCTTGTATCATGTCTCCAATGTGCAGTGGCGCTGTATAGGAATCCCAGCTGCCCCTGAGGTCAGGTGAAAGAGACTGATGAGATCCGAGAGTTAATCCGAGCGAGGCGGCCTGGACGACTCTGTCCTATTTGAAGGCAGAGAGGCGGTGGCTTCTGCCAGCTCCTTCCCTGCTTCTGGTCGTGTGGCAATAGAACCCAGACCCCGGGTGGGAAACCTGGGGCTGGTGCCCTAAGTAACTATGTGACCTTGGGTGTGACACTTCCTCCTCCTGGTGCTCATTGTTCTCCTTTAAAATGTTGGAAGTAGAAGGACCCTCTCTGGTCCGGTTTGTAGCAACACTGTGGAGAACTATGATTCCACGGGCTCCAACGCAGCTCAGAACCACTTATGCAAGGATTTACGCTCTTCATTCAGTGGGTCCCTGTCCCCTCTTCCCGGCGCCCCGTCGTCATGTCCCTCATAGAGACTCCTTCGCTCTTCACTAATGTGGGTGCTTCCTGGCCAAGGTTTGGGGAGAGCATGACCAGACAGTCATGTCCCGGAAGAAGGAAAAGCACTGGACCAAGAGTCAGGAGATCTGAAACCCAGAGATGCTCAGCAGCGTAGAGACCAGCACCGCTGTGTGCAGGCAGCTTCCTCGAACATCCCGTGGCAAGCAGGCACTACAGTCTGGCTCTCCCAGTAGTAGGTTAGGTGGCCTCCATCTTCTCTAGTTCCCAGAATCTTAACCCACCCCAGAGACTGATTTACTGTTCTCTAGGGACAACTCTGGCCTTCTACCTTCCTGTCAGGTCTCCACCCCTACCCTAGGGCAACAGAGACAGTTGAAGCTTGTAACCCTTGTACAGCAGATGGTTGGTCCCCCCAGGCCCTCTCCTCACTCAGCAGCTGCCTATAAAGATGGTGTTCACAGAGCCTCGTCACCCAGCGAGTCAAGGGGCTCTGCCCTGCCACTGTAATAGAACTCCAGCGGTGTCTGGCTGGGTTTCTGACACCAGCCACTGCTCCCATCTCTTAGCTACCTCACTACTACCCCCAATCCTAGTACCCGTCTAAAGTCGTAGGGCATTAAAACCGGAAGAGGTCTCACACAGGCCTGTCCAACTCCTTCGACAAGGAGACCAAGACCTAGAAAAGGAACACAGCTTGCTGGAGATAGCACCCTGCTCTGCCCCTGTTCTTAGCTGTGTTTCTTTCATCGTTGCCCATCCTTCCCTGGTGCTGCATTTGAGCATCTCCACAGTCTTGGGTTCTGACATCCGCTGCCTTCCTGTCTGCCCCTCCTCGCCTCCACTGGCTGCTGGGGGTTACAGACAGCAGAAAGTCACAGGCTCCAGCCGTCACCAAGGCTGTTACAGTGCCATCTGACCTCCAGGGTACTGGTGATCATATAGCTGGGGATTGCCAATTACAAAGGGACCAGGTGAGCTATGTCTGTCACTCAAGACCAGAAGTGGGAGACCTGCAGCCCCTGAACCAGCGCATCTTCCAGGGAAGGACTGTTGTTCCCCAGGGGAAATTTCAGCAGCGGTCTGTGTGAGCTCTCTGAGTGCTCGCAGGCCTGGCTCGGGGCTCAAGGATTGAGCTAGCCAGAAAAGAGAGATGCCCATTTTCCTGTAAGAAACGCCTACTTCCTTCCTGTGGTTGGAAGAGACTAACTTGTGAATGACAGCTTACTGCTGCTTTCCGAATCAATTGTTTCTGACAAATAATGGGGGAAAAAATCCAGCAATCCATTCACTTTGATGAATAAAGGGAGCTTTGAGGTAACAGAATCAGAGAAATTGAGATAGCACAGAGGGGTGTGATGGTGTCTAATTCAAATGTAGGCTTTGGAAATTAGCTGTGTGACCTCAGGCAAATTACTTCATGTCTCTGAGCCTCAGCTTCAGGAGGAGGAAGACTTCTGTGAGGCTCAGTAAGCATCACACAAAGCCTGTTTACTGTTGCACATGGAATACTAGGATCTGGGTACACGAGTACAAGCATTTACCCGCTAAGCTACGTGCCCAGCCTGCCATCTGAAATGGCCATCACACGCTAGCTGTGCAACCAGCAACAGAGCAGACCTGGTCCTTAGCCCCAGACCCTGAATTACATCTCATTTGATGCAAAAGCCTTTTCCTCAGTGAAGCCTGGCCGTGACACCTAATTCCGAAAAGGTGCTGTTTGCTTTTATGACTATAGACAGCCCGCACCCCACACACCCCATCCTTATTGACCTCTAAGCTAAGAATCTTATTTTTCTCTTGGCTTGGTCACTCACCTATCAACTCTCATACCTGGGCAAGTCCCAGGCTCCCCAGATGCAACAATGTAGGCAACCCTTCTGCCTAACTGCTTTTCTTTAGATCAGTGTGTTATGGCTCAGGGAAAGGATCTGTCTAAGGCCAGCAAAACAGCTGGAGTCCGAAACAGACTCCGTCATGAGATGCTAACACTGGGTGTCTATGAAGGACTTCCAGAACCCCAACTATGCCAACCTGGAAAGTTCTTAGGAGAAGGCTGAAGTCGTCAGTCCCGATGTCTCTGATACCCAGTTCACAGTGGAGAGGACTTCTCTCTCTCTTTCCAGTAAACTTGGTCTGCTTGGATTCTTCTTTGCCTTCAGCTATGAACACATTCAAAGGGCTTTAACTGTTCAATCTCATGAAGCATGCGCAGGAGCTAAAGACGTGTTAAGAGGAATGCCTCTGGAATGAGAGGACCTGATCTGAGCAGGCCTACAGACGCCTCTCTGCTTCCTCAGTCTTGCCCAGAGGGTCTTGATGCCTGGTTAAACAACCGTCTTAGCAGTGCCCGAGTGTCCTCCCCGATAGTTGCTGTCTGGTACCACCTAGTGCTATGAGAGCCTTGCGGAGTCAGCAACCTGTTTCTTGCAAATTCAAGTTCACTACCAAATTGTTACTGTTGATCGGGTCACAGTTGATGGTTTTCATTGGAAACATCAGAAAAGAAAGTAAGGTACAAACAAAAGCCTCCAATGTGCCAAATAGAATTCTAGATGCTTCTACATATTTATGTATTCTTTGGTGCCCAGCATTAAACATTCCCTTTTGGTTTTGGGCTGGAAACTGAGACTGCTCAACTAGAGAGCAAGGAAATGGGAGTCTTGGCTCCAGTTCTTATTAGAAACCATGAGTCCATCATCCAGTTGTGACCGTTTCTGTTGACCTTGTTATGCTGTGACAGGCACAAGACCTCAGAGCATGCTGCTTGGCTAGCTAGACATCTAGTAGTAAGAAGCTAAGGGCACTTACTGGCTAAAAAAGGAAATAACTTTCTATATGTAAATTCTGACCAAATGGTAGCAGATGCTGAAGAGGCTGGGATTCTGAGCGCGTGTGGGCCAAGGCCCGGGACACATGACTAGGGCCAGAAGCAGCATAAGCAAGAGCTGCTCTGCCGATAAAACAGAAGGTAACAGAAGAGACCCCGGCTTCTTGTGGGACTGGCTACAGTGAGCAATGCCCCGTTCCCAGGTTGGGACTGGCGTCCTGGATGCAGGTTTGCCATACTTGGTTGGTTCGAAGAGTTTTTGTCTTTTCCTTTTTAAAGACAAAGGGTTTTGGGATCAGAGTGGTAAGTCAGCTTCCTTCGCTGCCTTTGCGAACCATGGGACTTTGGACCAGTTACCAAACCCTGAGACCTCCGTTTTCTCTTCTGTGAAATGGGATCATATGATTTCCCGGAGAGAGTTAATGGATGGGTTTTAAATGACGCCTTTTAAAGAGCTGCGCACATGGAAATCCATCTTGCCCTCAGTGCTAATGTTCTTGTGGTGCCTGTTCTACAGTTGTCTCATAAAGATAGGTTGAGTCTAAGAGATCTCTGCTGCCGCTGTGAAGCTCTCTATACATCTATTACAAGACCGTAGGAACAATAGAGACATTTGAGTATTGTCATAGAGTTTTCCTTACTAATTGCGTAGGAACTAATCAACCCCTGCAGGGTCATTAATAAGGACCTCCCACTATTTCATTGTAAATTAATGTATTTCTACACACTGCCCTCTTCTAACTACCCCTTTTCAATATTTCAAGAGGAAAATGATTGCTTTCCTAACACAACTTTTTCTTCATTCTGCCTCCTTCCTTTACCCTCTTGGCTTCAAAACAACAATGTCTGGCAGGTGTCTCTGAACCCACCAATCCGTCCTTGCCAGAATAAAATAATTTGATTTTAAAAGGAGTCAATCCCCTACTTGAGTAGGAGGAAAACTGTATCCCATCCACCTGTCTCTTTCCTCCTCTCTCCCACCTCCATCTTCCTCTCCCTTATACAGTGATCAAGGTTCAGGGATGCTGGCCCCTCCTCACCCTCTAGTGCTGGGAAGTAGCTCACAGCCCAGCTCAGCAGCAGCAGCTACTGTCAGGTGCCTGGTCAATCCCTTGAGAACTTAAACCTGAAATGTAAGAATTACTCCAACTTCTTAAATCAGCTCCCAGTGTAACAACCGTCCCATGTGCATCATACAAAAGTGGCCAGTTTCTTCTGGTGGGGCTTTGCCCAAGAACGGCAGGGCAGGCAATTCTGATGGAAAATAGCACCGTTGTTTAGATGGAACTCTGCTACCAGGTGTTCCATGATCAGTGTTTGACTCCAGCTTCACCCTTCACTGGTAGTGTGGTCTCACTCTGAGCTCTAAGAGGGAACGAGAAGGACTTCTGTTTCCTCAGCCTGTTGTGAGGCTCAAACATAAACAGTCTGTAATGCTTCTGCGGTGTTCAGCCCACAGAAATATCTCAGTAGATAATATCGCCACCATCATCTACATTCAGTATGTATGTGTGTTGTATGTGTGTATAGGTGTGTATCTGTGTACATGTATGTATGTAGGTGTGTGTGTAACCCTCGATAGACTAGACGACACAGTTGAGAATTTCAAGGACAGTAAAGACGATTGAGATAGCTGAGAACTTAGACTAGTCTTGCATGGAACTCTTCCCGCTTGTTTTCAGGGGAAACTACCAGGAAAGGAGCAATCAGAAAACCGTACACAAGGGCTCGCAGACGACATTCCTGAGGGCACTTTACAGCCACCTTTACCGTCTGGCAGGGCACAGTCACTCAGTAAACACTTCACGCACTAAACTGCACTGGCGCAATGCTGTGCCTGGGGCATTCTTCGAGGAGGCCCTTTGGGTCCCCTTACGACAGAATTCTCTTAATTGGGAAGCAAGTCAACCCTCCTCTGCACTGCATTCCGCTGCATGGTGAGCGAGATTGAGGCAGCGTCCCGGGGGATCGCTATTATTACCATGAATAACAGCCTTTATTGAGAAGCGGAGATCTATAAGATACTGTCCAGAGCGTGTGTGTTGTCCAGAATTAGCCTCTGTGCAGTGGTCTTGCAATCTAATTTAGACAAACTTGGAAAAGTTTCCCAAGTAGTCTGAGGGGAGGAGGCACGGAGAAATGGCCCACAGTGATGCTGTCTGCTGTAGTAGACAGATCCAGTCCTGATTAGCCAAGCAGAGGTCGCTCTCACCAGCAGAAGGAAGTGGCTTCCATCTCCTTGGTGTTCTGTCATGGAACAGGAGTCTCTAAGTCAGCTTCCCAGAAGGGACAATAACTCCTAAGTAGAGCTAACTCTGTGTTCAGTTTTGTCCTTTTCTTCAGCACTTGAGAAATATCAGCCTCAATCCATTTGGTCCTGGAGTCATGTGAATTCTATTCTTCCTCCACTGTTGTTTTTATGGTCTACGTACCACCAGGTGCATGACACAACACGGGAGGGGAATTCCTTGAGGAGACCACAAAGAGACACGGCCAGTGGAGCAAATGGCTCTTAGTATGTTTGTGAGACCCCCAAAGACTTTCCAGTGTACCCCAAGGCTCAGAAGCTGGCAAGGACACACAGAAGTTGTTGTCAGGCATTATGTTAGAAAGTTTGCTACATGTGACCCCAGAGAACAAAATTGTTACCAAAGACTATAGACGATTTCCATCTTACCCCTTTGGGAACTGCTTGTTCATTCATAATATGCATTCTTGAACAGGAGAGATGAAGGTGTAATTCTAGAAGCATGTTGGGGGACACCGGCCTCTTGTGGCCTACATGGTTTATGCTGCAACCATTCTTTTTTTTTTTTTTTTTTTTGGTTTTTCGAGACCAGGTTTCTCTGTGGTTTGGAGCCTGTCCTGGAACTAGCTTTGTAGACCAGGCTGGTCTCGAACTCACAGAGATCCGCCTGCCTCTGCCTCCCAAGTGCTGGGATTAAAGGCGTGTGCCACCACCGCCCGGCTATGCTGCAACCATTCTTAACGGAGTAATGAAGATTGTGACTTGTATATTCCGTAACATCCTGAGCTCCCTGGGAGGGAACCTTCTCAGGCTCTGCCTTCAGAAGCAAGGCACATACTGGTCATAGTGAACGCAGGAATTGAAAACTATTCTGAACTCTGAGGCATGACCTTTAAAGTCTCCTGCAGTCTCATGCTGGCCTCCTAGCCAGGCTCCCTCCTCTTTTTGTTTGTTTGTTTGTTTGTTTTGTTTTTCGAGACAGGGTTTCTCTGTGGCGTTGGAGCCTGTCCTGGAACTAGCTTTGTAGACCAAGCTGGCCTCGAACTCATAGAGATCCACCTGCCTTTGCCTCCCGAGTGCTGGGATTAAAGGCATGCACCACCACCACCGCCCAGCGACTCCCTCCTATTTGCACCCAAAAACCATGCCAGTTCTTGTCCCACTGAGCTCCTTCCTGCAGTGCTCTTCGTCTGAAATGTCCCCACATCTCCTGCATCTCCTCTTCCCATTGTGCCCTGATAAACTTCACATCTACTAAGGCTGCCTCCTCCGGGAAGTCCTCTTACCCGCCCACCTGTGCCTGCTTTCCCTTCTAGCTGAGGGCAATGCTATTTCACGTGTTCGTATGACGCATCACATCTAGTTTCTCGTTCGATTATGGGTTTATTTGTGCTCCTCCACAGCGCAGTGTTTCTTTAACATAGAGTCATATCGGCCTTCGGGTCTATGAGTTCTAGCACTGGACTAGTGTAAGAAGACACTCAGAAAGTGCTCAAGATGAAATGAGTTATGCTTCCCTGCATACTTTCCCCAGCTCTATATATAGCATAGGTTACGTCAAGGGAGCATAATAAATATTTGCTTGATTGCATAAAAGCTGACCCGGGCATTATCACTAACCAGCAGATTCATGTCTGAAATCACTCAGTGGTCCCACATTCATGGGAGTTCATGAAGTTCCAAGGGCAGAGACCTGAGGATTGATGAGCTGCATGCTTGGAGGGGAGCTGGAAGGAGACTTACTGGCATTGCACTAGATCAGCCAGAAACTGAAATCCTGGGTCTGCTTCTTTAGTCTTTGTTTCCTTATTCAGCTCATCGCTGTGTTTGCCGCTCTGCAGAACAGGCAATAGTGACCACTGGACAGAGTGTTTGAGGATCCATCATTGACAGGAAACTGCCTATCTGTCATCCTGGAGGTGAAACGCAATCTTGAGTAGAGAAGCGTGGTCCTTGCTCTCCGAGCTGGCAGGAGACCGCAGAGAAGCACATTTTGAGAGCTGAAAAGTGTTAGTTGTATTACTGGGTTTCAGAAAGGAGATTTGAACCTCCTTGGAGCTTCTTTGTGATGTTGTTAATTGTATAACTTTTCTCGCTGCTGTGACAAAATGCCTTACAAAAGTAATTTATGGAAGGGAGTACTTGTTTTGGCTCACAGCTTAAAAGAGATACGGTTTATTATGGAAGGTGTGGTGAAGAGACGGTGTGATGGCGGGATGGTGGGATGGCGGGATGGCAGGATGGTGGGATGATGGGATGGGGGGACAGTGGGATGGTGTGATGATGGGATGGCAGGATGGCGGGATGGCAGGATGGCGGGATGGCAGGATGGCGGGATGACGGGATGGTGGGATGGTGGGATAGCAGATGGTGGAATGGTGTGATGGTGTGGCGGTGTGATGATGGGATGGTGGGATAGCGGGATGGCAGGATGGTGGCATAGTGGGATGGTGGGATGGTGGGATTGTAAGGCGGTGGGAGTATTCTAGTTAACTACTCCATTGGTGTGATAGACACTGACCAGAAACAACTTGGGAAGAAAAGGGTTTAGTAGGTTCACACTTCCAAGTGGCAGCCTATTATTGATGGAAGGCAAGGCGGAAACTTAGAAACTGATGCAGAGGCCATGAAGAAACACTGCTTGCTGGCTCGCTCCCCGTGGCTCCCTCAGCTTGCTTTCTTACATAATCCAAGACCATTTGTTCACGGTGGGATGTATCATCCCACATCAACTATTAATCAAGAAAATGTCCCACAGACTTCCCCGAAGGCCAGTGTGGCAAGGGTAATTCCTGAGCTGGTGTTCCCTTTTCCAAAGTGACTCTAGTTTGTGTTGAATTGACAAAAGCTCACCAGTGCAGGGAGCTTGTCTGGTCTGGCCACATTTTGTGCAGTCAAGAAGCAGAGAGAAGAATGCTGGTTCTTAACTCACTTTATTCTCTTCCCTTTTCATTCACCCTAGGTCCTAAGTCCACAGGATAGTATCACACATAATCAAGACACATTTTCCCTCCTTGATTAGAAATATTTTTATTCTCTCTCTCTCTCTCTCTCTCTCTCTCTCTCTCTCTCTCTGTGTGTGTGTGTGTGTGTAGGTCAGAAGTCAATATTAGGTGCCTTTCTCAATCTGTCTTTACCTTATTCTTTGAGTAATGGTCTCTTGATGAACCTAGGAATCACTGATTCATCTAGATTAGATGTTTAACATAGATGCTCCTGCCTCTACTTATCTAGGGCTGGGATAGATGCACAATGCTACCCCTGGCCCTTTTTTAAGATTTCTTTTTATTACTATATTAAAAGTGTGTGTGTGCGCGCATGTGTGCACACATGCACATGCACACACTTGCACACACACTATCTGCAGGATCCCTTGGAATGAAGAAGATTGTGTCTGATGCCCTGGACCTAGAGTTGCTAGCAGTTGTAAGTTGCCTGCTATGGGTTTTGAGAACAGAATTTGGGTTCTAGAGATCACCTTTTTTAGCTTAGAGATTGACAGATCTGATCAGTTGCAGAGAGAAGTGGGACATAGTTATCCATGGCTCTTTGAATGGCCCTGTCCCAACGAGCCCTGACAAACCCAGTAAACCAGATTTGAGCTCCCATCAAATGTTGCAATAGCTCCCTGCCCTTCCTTAGTGGATTAACCTCAGCTTTGCTGTACTAACGTGTCCTTCTGAGAGTGTGCACTTAACTTCTCTCCGTAAGGGAAAGAAAGAGAAATAAGTTAAGCAAAAGCAAAGAATCCTTGCTTGACTCTCCTTCATGCTGATTTCCCAGTGCCTAGACAACCTGGCTACTGCAAGCGCTACCCGCTTGCCCCCTGCCCCTCAAAAACAAACCCATAAAATGAATGAGTGAAACGAAAGGTATTCTAGGTGACAGAAACAGAAGAAGCTGAGACGGAGACGTGGAGAAGCACGGTGCATGTGTCTACCTGGAGAACTGGATGTCTGAAATAGTGAGCATGTGACGAAAGGGGACAAAGACAGAATCGGACGGTGCTTGAAGGGTCTCATGAGTGGATCTGGGTTTGGACTTCAGAGTGGTGGGAGGCCAGAGAACACCACAGCCTGAGCGCTGTTGCCATTGTATGCGCTGGATTTATTCACGGCATGGGCAACTTCATTTGACCCTTCCCCCAGCACACTTCCTGCCAAGAAACAGATAATATCTAGAAGCATTTCGTGTGCTGTACACCCAGTCAACTCAGTTAGTAGCTAATCTACAAACTTCTTTGGCCGTGGTTGTCTGGGCCCCAAAGGGACTCAATGTAGCTCCAAAATTGGCTCCAGCTATGGACATTTCGTGTTGAACCCTGAACAGCTGGCACAGGGCAGCGATTGCGAGTTGCTCTCACATAGTCTGAAGGTCATAAGGAAGTCATCATAAGTGAAAGTTCCTTCATCGTCTTTCCTCTGCCGGGGACCTGGGGTCTGTCTTACTCTTACACCTCCCTAGATAACTTCTATTATTTCCTCCTCTGGGGCACACTGTCTCTGGTGTTCTAAACAGTCTTTTAAACCCGAGGCATTTCTTCTTCCAGGTGTCACCCCCTTGACCACAAACTAGGGGCGCAGCAGTCAAACCTCTTGACAGACCAGACCAAAGCGTCACAGCCGTTGTCTGAAATTATTTTTATACTTCCCTGGGGACTTGTATGGAATGAATGAGAGAATGAAAAGATCAAGAGAAAATTCTTCGAGGATTAAGTGTGGGATGCTCGTCCCAGATCCTGCAAGAATGTGGCATTCATTTTCAGTTCCTCTCGGTGTCTCACGTCTCCCCCTTTCTGTTCGTCCTTCCTCTTCTCTTTTCTCCGTGGTAGCACACTTTCCCCTCTCTTCTTTTTCCTACCTGGATTCGAGTTGGTGATGGCTTTGGTGTTTGTTTATCTTGTGCTGAGCTCTGCGCCCATTGCTGTTCATATGTCACCCGGCGGACTCTATTGCTGTGTCCCGGCCTCTCCATCCCCTTTGTGGGTGAGGGCAGGAGAGCACAGACTGAATTAATTGTCTGAGCTCAGCATGTAACAACAGGAATTTGAAGTCTGAATACCTCCTATACCTGTGTTCTCTTTCCTGGTAATTGCATGGTTTTATTTTCTCCATTCTTCCCCTTCTCGGTTTCATATTTTGAGATTTATTTTACTTCTAATTATGGGTGCATGTGGATGCAGATGTGCACAAGAAGTCAGAAGAGCGTCCCAGATCCCTTGGGTTGGGAGCCACCATGTGTGTCCTAGAAACTGAACCTGGGTCCTCTGTAGGAGCAACAAGTGCTCTCAACCACTGAACCACTTCTCCGCTCCATCTGTCCGGGTTGTTCAGCTTACTAACGGCACAGCCAAGGAACAAGCAGTTTGCTGGCCCTTGGGCAGAGCACCAGTGCCTCCTATTCCTCTGGGGCTCAGCTCAGATCTACTGAGCACCTATTTGGGCCACTCTCTGGATGACAGAAGAAAAGGCATTGTCTGCTGTCAGAGTCTCCCTGCTGGGAGAAGATGACAAGGGCTGAGTGGAGGATCCTGTACATCACCAAGGTAGCGCAGGAGGGAGCAGGAGACCTAGAGCAGGCAATGGCTGGTAAAAGGGACTCAGCTTTTTTTGGGTGCAAGGGTATGAAACAAGTAGCTGGAAGGAAGGCGTCTTAGTAACTGTTCTACTGCTGTGAAGAGACATCGTAACCAAGGCAACTCTTTTTTTTTAATTAATTAATTTATTTATTAAAGATTTCTGCCTCCTCCCCGCCACTGCCTCCCATTTCCCTCCCCCTCTCCCCACCAGGTCCCCCTCCCCCGATCAAGTCCCCCTCCTCATCAGCCCAAAGAGCACTCAGGGTTCCCTGACCTGTGGGAAGTCCGAGGACCACCCACCTCCATCCAGGTCTAGTAAGGTGAGCATCCAAACTGCCTAGGCTCCCACAAAGCCAGTACGTGCAGTAGGATCAAAAACCCATTGCCATTGTAATAGCCAGAACCTGGAAACAACCTAGATGCCCTTCAATGGAAGAATGGATGAAGAAAGTATGGAATATATACATATTAGAGTACTACTCAGCAGTAAAAAACAAAGACTTCATGAAGTTTGCATACAAATGGATGGAAATAGAAAACACTATCCTGAGTGAGGTAAGCCAGACCCAAAAAGAGGAACATGGGATGTACTCACTCACATTTGGTTTCTAGCCATAAATAAAGGACATTGAGCCAAGGCCACTCTTAAAAGCAAGCGTTTAATTGGAGGCTTGCTTACAGTTTTAGAGGATTAGTCCCATGGTCATCATGGCTTGAAGACATGCATGACACTAGTTTCATTCAGAATATAAAGCTGAGAGCTTTATATTCTGATCCACAGGTGACAGAGAGAGACTGGGCCTGGAGTGGGCTTTGGAAACCACAAAGCCTACTCCCCAGCGACCTCCTCTGACAAGGCCACACCTCCTCCAATAAGGACACACCTCCTCCAATAAGAACACACCTCCTTCAAAAAGCCCACACCTCCTCTGACAAGGCCACACCTCCTCCAATAAGGCCACACCTCCTCCGACAAGGCCGCTGCTTGTCCAATAAGACTTAATCTTTCCTAAACTATTCCAGTAGCTGGGTTCCAAGCAATCAAACATATGAGGCTATGGGGGCCATTCTCATTCAGATACCACAGAGAGCATCTGGGAATCTAGTGGGACTTGGTATGGACAGACAAAGGAAATTCATATGACTTTTTATAAGCAGATCTCTTAGCAAATGGAGCCACAGTTGCAATGACCACACCGTATCACTGACAAGAAGATCAGCATTGTCCTACTGCCTGAAGCTCATGGGAGTTGAAGGTGGGGACTACTGAAAACCCCTGCTATCTGTAAAGTGACCCCAATGTGCCTTTGTTTGCTGTCTTTCCCCATAGCTGATGCACGGCTGCTGATTCTGGTCAGTAGAAACGCCTCTGGGGAAGCGGAGCCTGCTACCCCCACCCCCACCATTGCTCCTCATCTCCTCCTCTCTTCAGCCTTTTAGAGTCAAAGAAAAAAAAAAAAAACTCTGCCTAAGAGCCATTCAAAACATATGGAACATTTATGGTGTGAATTTCAGTATATCACGTTCTTCACGCCGTTGGACCCTCCAGATCCTCTGGTATAGCTCCTCCAGCTCCACTTGAATGAGAGGAAACAGACTTAGTTAAGTAAGCGCTCAGAAACACATGGCAGGCTCCATGTTTCCCAACTCTGCATATAGTGCCTGGACTGCTGGCATGAGAATCAGCTGAAAGCCTTGTTGCAAATCCAGATTCCTAAGAGGCCACCCCAGTAGCTAGAAGAACGGAATAGAAATGGTTGGGTTGGGAACGGAGCTGGCATACAATTCCTTTTCAGGAATTAGCTTTGTTAGGAAAAAGGTTCTCAAAACCGTAATTGGGCCTTGAGGTGAGGGAGCATTAGAAAGGAACACTATAGGGCTAGAGAATTAGCTCAATGGGTAGAGCATTGGCTTCTCTTCCAGAGGACCCAGGTTCAATTCCCAGCACTGCCGTGGTGGCTCGCAACTGTTTGTAACCCAGTCTAGGGGATCTGATGCCCTCTTCTGGCTTCTGCAGGCATTGCATATACACGGTGCTTAGGCATATAGGCAAAACACACACATACATATTCATAAATACATACACACATATGTACATACATACAGAAGGAAAGAAAAGAACAGGACAATCATACAAATAATAAAACAAAGGTTTAAAGTATAAAACCAAAATACAGGCTTCATTAAGAGGGTTAGCTTAAAGAAAGGAGAGAGGGGCTGGAGAGACGGCTCAGTGGTTAAAAGCACTTGCTGTTCTTTCTGAGGACCTAGGTGCAGTTCCCAGCACACATGGAAGCTTTGAGCCATCCATAACTCCAGTTCTAGGTGACCCAGTGCCCTCTTCTTGCTCCCCCCCCCCCTGGGTACCAGGAGCACATATGGTGCACACATATGCATGCAGGAAAAAAACACTCAGACATACAATAAAAATAAATCATTTTTTAAGAGAAAGGATGTGAAGTAACCGTTACTGTAGAATGAGAGTGGGGGAGGCCCAGAAGAGAGAGCTCTCAGAGAAGAGAAATCCCTAAACGAAGGCGGTATTTGGTTTTTAATATCCTTCTGGGGGTGGCAGGACCTTTCCTGTTGCATGGTCTAGCTCAACATAATGTACACAACAAAAAGCACAGAGAAGTCAGGTGCTGGTGAAGACCATTAATTAGGGCCCACTGTTAGGCTACAACGCATGTCTTTTTAGCTCTCCATCCTAGGGATTGGGGGTGGGGTCTGGGCCTCTTAGAGAGACTGATGTCCTCAAGGGACAGGCCAGGATCTAACACACTTCACCTTCTGCAGCAGAATGTCTGGGAGTAAGACATGGACGCTCCATTGCCACACACACCTTACATGATGTCTAGAACCTTCATGTGGTGCCATCCCTGACTTGTTTTAGAACTTCCTCTCTACTGTTTGAATGGGAGGGTACTTTTCAGTACATTGGCTTCAAGAAAATGGCACTGGCCTCATTGTGTGTGTGTGTGTGTGTGTGTGTGTGTGTGTGTGTGTCAGTGTGTGGTTGCATGAATCCATGTGCACAGCACGCATGCAGCAGTCCATGAGGCCAGGATTCCCCAAAGTAGGAGTTTCACGGGATTATGAGCTGCCATGTGGGTGCTAGAAACAAAACCTGGGTCCTCTGCAACAGCAGCCAGTGCTCTTGACTGATGAGCCAGCTCTCTTGCCTCGTCCTCATTCAATTCATGTTTTAAGAAAGTAAATTTACTAAATCCACCCCAACCCCCATTCCCTTCTCTTTTCTCCTCACGACTATTCCTCCCAGGCTTCATTTGCTCTTTTTTTTTTTTTTCCACGTCAATCCCTTTAGTACTGTCAGTACATACAAGGGGAAGTGCCATTTACTGCAGCATGGGTACTTCTCAGGGAAAACCTCTTAAGAAAACTGTCTCTTTCCTGGCCAGCAGTCCTAGGCTGCCGGCAGCACCTCCGCTAGGTGTGGGGCTTCATGACTCCCATCCCCACCCAAGACTGGACTTTGTCTTGTGCATGCACCCACAGCTTCTGTCAGTTCATGTGAGGGAAAGCCGGTCAGGAGGACTGTTCTACGGACCTAGCTCCAGATGCCAAGGTCACCTTCCAAAAAAACACAAACAGCTCTAATAATCAGAGGGTAGTTTTTAGACATATAAAATTTATTTTAAACCATCCACAAATAATATGTGTTTTTGAGAAAGGCTCACATGTATCCCTGCTAACCTCTAACTGTAGCCTCTAGGAGACCCTAGGAAGCTTGAGCTCTTGATTCTCCTGCATCCGCTTCCCGAGGGCTCAGATTATAGCTGTGCACGGTCACACCCAGCAAAGGCGGCACTTTCTTAAAGAACACATTGGTATGGCTCAAAGGCCCAGAGCATGATGAGGCCTTCAAACTTCTTGAAACATCCTTCACAGGCATCTTTTTCTCTCTGCAGAAGGTTCGGAGTCGGTCTCCTAAGCTTGGCAAAATGGGTGACTGGAGCTTCCTGGGGGAGTTCCTGGAGGAGGTCCACAAGCACTCCACAGTCATCGGCAAGGTCTGGCTTACCGTCCTGTTCATTTTCCGAATGCTGGTGCTGGGCACCGCTGCTGAGTCTTCCTGGGGAGACGAGCAGGCTGATTTCCGGTGCGATACCATTCAACCTGGTTGCCAGAACGTCTGCTACGACCAAGCCTTCCCCATCTCCCACATTCGCTACTGGGTACTGCAGATCATTTTCGTATCTACGCCGTCTCTGGTCTACATGGGCCATGCCATGCACACAGTGCGCATGCAGGAAAAGCAGAAGCTGCGGGATGCGGAGAAAACCAAAGAGGCCCGTGCCGCCGGTACCTATGAGTACCCGGTGGCAGAGAAGGCAGAGCTGTCCTGCTGGAATGAAGTGGAAGGAAAGATTGTCCTCCGGGGCACACTCCTCAACACCTATGTCTGCACCATTCTCATCCGCACCACCATGGAGGTGGCCTTCATCGTGGGCCAGTACCTCCTCTACGGGATCTTCCTGGACACCCTGCACGTCTGCCGCAGGAGTCCCTGCCCTCACCCCGTCAATTGTTACGTCTCGCGGCCCACAGAGAAGAACGTCTTCATTGTCTTTATGATGGCCGTGGCTGGACTGTCTCTCTTTCTCAGCTTAGCAGAACTCTACCACCTGGGCTGGAAGAAGATCCGACAGCGCTTTGCCAAGTCCCGGCAGGGGATGGATAAGCAGCAGCTTCTTGGCGCCTCCACCAGCCTAGCCCAGAGCCTCACTTCTCCCCCTGTCTTCAGCCAGAGCCTGAACAGAGTGGGCGAGAAGTACTTGGGGGACTTAAGTCATAATATGTGTTCCCAGAAGAATCCAGACACTCTGGCTGCAGAGGAAATGCCGGACCAGGAGCATATTTCTCGAGGTTTCAACATGCAATATAGCCAGAAGCCCGAGGAGCCCAATGGAGCCTCTCTGAGCCACGACCTTCCTCCGAGCTACCGTGCTGACAAGCGCCGCCTTAGCAAGGCCAGCAGCAAAGCAAGGTCAGATGACCTGTCAGTGTGACCCTCTGAGGGAAGGCCAGTCCCAGAAGGGATCTCGGGAGGCTGCAACAGGAAGAAGCAGTCTCTCAGGACGGTATATTCTCCCACTCAGCGCTGCCATGCTCCTTCCGGTCCCGGGTCTGGATAGCATTGCTCATCCATTCTCAAAATCACAGTTCGAAGGTCTTCTCAAGGACAGGGCTATTCCTCAGGACTCATCCTCTACCAGGACACACAGTGAAGCCTTTCACGTGATTTATGAAATTGGATAGGGTGGAGGCAGGAACGGGAACCATGACAAATCTGGCCTGGGAAGGACAGACATGAAGATTCAACACCAGCAACATACCAGATAGAAACTCCAGGTCTTGGCTTCTTTGGTACTATCCCCCTCCTTTTTTTTATTTCTTCTTTCTTTTTCTTTTTCTTTCTTTTTTTTTTTTTTTTTTTTTGGAAGAGTCCAAGGTTCTTAGCCAGTTGAGACTGTTCATCAAGTAATTTGTATTGTATCATCCCCTTGAATCTTTTGCTTCCATGGGTCATCCCTCCCAGTGGTGCTGAGTTGACCGTGAGCTGCCCTTGGCTACACCTCCTTCCTCCCCATCTTAAGGGGGTATCCTTAGTCCTTGGCCAGAATCAGCTTAACAAGTGCCTTGGTATGTGCCTTTGGCAAGCATCCCATGGTAGTGATGTAGCCTTTCTGCCAGGAGAGACACCCAGCTCCTAAGGGCGCCGAATCCTCTAGGGAGTCACTGTACACACAGGTAGCACTGGCATCGCCGCCCCTGTCATCCTACGGTCCTTTACAGATCAACCTAATGATAGAAACCATCCTTGCCCGCCTCCTTGGCTCCTCACCCAGGGCTCCTCTCAAATCTTTATAAACAGGAATGTCCAAGAAGCCACTATCCCCGAACCCTGGCCAGATTACCAGTAACCAAGTTCAGGGAAAGTTTCCCAGCATCTGGGGAAACAAGCAAAGCATTGTGCTTCTCCTAGGAAAAAGCAATTCTGCTGTTAAAATGAAAATTTAAGAAAATGAGAGAAGATACTAGAAAACTATTTTCCCTCCTATGTATGTCGTTCACTGTCTGACTGCCAAGAGGAAGCAAGGTGACAGCTACCGAGGCCCCAAATCTTTCTCAGAGATATCAAGGGGACATAGAAGAAGGAGGGGCTGTTTTGGGCAAAGCCCTTATTTAAATTCCTATGTTTCCTTGATAACCTTAGGAATATACCAGGGAAGGACTGCAGAAAAGCCCTGCCTTCCTCAGGGTCTAGCCTGGGGTCTCTACTGAGTAGATCCATATTAGGTTGTCTTCCATTTTTTTTTACACAGATAAAAGATGCTCAGGATCGTATACCGAGACTCATAGACATGATGCTGCATTAAAATAGATCCATGTGTGTGCACACGTGCGTGCATACATGTATATAGGTGTGTGTGCATATGTATGGGCATATGCATGTGTGTGTACCTGCTTATAGGATGGTGAAGAAATGTCCTAAAGAATGGTAAGGAAGTGAGAAGTGTGTAGAGAAGTTTGGGTCTTCCTGCCCCGCATGCAGCTGTTTGGCAGGAGGGCGGGGCTTACATCATCAGCCTAAGGGGACAGGCATGAGAAGTCAGTACAGGAGGGTGAAGGCTCAGAGGTCAGTCTCTGCCCCCGACCATCACTGGGACCCTCGGCTGGCATTTGGATGGTACTGGTGGATAGAAAGGAAGGCTTGGGAAGGAAGAAATGACAGGATACTTGGGAAACCACGACGCCGCCCCCCCCCCCGCCCCCGCCCTGCCAACACATTTCATTCATTATGATTCTCTGTCCTTCTCGTTATGGGATGTGTTTGTTTTCCAAAATGAGTGTTTTTGAATTAGAAACTCGCCTTTGAATGGCGAGGTTTTCAGAGGGGAAAAGGGATATAACATGTGTAACTTGTTTTCAATAAAATCTGCCTCTATATGTTAGCTCTGGTTTGTGTGTCCTTCGATGCAACTTTAAGAGGGTGACAGACTCGATGGGGGAGGGAGGGCATGGAGTTTCAGCTGCTGATTTCCATCTGGCCTGCTGTGAGCTCCCGCACATCTGAGGCCTTGTTTCTCCCCTGTAAATTGGATCTAGTGATGTCTATTCCATTAGGCCATGAGGTGAGAGACTCCTTGGGAAGAGAAGAGCCAATTATTTCAGACTTAATAGTTTGCAATTAAGTGGTAACTGTTGTTATTATTTTCAGTACAGAGTGGTTGAGAATCTGAAGTGTTAAGGGATGGCTCCAGAGCTCCCCTTTTGGGGCCCACAGTGTGATCTACCGAAGGTGAACAAATGAACTCCTGTAAAGGAAGCAATTGGGGGCCCCCAGGAGAAGACTCAGTGGATAAGAGCACTTGATATGCAAATGTGAGGACCTGAGTTTGAATCCTCAGCACCTACATAAAAGCTAGGTGTGGTCATTGGCTTGTCGATTGGCCAAGTGGGGTGGAAATGGAAAGTTGCGAGGTACCAGCCTAGCTCCGGGTTCAGGTGACAAAAGACTATAGGACAGGGTACTTGATGTTCTTCTCTGTGTGTATGTGTGCCCCCTGCATATAATACATGTGCCATACATCCCCACATACACCACTCACTCACCCATAAACTACATATATCACACAGTCACATAATGTAGTGGTTTGAAAAAAAAAAAATGACCCTCAAAGGGAGTAGCGCTGTTAGGAGGCGTGGTCTTGTTGGAGGAAGTGTTGTTACTGTGGAGACAGGTTTTGAGATCTCATATATGCTCAAGATACCACCCAGTGTCACAGAGCCTCTCCTGTTGCCTGCAAGGTGTAGAACTCTCAATTCCTTCTCCAGTACTATTCCTGCCTGCGTGCCACCCTGTCCCGCCGTGATGATTAGGAACTGAACCTCTGAACGCTAAGCAAGCTACCCCAATTAAATGTTTTCCTTTATAAGATTTGCTGTGGTAGCCGGGCGGTGGTGGCACACGCCTTGAATCCCAGCACTCAGGAGGCAGAGGCAGGCGGATCTCTGTGAGTTCGAGACCAGCCTGGTCTACAAGAGCTAGTTCCAGGACAGGCTCCAAAAAACCACAGAGAAACCCTGTCTCAAAAAACCAAAAAAAAAAAAAA
>NW_026068114.1:582471-614374 GCF_014885135.2 Alexandromys fortis
ATGAAGGTTAATATTCAGGGGGATGCCTATATGTTTTTCTTTGGGTTCACCTTCTTATTTATTTAGCTTCTTTAGGATCACGAATTATAGGTTCAATGTCCTTTATTTATGGCTAGAAACCAAATATGAGTGAGTACATCCCATGTTCCTCTTTATAGACATGGAAGTTGAGGTACAGGAAGGTTCTCCAACAGCTGGGTGGTTTCTCACTGGCCTCTTAATGAGATCACATGTCTTTGAAAATGGTGAAATAATTCTTGCTCCAAACAAGGACCAAAGGCCATCTTAGCCCTTTATTGCCAAATAGGCTACCATTCCTAATGAAAGAAACTAAGGCCGGGGAAAAGAAACAAGCATCATCATCTTCATTACCACCAATCTGTTTGTCTTCATAGACAAGGTTGTTGGAGATCTTGCTGATTATCACACGTGGATTGAGACGGTATTCACCAGCCCCTGTCCACAGATAAGGTTCCAAGGCCAGCCGGACTGCAGTAGTCCTAGTGGAAAAGAACCTATAACACATCTCATTGCTTTCTCAACATGGCTCTCCACGGAGCGGGGCAGATGCTGCTCAGAGCTCCAAAGCTTGAAGGATTTATGTAACGTCTCAGCCTTGTGGTTGTTTCTCTTCAGCTTCCAACCGTTCAGCGGTAAGAGCACACACTGATGAATAATACAGTAAGCACACTCTGAGTTCAGGCTCTTCCCGGTCCCTTTCCATAATTTCTTCCTTAAATGTCAGCTAAGAATTTCTACCCGGCTGGAGTGCTGATGGCTCAGCAGTTAAGAGTGATTGTTGCTCTTGGAGAAGCTTGGTTCCCAGCACCCACACTGGGTGGCTCCCAACCATCTGTAACTCCTGATCCAGGGGATCTGACGCCCTCTTCTGATCTCCTCAGGGATCTGCACACAGATGTGCACACACACACACACACACACACACACACACACACACACACACACGGGGAGAGAGAGACAGAGACAGAGAGAGGGAGAGAAAGAGAGAGGAGAGAGAGAGAGAAATAAATAATAAAATAAATCTTAAAATGATCACTCCTAGCACTGGGTCTCATTCCACTGGCCAGAGAGTATTTATTCATGATTAGATGTTAGCATCTCTCCTTTGAGTCACAGTGTGAATATGACTGGATGGGGGCAGTTATAAACAGCAAATGTGGAGGCAGAGAGACCAATAAGCACAGGAGCAGGCACTCTAGAGGTTCTTTGAAGAACTGTTTTCATGATATATGCAAGTGAAAAAAATAGTGAGCCTGAGGGAAGCTGCCAAAATCAGCACCCCTTTCAGGAAGTTCCGGGAGCCCTATAGACAGCCCTCAGAGTAAACAGAACTTGCCAATGCTAGATGAGCAGAAAGAACAGGGATAGTGGGCTCTCTTGGGTCCCCTGAAGGTCGTCAGACATTGGTGGAAACTGTAATTGGTGTTTTCACTGGGAAGAAGAAAAACTAGCATTTAACAATTTATTCATTCATTCATTAGTATCAGGGTCTCGCGTAGCCCAGGCTAGCCTCAAGCTCTATGTTCCTGAAGATCTTAAGTTCCAGATGCTACTGCTTCTGCCTCCTGAGTGCTGGGCTCACACTCACATTGACCAGGCCAACCAGGTTCTAGAAACACAGCGTTACAAAGCAGACGTGGTCCCTGCTCTTTCCTGCTTATAATAAGTAAACAAAAAGATCCCTGACTTCCAAACCATGTTAAATACCACAAAGGAATCAAACTGGGGGAAGCAGAAGGCTGGGGGTAGGGGACATCTGCAGACCAAGGGAGTGCAAAGTTCTTTCTGAGGAAGTGGAAACTCACATATGACACTGGAAAGCCAGCTGCTGATGAGCCGGGCAGGGAATCCAGGTTCCTTCTAGGGAAATCCAAAGCGGTTGTCCCTTATTTCAGTCAGGCTGAACACTTTTGAAAGATACAGAACTCAGGTGGTGCCTACAACAGAGCTGTTTGGCCCTGTTGTTGTAAAACACGCTTACCTTTTCCTGCAAAAACCTTAAGGGACAGAAGCCTTTCCACTGAAGCAAATGGGGAGACATTTAGAGAAGACTTGAATGAGAGCAACTAAATACCAGCATCAGGCTGAACGGAAAAGTCCCCGTGAAGGCTGCGAGGATTATTCCCAACAGTGTCTACTCTTAGGACATCCTTGGGTCTTTGAAGTTAGGCTTGTTCCCTGAAGTGGACATGGGAGAGGAGATGGGGTTGCTCCACAGGCCCAGAAGGGTACCAGGACCAGTTGGCAGAAAGGGGGTAGGAAAGAGCCTACTGTGTGTTCCAGGGTAGCCTTGGCATCAGAGAAGTCAAAGCATAAGACCTCACACAGAGAAAGGTGGGCAGTGAGGATGCAGACTCAGGGAAGTCAGGCTGTAGAAACTGTGCATGACACCACTCATGTAGGCAAGTCAGGAACATAGCTCAGCAGTCAGGACCGCAGCCCCTGATGTGGAAGTGGAGTCAGTCTCTAGGCTCAGTGCAGGAAGGCTGACAGGGCAAAGTTGAGCTTTCTCCGGAGGGCTGGGTCCTTCACCAGGGTACCAGGACAGAGCCCCACACAGTGCAAGGTGAAACTGTTAGTGAAATCACAGTGAGATGCAGATAATAGAGCCATTGCCTATAATATGGTACTGATACATCAGACTAAAGAGGACCAATAGTAAGAGTTCCAGGCACCTAAGGAAGTAATGGAAGCAGATGGGGAGATCATTTTTATCATAGAGCTACTCCAGTGCTACTCTGAAATCACTCCTTCACCTATAGCCCTGGGGAAGTTATAGTTTGGTTTAAAAAAAAAAAAGTCTCAAGTTCCCGTCCATACCTTTTACCTGGTGGAATTTTCCATTACCCCCATTCAAGAACCTTGTGGACATAATACTGGTAACAAGGGTTTCCCCAAGGAGAAAGACCCATGTCAAGCCTTTCAGGAACGTTCGTTTTCTTGAGTTCTGTCGGTTAGCCAAGGCTGAAGGTCCTCGGGAGCTACCAAGCAACATGGGGACTCAGGACTAGGTAGGAAGTTATGCTATACCTTCCTGGGGTGGTCATTTAAGTGAGACAGGACATAGTCCAAAGAGGCTTAAGTTTATTAGTAGCTGATTTAAAGGTATACATTTGAAAACCAGCATAAAAATCTGTAAAGGGTATGGTTGGCTGGGTGAAGGTCAACTTGAAAAACTCCTAGAGTTTGATAACGGTAATGAAATCAAGTTGCAGTTAAGCGCTTATGGCGTGACAGGCTCTGGGATGAGGTTTATAATTTATAATGAGTTATAATTTCAGCCTAGCAATAGTCCTGTGAGAGCTCCTAAGGCCGTCACAGATGAGGAAACAAACTCAAGGATGCTGCAAACCTACACAGCTCGTACACACCACGGCCTGTGTCTCTTGTCTATGTTAGGTGTCTCTCAAGTATTTGTAATATATTCTTAGGGGAAAAGCAAGCCAGAAAATTATACATGCACCATGCTTCAATGCGCAAAAGTAGGTGTTTAGGAGAACGAAGGTCCGGGAACAGCCCGGATGAGAGCAGCTGGGGCCGTGTGATAAGTCTTTAGGATGCTTTCGTTCTCTCTTGCCTGCTAGTTTACTGTTACCATGTTATTTTTAAAATAAAAATTTTGATATATTTATATACAACCTTTTGCCTAAATTGGGTGCTGCCCTGGGTGGCTGCCAGGAGCTGCCTTTCCCCATTTCCACAGAACTTATACTTGGGAACATTTTTCTCTGCTTGGGCTTTGACTGCCACCCTTAAATGGAATAAAGTTAGCCAGAGACGCCATCCTGGATCCAGGCTGCGACCGTGGCAGCGGAGGGTCTGCCAGCTGTAGACTCTGGAGATGGCTGAGCCCTGGAGCACGTGTGGAAGGCTGACATCCAGCCCTTGGTCTTGCACACCTTCTGTGTGGTGAGTGTGGACAGCGCCCCACTCTACAAGAGGTCAGGGCCTCGGGGCAGCCGTCACCCGGGAGGACAGCAGTTAGAGAGAAACCTGGCCTAAGCCAGCTCAGGGTTGATTGCTTCACAGGGGAGAAGGGCTCAGGGTGGTAGAAGGGGAAAGAGCTACAGAAGGGTCACAGAACAAGGAAGGACACACATTCAGGAAGAGCTCCAAGAGAAGATCGTGTTTGGGGTGGCTTTAAAAGAAGAATAAGATTTTATTATGACAAGGGAGACTTTTGAGTGGGAGAAAATAGCACAGGTTTAACCACATACACACACATCTCACAGCACGCCACACCACGCCACGCCACGCCACACCATGCCACACCCCAGCAGAACAAATGACAGAGTGGCATGGTTGACTTCAGAATCTGGGAGAAATTTTGAGTGGAACTGAAGGAGATGGTGAAGCCAGGAGGATGACATATCTTTGAAAGACGAGAAACTGACTGGGGGCCACAGGGAGCTTTGCTTCAGAGTGACTAAAGACGACCGCATTTCAGACCCAGAGGCTGGGAGAGTGTCCAGACAGGGTTAGAGACAAAATCAGGGCTTCACTCAATTGTGGAATTGGTTAGGCATGGGTGAAGGATGGTGGCAGAGGAAGCCAGAGACAAGGAAGATGTTTTAGGTCTCTGTGATTCTTTAGTCAATAAAAGTGAATCCCTTCATCATTCAACAAAAATTAGAAGTGTGCTTGCCCTGTGCCTCACAGAGCACCAGGACATGGGATTTAAGGATAAAAGCCATGGTGATCATACAGCAAGAGGGTAATAAATACATTACCTTCAGTCTCACTTCAGGTCTTTCCCTGCCTCCTGCTCCAGGTAACCCGGATACTGTGAGATCCAACCCCACACGGGAGCATCTCTCCTCACCTGGAGTTCCCCCATGACACAGAAGTAGGGCCCAATCAGGGATTGTACTAACACATGAACAGCCTAAAAGTGTGGGAGTCAAAGCAAGATGGGCCGAACCTCTGACCAGGGGGAGGCAGAGGCCCTTTACCACCCCAGTTCTACTACCCCGGCAACTCCTGCCCCATCCCACTACCCGGCAATGCTGGCTCTGGCCCACAGGGTTTCTTAGCTGTGCAAGGCCTTTGGACTGAGAAGCCAGCTCCACTTGGACATTCTTGGCCTAATTGCATCTTCCTGTTGGCTTCACCTCTTTTCTGCCTCTCTCCCCTGGAGCCCACTCTTGTCTCTAGAGCTGCACACCCCGGTGATACGTCATCACACCAGCCTCCGCCTTGGTCTCTGTTCCAGATGCTAGACTCATCTGGAATCCAGCTCTTCTCCATACTCCATAGTCTAGTGTTCAGACCAAGGCCGGAACACCGATGAGCGACAAGTGTATGTGTGCAGGCAAAAACAATTCTGACCATTGAAGTGTCTGTCCTGCCGTTACATGGATCTGCAGGGATTCTCCTGATGCCTTGTGTCAGTGTGCAAGAATGCAACTGAACAGGAGTCTGTGTTACACAGCACTAGGGCCACAGAGGGCTGGTAAGAGATGCCAGAAAAGACCCAACAGCTTAAAGTTGTCCTCAGCTCCTTGGGTTCTACAGTCTTCCACTGCCTCACTTTATAAAAGCTCACAAGTTAGCTTTTTTAAAAAAAGATTTTATTTTTATTATTTTTTTTCAGAGTACAAATAGGTATTTATTTCATTTGTAAATATTATATATTTCAATTTAAGGAAACCTCTAAGTACATTAATATTCTTCTTATAGATTTTTTTAAAAGATTTATTTATTTATTATGTATACAACATTCCTTCCATGTATGCCTTTGTAGGATAGACTGGACGCTCACATCCACTTCCGAACTGATAACCCTCGGTTGTTGTTTTTTTCATTCTTCTAATTTTCAATAAGAAAGGGAGGAAAAATATAAAGGGGTGAGTCTCCTCTCTCCAGGTTCTAAAAAGGCTTCACCCTTGAAATAGCCTCAAAATTTTAGTTGTTAAAAATAACACACCCACACCACACCCCACTTATTGGGGCTCTATCTTAACATTTATATCAGCCTTTAAGTATTTAAAAGGTGTGTTTACCTATTTGTTTTCGTATCTGTGTGTGTACTGATAGGATGGTGAAGGAAAGTCGTGCCGCAGTGTGTGTATGGAAGTCTGATGGCAACTTACGGGAGTCTGTTCTCTACAGTTCTTTCTGACCACCATGTAGGTCTCAGGATGTCAGCTTGGCGCTAAGGACCTTTACCTGCTGAGTCACGCCTTTTACCTGGAGGGTTTTCTGGAGGTGCAAAGTGACCAGGGTGACTGTGGCTTTTCTCTCCCCTGTGGCTCTGGCAGGAGGGCCAAGAGTGTAGAGGTGTTGAGTTCCGGATGGCCAGGGCTCTTCAGCTGGTGGGGGAGAGTGAGAGGCGCCCTCTGACAGCTGCTCTGGGACATGTCAGGGTGGAGATAGAACGGCTCTGTGTGGCAGCCAAGCGTTCACAGGGAAACACCTCTGGCTTTTCAAACACTGCTCTTTCTGCTTCCTCTCCCTGGCACCTACTTAGACGCTGCCATTCTAAGTCCCTCTTGCTTGCAACACTCCTTCCACGCTGCTGGCTCTCCTTTCCCACCCAGCCGAGCACTCAGTCATGGGCAGCTGGATTAAATGCCCATGACTCACCAAGTAAACCCCGGAAAGCCAGCATGCCTGACGGTTTTTTACCGTCACCCTCTGTTCCTTGTCCAGGAGCCATAGGCTACTAGCAATGAAAATGTAACTCTTATTTTCCAGAAAATAGCAAAACTTCTAGAACCCTGGGGCTGAGCAGTCATCTGGCTTTAGTGTCCACTTCTGGGAGCTCTTCCTTGTAGTGTCCAGCTTCTTCTGAGCGGCTCTACCGCCAGCACAGCAGGGTGCTTGGGCTTAGTTGTCCTGACTTCACAGCAGCAGGGTGCTTGGGCTGAGTTGTCCTGACTTCACAGCAGCAGGGTGCTTGGGCTGAGTTGTCCTGACTTCACAGCAGCAGGGTGCTTAGGCTGCATTGTCCTGATTTCACAGACTTGGCAGCAGAGTCCAGCTTTGGCCCTTATTTGACTTCTTAGAGCTCTGTTTCCTCATCTATGAGACCTAGGAACAGCATCTAACTCCTTTACGGAACGCATCTGTGGAATGTCTGGTTTCATAATGCTGCGATGGCCTGACAGACTCTGATCGCTCCTGTCATTTCCCTACTCATCCGCAGACAGGCTTGAAGGATGCCTCCCCATCTTTATTTTAATTTTTAGTTAACAGGGTTCTTTTTTTCTCCCCGGTTGAAACCTTGCTCCTGGAGTTGCATCCGGCATGAGTTGCCCTAGTGACCCAGTGAGTCTACGTGAGTAGCAGAGCCACAGCCATAACCCTGTCACTGCCCAGGCCAGGCTCTGACATACTTGCTGTGTCGACAAAGTGACAGCAGCTCTAAACTGCTACTATTCCCACTTTAGAAGCTGAGACAGCAAAGTGAATCTTTCAGAAGCCTTCGAGCTCGCTAGGGACTGGGGTGAGAGTCTCACGTCTCTTTCCAGTCTGATGTTCTGACCTATGACGGGCCCAACTTTAATGGTGCCCTTTCTGCTTCTTCATTCAGCAGCTCAGAGGGAGGGATTTGTAGATGAATACAAGCAGCGGCCTGCTATAGTTGCCTCCATCTCCCTACAAACATCTTAACATGCTAAAGAAGAAGATGTTGGAATGGCTCTGACCTGCAGGCATACTAGGGACACACGTTTGATCCTTTGGCTCTGTATAAAGTTCTGCATCAAACCCACAAACATAATCAGCCTCCTGAGAGCCTGTCCTGTGGGGATGGGTGTTAGCCGGAAGCACAAGGCGCCCAAGTGGGGGCCTCCCGGGGGAACTGCTCCTGGAGCTGAGTGCAGAAGTGGGCACGCAGTGAGTCACTGAGGAAGAAAAGCTAATGGAGTGATGCTCTGATGCTCAGGCGCAGGCTTCTGTGATGGGTTCAGAGCTCTGTGTCTGTCTGTCTGTATGTCTGTCTGTGTCTGTCTGTATTCTTAGGGTCTAAAGCTTGCGACATTTCAGACAGAGCATGTGTTTGGGTGCTGTGCACTGAAACAACAAAAAGTTTTACAATAAAGTTTTAATAGTTCAGGGGAACCTCTTGTGTAGAATCTGATGGAAAGACTAACGAAAGTTTGTATGGGGAAGTCACAGATAATCTTTCTTTCTCTCTCTCTCTCTCTCTCTCTCTCTCTCTCTCTTTCTCTCTCTCTTTCTTTCTTTCTTTCTTTCTTTCTTTCTTTCTTTCTTTCTTTCTTTTTCTCCTTCTGGTAGCTCTGGCTCTAGAACCAAGTGTCTGCCAGGCGAGCACTCTACCACTGAGCCCAGTGTGCTAACATTTTAAAAGCCACTGAGCGAGGTTAGAGATGTGGCTTCCGTAGTTCCAATCTAGCACTGAGAGAAATCTGCTGGGCATGTGAACTACTTATCAACTTAGGTGTGAAAAACACCTTGGAAGACAGGCCCATAACTGTGAATAAAACGCTGAGGAAAGGCAGTGCCTTGAGGTCGTGAGTCACCAATGTTAAACAACTAGAAAGACCTGGACTAGAGAAAAAAACAGAGTAACCTAGTAATCTGAAAAGAAAAGAGACTTTAAAATCTCTAGGTTTTTTTTTTCCACAGAAAAATTTTATATAAAAGTACAAAAGACCCAAAATTGCCAAAGAAATAATAATTCAAGCTAGCAGTGATTTCAAATTATACCATAGGGCCATAGTAGTAAAAACAGTATGGAACTGGTTTAGGAAAATGTGTAGACAGGTTGGGGAGAGCAGGGAACCCAGAAACAAAATCCTGTAACTACAGCCCACACAGTCTTTGACAGAAGTGTCGAAAACATACTCTATGACTTACTTTTCGATTGCTGTGATAAAACACCACGGGCAAGAGACAACTTTCAAAAGAAAGCATTTAATTGGGCTTTCAGTTTCAGAGGGTTAGGGTCCATAATGGCGGCACAGAGGTTTGGTGGCATGAACAGCTCACAGTCTGAACCTTGATCCAAAAACAACAGGAGGTTTTTGAAGTCTCAAACCCTTCCCATGACACACCTCCTCCAACAAGACCACATCTCATAACTCTTCCCAAACTGTCCCACCAACTGGGGACCGGTTACTCAAACTCACACAGGATCCTATGGAGCCTTTGGTTTCACTCAGATCACTAGATGACAGCCTGCCTCTTCGGGAAACGGGAAAAACCAAAAAGCCACTTGTAGAACAATGGGACAACAGAGCCTTGTGCCCTACATTAAAATGAATTCAAACTGGATTTTAAAAACCTCACTTGTGGAACTAGAAAGTCTGAAGCTTTTGGAGGAAGACGGATAGAATGCTGTAAGATACAAACACAGCCAAGGGCTGTCTGCAGGGTTTCAGTGCTGCAGGAACTGACGGTGGGCCTAAGGGCCGACAAAGGAAATTGCTTGCATGGCATTTGAAACCTTCTGCATGATAAAGGAAATGCCTTCAGAACGCAAAGACAGAGGGAAGACATCCTTGTCAGCCACACAGCCAAGGGATTAGTATGTAGACTACACTAAGAGTGCAGAAAGTTAAATACCCATTAAATCCAATCAGTAAATGGCTAATCTTGGTTGTCAACTTGAATGTATTGGAAATCAACTAAAACCAACGCTACCCACACTCCTGTGAGGGATTTTCTTAATGAGATTATTTCAAGCACAAAAATCCACCTTAAATCTGGGCCGCATTCTGGTGGCAGCTCACAAGGAAGGACTTGGAAAGAGGAAGCTTGGCTTTTGCTGGCTGCCCTCACTCTTACCAGCAAATTTGTCTATCCTGTGCTGCGGCCAGAATTAAATACAACTTCTTCAGGATTCCCATGTAGACTGAAGACCAGTTGTACTCCAGGAGTCCTCCAGATGCCAGAACCAAACTGGGATTGCAGAATCCAGATCGTGGCCTGAACAACTACCAGAGTCTTAGCCTATCTATGCTAAGACAGCCAATGTTGAACTGCCTGGACAACATTCTGTTAGCCAGAAAATAAGACACATCACATTACACATTTGCACACACACACACACACACACACACACACACACACACACACAAATTCTGTTCCATTAGAGAACCCTGACTAATAAAGCTATCATCAAGAAAACAAATGATGCAGATGGCCGTGAGGATGTGGAGAAGGTCCCACTCTTGGTGGGAATGATGTAAAACAGTGCAGTCACCATGGAAATCGGTGCAATGGTTCCTCAGAAAGTTAGAAGTAGAATTACCGCATGACCCAGCTATCTAACAATGGAGTAGAATCCTAAAAGTCACCTAGTCATAGAAGATACCTGTATATCCATGTTTATTACAATATTATTCCAAGCTGTACAATCAGACTAGGCATCCATTAACAGATGAATGGATAAAGAAAAATGTGGTATAAACACAATGAGATTTTAACACAACCTTTAAGAAGATTGTGATTTTGCTATTGGCAGGTAAATGGATGGAGCTGGAGATCATCGTCTTGAGTGAAATAAGCCAGACTCAGAGACAACTCTGCCATGAGAGTAGAAGGGAGACTGCTTGGGAATGGAGAAGGGAGCCTGTGAGGGAGGAGGGCTGGGAGAGGAGGGGGTAAGGGGAAGGGTATCAGGAAGGAATTTATCAAGCTGCCCTTCTAGGTTGCTCTGCAGGATCCATAGTGAGCCTCACCATTTGTTGACTTTAAAATATTATATTATGTATCAGTATTTTTTGACATTTATGTCTCTGTACCACATTTGTGGTACACATAGCCAGACAAGGGCATTGGAACCCCTGGAACTAGAATTATAGTTGATTGTTAGCTGCCATGTGGTTCTGGGAATCAAACTCAAGTACTCTGAAAGAGCAGCTATGTTCTTGACCACTGATACATCTCTCCAGCCCCAAATTCAATGGCTCTTAAGGGTCATTGGTTATGTCTCTGACCTACAGGCCCTTCATGATAACTGTACCCACTCTGCCTCTGGTGGCCGAACATTGCGGTAGAGTCTAGAGCCCTCTATGAAACCAGGAAGTCCATTTCAATGCAGCATCTCCATCCCAGGCTCAGCCTAGAAATCCTGACCACGGGTGGATCGGTACAGTGTGCAGACAGCAGCAGTGAGCGGGCTGCGGTCTTTGAACTGCTTAAGGGGCAGCCCCGAGGGAATATTGAGAAGGGAAGTCCTACTATTGTGCAGAGCTTGGAGTGGACTTGTCAAATACATTTTATCTGGGAAGAGAATGACTTGAGAACTGGACGTAAGCCAGTTCATTGACAATAGCTAGTGGTCTGGACAATTGAGAACTTGAAAGAATTAACTAAAATGTCTGGGACAAAGAGTTTTGAGGAAACAGTATATGAATACTTGTAATGGGTCCAGGAAGTAAAAATTTGTTCCATGAGAATGCTCTCTTAAAAGTGTGGGGGCTCTCAAGCAGAGAACAACATTCCTTGCTCTAAGAATTATAGCTTTTTTTTCTTCTCACCCTAATATTTCCTCAATGAGAGTATGAGAACCACTGAGATTGAGTGACAGGTTCAACAACACGGACATTCCTATACACAGGTGACCTGGCCACATCACTACTGAGAACACAGTGTCCTTGGAGCAGTAACTAACCTTGAATCTTCAATAAGGCACGGCAGCCTAAAGGTACCACTTGTAACACATGCCTGGGGGTGGACTTGTTGAATTCTTTATCATGGCGGAGGCAATTTGGATATTGGAGTAGAAATCCATCTGATACAGATTTGCTTTCTCTGTCCACTATGCTTCCGTGAAAAACATCAGGCTTAGTAAATGCCCGAGTTTACGGTCAGTAGCCCACAAGTTTTTCTTAGACATCAGCCTTCATTCTTTCTTTCTCTTCCCCTTTATTCGTATACTTCTCTCAGCATCCTGGGGGCCGCACAAGGCCATCAGAAGCACAGGCTCAAATGAGAAAGTCATAATTAAAGTTGATTTTTTTATAGCTTGTGTCCTTGTTTGTAAGTGAAATCTAGTTTCTTAGATTTATTGTCAGCGTGTGTGTGTGTGTGTGTGTGTGTGTGTGTGTGTTTAAACATGCACACATGCATGCAGGTACCAACAGGAACCAGAAGAGGGTGTCAGATACCCTGAAGCCTGACTTGCAGACAGTTGTGAACCACCCAGTGTAGGTTGTGGGAAGAGAACTCTGGTCCTCTGGAAGAGCAGCAATGATTCTTAACTGCTGAGTCTTCTCTCCAGCCCCATAACTGAAATTTTAATAGACTGTGGCTGCATCAACGTAATTTACATCTTAACGTCCATCATTCTTCCAACTCTACAATATCAAATATTTCTTTATTACCTTTCATTTCACCCTGTCACCTTTCGCTGTATTAAAAGAGCACTATACCCATATCATCTCAGCAGTTCTTCAAAGGATGTCTATGATTTTCATATGCTGTATGTCTCCCTATCGGTATGTAAATCCTACTGTGTCAAAGGCTTTGGCTTTCTTATTACTATTCCCACCCCTTAAACAATTATTATTAGCACAGAGTAATTTAAGACACTAAATAAGTACCCCCCAAAATGAATGACTGGAAAAAGCACAAACAAACATTTGATCTGTGGATGAGTAAACAAAGCCCTAGGGCTGGCCCTGGCAGACATCTCGCGGTCTGCGGTCTTCGTGCCATTACTCTTACAGGTGGGCCCATCAAAAAGCAGGGCGGTCCTGATGTAAACCCAGCATCAGGAGAAGCACAGAGCTCGCTGACCGAATGCCGTTGGGTTGGGCAGTTGCACCGATGTCCGTGAGAAGAGGAACCTCTCAAAGCTCTACCACTCTGCACTCATAGGCAGGCTTTCTTTCAGCCCAGCATGAGAAGACTGTCTTAGAGAGGAGGGGGAGAAGGCAGTAGCCCACTTCTGAGTGGCTTCTTCCCATGGGGCCAACTCCTATTCTGGCTTTGACCTACAGCTTCTTTCCATCTTTGCCAAGGGCGGAGCAGGGCTGGCTGCATCTAAAGCTAAAAATAAATACCCGAGGCTGACACTGTTGGTCAGGGACAGGTGTCTTAGTTCAACTTTGGAATACACAGGATACGCCATCGGACCCTTTCGAGAGGAGACTGGGCCTGGGTGGCAGCTATGGAGGCTGCTGTCCTATCCTGGGCCCTTGAGGTCACCCCAGTCCCACCTGTATCATCTCCATCCCCATAGGCAGCACATCCCCCAACATGGCTTACCTGGCTTCTTCACCACCTCCTGCCCCGTGCAAATTCACAGGGCCACCACCTTTTGAATCAAGAATTACAGTTTCTCAAAGTAAATTGTTCTACCCACAGACAGGAAGTGAAATTACGGCCCCAGAGCAAGGTACCCATTCCCTTGTATTTTGCTCAAGCCCCTGCCCCTGTGTCCCTGTATCTCTGTAGATGTCTGTCAAGAAAGTAAAGAGAACAAAAGCTCCTTCTACCTCTTTTTTGCATAAAAAAGAAGTAGGTGTGTTTGGTGATTGCATTCAGAGCCCTTTCTGCCTCAGTGAAATTGCCCAGATGTATTCCTTCCTAAACTCATATATAGAGCCCTCCCAAGCTGAGCATAGTAGTTGAAGTAGAGGCAGCGAGGAGTGTGTGGCTAAGCCTCACCCACCTTGCTCCATCTTGGTCCCTCCCCTAGGAGCCTGCATGAGCTATGACAACTCTCTGTCATAGCTCAGAGCAGTGTGAGGCCCACAGGGCCCTCGCAGGATGGAATGCATTGAACTTAAGAGAGCGAGGCCAAGGTGAGCATTCAAACCTATGTTCATCTGCGCATGAGTGAGAGAGTGAGTGGCTGAGGTTATGTCAGATGGCCTCAACTGAGTGGCCTTACCAGGAACCAAGGCAAGGCCAGAGACCATGCATGGTTTGGCTTGGCCAAAAAAGACTGAAATGTTCCAGGTATGAGTGAGCATCTGTAGACCATAGTAGAAGGAACCATAGAGAAGCCAGCTAATGGATCCTTGAAAGACAGCCCAGGAAGCTTGGGTGTGATCCAGGAGGCCACAAGGAACCCTGTAACTCTGTCCCGCGGAGCGGCCAAAAGCCTAATGTCTGTGCTAATATAGAATCAGCTCTAGAGGGGCATACGTCTGAACTATAAAAACCTTTAGTGAAGAAAAAAAAAACCCTTTAGTGAGTACTTCGTGCTGCCTCTTGAATGCTTCCCCTCCTCCTGTCTCAGTCTTAGTGCCCAAATATTCTGCCTAAAATGCATCAATATGCTTTTGCCTCTATCCCCAACCCTCACCATCCAAAATGAGTCCACCCAACAACCTGGTTCCTCCTTGAGCTTCCTGAAAAACAAACCCAGAACACTGTGGCACCTTCTCCTTCCGCTCCCTCACTGGATTTTCATGGAATAAAGTTAAGAAAAAAGAAAAAACCCTACACAAGCTCCTGCCCAAAAGAGAAAGGAGGAAGGAATGAAAGGAAGACAGACCCAAGCTTCCACACATCACACCATGGATTTCACCCTCACTTTGTTCTTCATTGCCCTCATGGTTAATATCATTAACTTGACAAGATCTAAATCACCTAGGAGATAAGCCTTTGGGTATATCTATAATGAGGGAAGACCCACCCTGAACGTCGCTGGCACCATTCTATGGGCTGGGGTCCCAGAAGAATCTGTAGGAGAAATCAAGATGAGTACCAGCATCCATGTTCTGCCTTCTCATACAGGAGGTGCAGGGACCAGCAGCCTGGCTCTCTCTGCATAACGAATAGCTTCTTTTTGGACTGTAAGCTGAAAGGACCCCTCCCTGAAGCTACTTTCATCAGGAATTGTGTCTTCTACACACACACAGTGAAGAGTGTGGCTAACACACCGCTGCGTCTACCATCTCCACCTCTGTCCGATCCAGGCTCCACCCACACCTGCTCCCTTTCCCTTCTTTCGAGTTCTTTCCCTCTCTGAGTCTATGTAGAAGACTTGTTTTAAAAACCCAGTCCTAATCTCGTGTACTTCCAAAGTGCTCTAGGGACCCTCCCAGTGAAACTGACTCTCGGGGAACCACATTTGTGGGGTGTATCTCCCCACTCACTTATGTAACAGCCTACTATACAAGCTTTTTATAAATGCCTGCTTCTCCCAGCATGCTGTGTGCTTGTAGAAAGCAAACACCGAATTAACAAAATAAGACCTTAATGAATTTCCTATACTTGCTAACAGAGTTTATGGACCTTTTAAAATAAATGTTCCAGAACTGTGACTAGCCCTCCTGAGCCCAGAATGTGCTGATCTTTCTGGTCCCATAACACCTCCCCCTCGTTCTATAAGTGAGGTCAGCACTAGATAAGAAATGGCACCCTGAGTAGCCAGATTCTCCCACACCCCTCCCAGCCCAGTGTTGTGTCTAACACTGGAGCCAGGCTGGCAGTTTGAGGAAAGGCCTGGCGTCAAGATCAAAACACCAGGACTTTATCATCCCCCCACAACCAATGCTTTCCACCCTCCGCTGCTCTGGGTCTGTTATTGGAGGCTGATGCCGCTTAGCCTGTGACTACTGTAGACAAACACCCACTTAACAATGGAAACAAGCCCAAAAGACAGCCCTCTGCAGTCACGATGGAGCATGCCTGTAGCCGGGCTCCGAGCTAAAGACCATGAGTGAGAGGTTAAGAATGGTGGCCAAGCTCAAGATGGGACGGCCTGCAGCCTGAGTAAGCTTGTGTTCTTCAGGCTACATCTGATGAAACTTCCAACTCCTGCTCCAGGGGAATCAAAGAGCAAGAGGAGAGCAAGGCTGTCCCACAGAAGCCTGTTCAACACAGGAAGCCACTAACTGCCTTAGGCAGCCTTTCAGGAGGAAGAGCATTCTGTCTCTCAGCGTGGAATTCCATCTCCTTCAAGTCCAGCCCCAGGCCCAGTACCAGTTCCAGGCACAAGTGCGGCCAGCAGAAGAGACGACCGCAACAGGATTCTTCTCAGAACACACTTTATTGGAGCACTTACACTTGAGGTTGTAGAGAGGGAAAAGACCCCGTCCCCGTGAAGCAGAAGAATATAAACGGTGCCAGACAAAGCCCTGACGTGTCATCAACCCAATGGCTCAAACCAGAATGGAGTGATCGTGCTAAATTATGATTGGCCAGATTGGATGGCCAGATTGANTTGCGCGCATGCGCACAAGTTGTCTGTCAAGTTTGACGTGGAACAGCAAACCGCGCCCAGGCTCTGTGCCCACGACATGACAGCGCCATGGCGCGCGCTATATCTCCGCGCACTACACACAAGGCCTCTCTGCCTCACAGGATGCTGCCACAGCAGATGTACCCCCCAAATTCTTGTTCTCTCCATGAGTGCAGACCCCTCCCCCTATCATTTACACTCCTGATAGGGGGAGGGTTCTGTGAAGTTTCTGGTGTTTGGAGTGGGTGCCAAAGTGTATCAGCAGAAAGGAGGAAGGTTCTACCTTCCTTCAGAAATGTGGGCCCTTGGCCAGGGTGGACATTGATGGAGGGATGTTCAGTGAGTCTAATGAGGGGAGTTAGACAATATTTGAGGTGAAGGATGCCCTACGATCATTAGAAGCGCTAGATTCATTTACAGTCAGTGGATCCAAGCCACACAGGTGCCGCCGACATCCCAAGAGTTCTGTAGCTTGCTGTGGTCACACAAAGCTCACAGCACATGCAGCCTGGGAACCCAGCAGACCTTCCATGGAGCAGGTTACTCTGTCTGAGTTTGGGGGTGTTTTCCCTTTGCTTTTGGTAGTTCTGGAGATGAACCCAGGCTCACACACGATGGACAGTGTTCTCAGACTGAGCTGCCTCCCCAGCTCCAGTTCCTCCGTGAGTTGGAATGACCGTGGCTCCCCTCCCCTACTTCCAGGCCTTCTGGGAGGCTCAAGTGAGGACATCCTTACAAAATCCTTAGAAACTTCAATAGCTGCACAAATGGGAAGCTCTACTCCCAGCTGCCTCTTGTCCCTTGCTTCAGACTTACTAGTATGATTATGTGATGTTGAAGCCAGGATGTGTGGCAAGGTCCCCCAAGACGGATGCCAATCCTGTTGGCCTGCTATTCAGTATAGGCACTGTTAACACTCAATCCTCTCGGTCTTCCCTGCCTTCTATGGTGTGTCTCTTAGGACAGGGGTAGACAGCATGCCCCCTCTGTATTCAAGCAAGAGGGGACCAAACTCCTGGGTGGGGGAGGTTCTGAGCTCCGAAGAAGAGAATTGATTGCATGGAGAGCACCAGACACACCCCCAGGTACCTCTCAGAATGGAACTAGAAGCTGTTAGCCCTCACCCGTAAGAGGCTGTGGAGCCCACGAGGCAAGCTGCTCACCTCCAATGGCTGCTCTTGTCCTTTCCTGGCAAGGCTGTTTACCCACATTGTATTCCCACGCGAGGACACTATTACATTAGGCTAAACAATATGCTGGCCATTGAAGAGTTATTTGGTTTTAAATCTCTTGAGGCTACCCACGTTCAGAAGTTTCTAATCTATTCCCTTCACTCTGTCGCTAGGTTCTGATATCTGGTGTGAACCATGGCTAGGGGCAAACAGCTCAGGAGAGAGACCTTTTGGGGTTTTAACTGGATGGTTTCCTTTGTGGTCCCATTGATTAACATTACTGTCAATCATATTTATAAGAATGTAAGCAGTGAAGACTGAAAAGATGGCCTAACAGGCAAGAGCAGGCACTGTTCTTGTAGAAGACCCAGGTTTGGGGTTCGCAGCACCCACACTGGGCAGTTCACAGCCACCTGAGACTCCAGCTGCAGGGACTCAGATACCATCTACCGAGTTCCACAGGTGCTTGCCCTCATATATCCACACACAGACCCATACGGATACACATATGTAAAAAATAATAAAAATAACCATTTTTAAAAAGAATGTAGGGAGCTGGAGAGATGGCTCAGAGGTTAAGAGCATTGCCTGCTCTTCCAAAGGTCCTGAGTTCAATTCCCAGCAACCACACGGTGGCTCACAACCATCTGTAAAGAGGTCTGGCGCCCTCTTCTGGCCTTCAGGCATGCACACAGACAGAGTATTGTATACACAACAAATAAATAAATGTTAAAAAAAATTAAAAAGAATGTAGACAATGACTACTTCTTGACGGTAAAGTCATGCAAGTATATTACTTGTTATAAACTCTCTTAAGAAAACTCACAATAGAAGCTAAGATGCCCAGTGCTGAACCTGCCACTGGAGTAATCTCAATTCTCCCAACAACCTCTGCAGTGGGTTGACTGTTTACACTTCTCAGGTATGGGAACTGCCATAGGTAAGCGATTTGTCCAAGGCCCCATTGTTAGCAAGTCAAGGATGTGGGGGATGGCAATACTCATTTGGGACACTGGAACTGCATGAGAAATTCCCCAAAACGATTTTAAAATGAATGCACAGTTAATTGCATAGTCTACGAAAAGTGTTCCGGAGTGGATAAAATGGAGAATCCTCTTAATTCTTGTTTCAGGCCTGGGGGGATTTACTGTGATCAGACACAAGTCATTTGATCCAAAGATGTCTTTGCTTGTAGCAATCCACATCCGGTCACCGGGTTCTGATGGCTGTAGTCATCTCTCCGGGCTTTATGAGGTACTGCCGCAAGGCTACATGGGACCCCTACTCAGGCACACTTTATTCCGAACAGACGGAATGTGAAGAATGCACAGGAAGGCTCCAGCCAGCACCATTCAACCCCACTCACTCCTGCATCTCCCTTCTGGAGGCCTCCGAGAGTGTGCAGCTTGTGCGAATCAAGACAGCCAGCCCCGAGCCACTGCAGCACGTGACACGACCACACGCCCTCTCCCCTCCCTTCCACACCTTCTCCCGGAGGCCACGCAGTGTGGGGTCTTTTGCTAGCGTGCTTAATGAATAGGAAAGGGGGTGAGGCCACCGCAGTCGCCTGTCACCACAACCACAGCTGCGACTGTGCCCCGTCCAGCCCAGCCGCACTCTGGCGGCAGCTGCCCCAGCAGTCACACCCTCGGCCCAGTTTCCAGGAGTCAAGTGGCTGTCCCCAGTGCCCCTGGTGTGTTGACAGAGCTGGAACAGACTGAAAATGACTCGCTAGAAAATCGTCTGAGTCAGAACTTCGCGACTGTACCCCTCTCAGCCCTGTCGCATTCTGCTTCTGGGACCCAGGACGGCTCCCAGCCATGTGCTGCAGTCAAGGAAGAACGAAAAAGCCTCAGAAAGATAACCTTGTGGTGGCTCCTCAGCGTCCCTGTGTGCTGCAGACAGACAAAAAGGCCAGGAAGTCACAGGTTCCTATCACATGGATCCCTGCGCTTCTGCCAAGCTTTGAGTCTTATTAAATGCTAAACCACAACAGCTCATTTTCTCTGACATCAAGAGAAAAGCCCGTGATGCTAAACATCTGGGAAGACTACTATTGCCAACTACTGGATGGGAAGCTGTCACTTCGAAGTGAAACCACACACTCCCGTTCCCCTGCCCTGGCAACCCCCTCTCCCTGCCCCGCCCCATCGCAGCTGCCTTAGGTAGTGGTGCCACCTACAGACAGGGCTGAGGGTGTGCCCTACAACCTTATCTCCAACCTTTTGCCCTTTTAAACAATTTCACCTCTGGCCTTTGATCTTCCAGTTCACAAGGAACAAAAGCCAGTGCGTGCACGGTTTGACCTCCTCTGGGGTCATAATTTAAAGCTTCCCGAGTGGGCCCCTGGGCATGGTGCGGAACTCAGGCTGAAGGGAGCTGCAGACACGGGCCGCTTGAACTTTTAAAAAACGAATAAAGCGGTATTTTTCGGAATTAAGTTCCGAGAAAGTGCTCCGGGCTGAGAGAAAAAGCTGGTGCCACTCATTCACAAGATAGCTTTCAGTTACTTTGCGGAAAGCTCGCATATGCACATCCTGGCTGGGCTTGATATATTTAAAAATACACAGCTATGCAATTACGTATATACAACGGGAGAAGGTTGGCGTCGTGGTAGAGGGACGCCGTGATTTTTCTTCCGCTAACTGAGAGTGCAGTAAAGAGGCCAAGAGAGGAAGAACCAGCGACCTGAGTGCCTGGCTCGCAGAAAATGCCAAACAATTAACTGCACCCTTCTCCTGCTGTGCGCATTGTGTATCCTGGTGCACTCTGTGCACAAGCTCTTCTGCCGGCTTTATTTGTAAATATTTACTGCTGCTTTCTTAAACTGCTAAACTTTATTAACACATGAAAGCTTTCTTTAGTAGCGTTTTCGCTTTAAACTTATTTTTTATTTAATTAAAATATATTTTCATCATTTCTCCCTTCCTTCTCCCTCCAACTTTTCCAATGCCTGCCTTCTGCCAAATTCATGGCTTCTTTATTATTGTTGTGTGCGTGGGCGTGCACATACGCACGCACGTGTGTGTGTGTGTGTGTGTGTGTGTGTATCGTGCGTGTGAATAGATGCGTCAATACAACCTGCTGAGTCCATTTAGACTTGCTTGTATGCATACACTTTTAAGGCCGAGCACTGGAACTGGATGTCCTCCCAGCTGTCCTTAACTGCCAAAAACTCTTCATTCAGAGGTGGGGCCCCGTGACCTTTCCCCTAGCCATGCTTATCTTATTAGCCGATTTTTTAACCTTTATTTAGCCGGGCTGTGGTGGCGCACACCTTTAATACCAGCACTCGGGAGGCAGCGGCAGGAGGATCTCTGTGAGTTCGAGGCCAGCCTTGTCTACAAGAGCTAGTTCCAGGACAGGAACCAAAAACTACGGAGAAACCCTGTCTCGAAAATCAAAATAAATAAATAAATAAAACAATCTCTTCTCATTTTACATACCAATCCCAGTCCCCCCACCCCTTCTTCATAATGGCCCAGAAGTTTCTTTTCCCAAGCTTCCTTCTCACTGCGGCTCTGCCCACTTCCCGCTTATTCTTCACACAGGTGTGTGCAATCTTGTGCTCTCTGCCTCCAATAACAACCTCCAGTCCTCACTAACTTCCTACAGATGTTTCATGGTAAGCACATAAGCCAAATTTATAGTATCGGCAGGACATTAGCGTGCTTTATTTATAGATACACTTTCAAGATAAATGCAATCATGCTTTTCTATCTATTTAATAAGCTCAACGATTAAAAGGCAGGGGGATGTGTGGTTAATACATCAATACACATTTCAAAGCTATAAATCGTTTCTCTGAAATTGAAAGCGTCTGTTCGACAAATCCGCCTGTCACTTCTGTTCCTGTAACAAATTTATGCATGCTCAATTTTTAAAACAGCGTCAGTAAAAATTGGTGATTTATAGTAATTCTAAGATTATCTTCGAAATGATAAAGGAAAAAATATGTGTGAATACAACTTATGTGTTATCTCTCAAAATCTGACCGTCCAAGCCTAAGGGCTTAGGAGCTGGCTCAGCAGTTAAGAGCGCTCACCGTTCTGAGGAATGGAGTTAAATTCCCAGCACCCAAGTCAGGCAGCTCACGACTCCAGCTCCAGGGGATCCGGTGCTCTTGTCTCTGCTGGCACTTATGTGCAGACTCGCACATGCATACGCATGGTTAAAAATAAAGCAAACCTTTAACAAACAAACCTAGTTTTCATGATTACCAGGTATGAGAATCTGTTTGTTGGTTTGATAGTCTCCTGAGAGCCACGTCTCACGGCGTCCCGAGGGAAATGCATTTTGAGTAAAACAATGCCTTACACCAAGCAAGGCTAGATTCTTTTCAGTCTGGCTCGTGGCAGTCTTGTCTCCAAATTTCCGCTTTCTCAAGCCTACCCACTTCTGACTATGAGTGCTTACACCTCTGCCCCATGGCTCTGTACACCTGAAATACCTTTAGCAATTAGGTTGAAACTTACTGCAAGATTCGACCTCAATGTCACAACCTCTTGGAGGCAACCCCGATACCTCTGTGTACAGGAACACCCTCTGCTCTGCATTGCCTGATGTTCCCATGGCATTTGTCATACAGTGGGGTGTCTTTCTCTGTGACCTCTTTGACTTCAAGACTTGACAAGGATCATGATTATCTGCCACTGTGTTCCTAGACAATGTCTGTAGTATGGTAGGTAAAAAATATATACATATAATAACGACTGACTTAAACTGTTTTGTACTTATTTTATGTGTATGAGTGCTGGATTCTATGCAAGTATGTGCACCACATATGGGCCTGATACCTGAGGGTCAGAATTGGTATTGAATGCCCTGGAACTGGAGTTACCAATGGTTGTGAACCACCACTTGGCTGCTGAGAATAGAACCTAAGTCTTCTGCAAGAGCAACAGTTGCTCTTAACCACTGAACCTGCTCCTCAGGCTCTGAATCATCTTCAGATCTGCATTCAGCATCCTTTTTAACCTGTCAGCTAATGATCTCCAGCATTAGCTGGAACTAACTCTGGGCTCACAAACAAAACAAAAACGGCAAAGCCAAATAAATGTCAGCAATACTTGCAGGTGAGTTTTTCTGCAAGAGTTTCTATTTGTTGTTCTGTTTCCTCTTTCCTCTCCTCTCCTCATCCTTCCTTCCCCTTCCTCCTCTCCTCTTCTCCTCATTCTCCCCCATCCCCACCTCTGCCACCAAGCTGAGGAGGAAAGCCAAAGCCCCCCTCGTGCCTCCATAGATGGCCGACCTTCGTGGCTGTGAGAAAGTGATACACAGTTGCAACGGGATTGGGGTTTTGATTATCTTTTCTTGAGCTAGGAATACTCAATAAGATGCCGCCTTCACATAGGACATGATGGAAAAATTATGAACATATGGGGAGAAAAAGGAGTCACTGCCAGTGGCCATGTCAGAGGAGCAGCAGGGGGCAACCAAAGCTCAAGGTGTCCGCCCACCCATTGGGTGGTTCTCAGACAGGCAAGGCCCGAGACCACGACTCCAGAGTGTCTTTTGCTTCTGCTGGGACTTTACGTGGTTGTCGCTGCCATCTTTCTCTGGTATCTGGCATGGTGTGGATGGGTGTGGGGAGAGCCCCACTCCCTGTAATGTGTGTTTATCTCAAGGAAATATCCTGTTCTACTGGACATTTTTACCTGTGGATTATTATGAAGATGATTTCCTCCTAAGCTGTACTGTCTATCTGATAATAATAGTGTTAGTTTACATAGAGATTTTATGATAAAAAATAAAACAAGGAAGAGTCACCAGCTAGAACACGTGAGCCTCTACTGAGGAGCTGTGTAGGCCGTGGCTTAGGTTAATGATTAAGAAAAGCAGCTGAGTCCCAGGAGCCACTCTAGCTTCAAGTCTATTACCCTTAATATGTGTGTCCACAGGTTGGGAGTGCATCATAGCTGAAATAAGGCTTGGGAAATAACTTAGGGTTAAACTAAGATGTTTTGTCAAATAGCTTTGAGGTGAAAAGCCCAACAAGACAATCTGAAGTTTTAGAAAGGCACAAGGTTGAGTGAGGAACTCTCTAAGGTCAGGGAACAAGAGCAGAGCAGCCCAGTTACCATTGGCTGAAGTGCCTTTCTTGATAGGACTGGTTGATGACCAAAGGTGAGGATTAATATCTTATATCCATTTCTGTCCTCCCTCTCCTGATATAAGAAGCTCTTGATAAGTGGGTAGGCACCCTAAAGATTTAAAGCAGAGCTGACTGATTCTGTTTCATATATAAAGTTTAGATTTGTGATTCCTTTCAGATTCCTCATAAGATTACCTTTCAAGGTAAGTAATAAGATGGTTGGCCCTTCTTTGTAGCTACAAATGCAGCCTGCCAGTACAAGAACATCTTGCTTGTTATTACACTATAACAAATTGCTTGGGTATGAATATGTGGGGGCTCTTGAGATAATTTGTTTTTCACCTGCAATACGTAAAATGTTTAATCATGTAAGAGACATGGAAAACACGCCGTTTTTTACTTGTATTCATTGTAATCATTCAGTTGAAAAACAGAATGAACCACAATGTAATTTTTAGATTGCCTGAAAGATTTTGCTGGGTGTATAAGCTGTAAGGGAAGAAAGAATGATCGAGTTCAAACGGGTTAGAAAGAAAGCATCAGGAATGTGAGAAGGAAATCACCAGGAAAATAAAGAACAGAGAATGCAAAAGAAGAATAAAGGAAAGGTCTGAAGGAAACCATCAAGAGCGTGTCTGACTGCCTTTTCTCTTTACCCCCTCAGATAAAAAAGTCACAGGCACCCACTCTGTGGGTTCCTGTTGAGCCCTGTGCTGTTGGAGGCTGGTCCCCCGGACAGCAATAAGCTGGCAGAAGCCTCTTGGCAGCTGAGAATCAAGAGTTCTAGTATGATTAACCTTTGCTGCTGACACTGGGACAATATTTCTTCTGTATAGAAGTAGTTTTTGTGTGTATGTGGCGAGCAAGACTGAGTGTTTGCTTGTGTGTGACTGCACGTGTGTGTGAAGGGGCATGTGCACATATGAGCGCACGGATAGAGGTCTGAGGCGGACGTCAGGAGTCTCCCTTGCTAGTTCTCCACCTTGTTTGGTGAGTCAGGGTCTCTCCACAGAACCCAGAGCTCAGGGATACAGCAAGTCTAGCCAAGGGTTTGATCCAGAGTCCCCTTGTCCACCTTCTCAGCCCTGGAGCTGCTGTCAGGCCACCACACCCAGCCAGCATTGTGGGTTCTAGAATCCAAACTCCTCCAGCCCTCACCCTTGCACGGCACGTGCTTTATCCACTGAGCCATCCATCACCTTTGCCCTGTATAGGCATATTCTTTAACTTTTATTGAACTTGTTCTCTGATCGTCCCACGAATGTATAAAGTACACGCTGAGTTGTTGCATCCTCCACCCTTTCTGACCTCCTTCCCATCCCTTCTGCACCATCTCCTCCCTGCAGCCCCCTTGCCCACCTCCTGGCTTTGTTGTTGTGTTGGAGAACCATCTGCCCCACCTCCTTTATCATTGCCAATGGGCCACACAGGATCCCGGGGTGTTGGTATAGGCTACTGTGATTAGGAAATTTGACTCGGAAACTCAGCAAAAACAGACATCAACCTAGGTGGAGGTAGCCCCCACGATAGCATCAAAATGAAGGGAGACTGATGGGGCCACACAAAGAACTGAAATCAGCCCTGGTGTATCACTTTTGATTGAACACCTGTTTCCAGTGACTTCTACTCACCAACATAAGGCGGTCATAGGTTTAGAATGCTTGTGCAGAAGGAAGGGTCTTTACCCACGCAAACTGTTCCATCTCAAATGCCTCAGGTTTGCCATGAGGGGCAATGCCATTACCCCTCTGTCTACTCTGTGAAGGTGTGTTACTGTGCCTGCCTAAAATACCTGATGGTCCTAATAAAGAGATGGACAGCCAATAGCGAGACAGGAGCAAGGATGGGCGGGGCTAGCAGGCAGAGAGTATAAATAGACGAAGAAATCTGGGAGGAGAGAGAACAAGGAGAGAAGGACATCAGGGGCCAGTCACGCAGCTACACAGCAAGCCATGGAAGAAAGAAGTTAAGAAAGGCGCACAGAAATAGAGAAAGATAAAAGCCCAGAGTCAAAATGTAGTCAGGATAATTCAGTATAAGAAAAGCTGGCTAGAAATGAACCAAGCTAAGGCCAGGCATTCATAACTAGGAAAAAGCCTCTGTGTGTGATTTATTTGGGAGCTGGGTCATGACCCCCCCCCAAAGAGTTCAAAGAATAAAAATTCACACAACAGCTGTCACGATGCTCTCCAGGGAAAACCAGTGGGAACTGAGGGGTCCTAGTGCTCACTCTATTTCAGACATGGATTTACACACCCATGCACACACTCTCACTCTGCAACTCTCTAAGTGTGTATGGTTGTTTCCCCACTTTATAGATGGAGAAATGGAAAGGAAAGAGGTAACGTGGTTTTGTTTTTTTACTCTTTACTCTTTGGGGGCCCGACACCCAACTCCCAAATAAACACACTGAGACTTATCCTTACTTATGAATGCCTGGCCTTAACTTGGTTGTTTCTAGCCAGCTTTTCTAACTTAAGTTACCCTGTTTCTCTTCTGCGCTTTTGCCTTTAGGCTTTTTACCTTTTTTTACTCTATGTATCTTTCCTTCTAACTCTGGAGCTGGCTGTATGGTTGGCCCCCTGGCATCCTCCTCTCCTCCTTTTCTCCTGTCTTTTCTAGATTTCTATTTGTTCTCACACTCTGGAAGCCCCGCCTATCCTTTCTCCTGCCTCACTATTGGCCATTTAGCTCTGTATTAGACCAATCAGCTGCTTTAGGCAAAGTAACACAGCTTCACAAAGTTAAACAAATGCAACATAAAAGAATGCAGCACATCTTTGCATCATTATACAAGTATTCCACGGCACAAATGAACGTAATACATCTTAAACTAATATTCCACAGCGAGGAGAGGAGCCTCGGGTCCAAACAGTTCAGCCTAGGCTGTTAGGTGCTCTCAAACACCTTTTCCTGTCCATCTCCATCTATCTTATCTTCCAAGACAGGGTCTCTCTGTAGCCCTGCCTGTCCTGGAACTTGCTCTACAGAGCAGGCTGTCCTTGAACACAGAGATCCACCTGACTCTGACTCTGGGATTTAAGTGCTGGGATTGAAGGCGGCGCCACCACCACCTGACATCCCCGTGTATTCTTAAAGGTCACAAACTAGGTTTTACTCTTTGGGCTGTCAACTCTGCTTAGGTTAGTGCCCACCCCGTGGTACGTATTCAGCAAATGCTTGTTAAATCGAACCAGCTCAATTCCTGAGATTTCTGCTTCTGCCGGGACTAGTAGCTTTCCTGTCTATAACTCAGGTCCTCCCTTTGTAAATGATGGAATGGAATGGAGACCCTTCGAAACTCCCAGCTCAGCTCCCACTCAGGGACCTGGTTTCTGGAGCTCTATGGTGGCTGTCACTCCACCCACCTCACTCCAGTCCCCCTGCCCAGCAGGCTTGTCCGCATGGACGGTGTCCTCATTTCTCGGTCTCCCTCTTCCCTCTCTCAACTCCTGAAATCCTGTTGAGACTATCTGATGAGGCCCCAAGCTCAACAACTAGGAGCATAAATAAACACTTGCATTCACAGCTACCAAAATGTTGTCTGTTTGGATAGATTTACTAACTAAAAGGGAAAAAATCCAAACTTATTCAGACAACTTAGCAATTAATTATTCCTCCTCCTCCTTCTGTTTTACTATGTAGCTCTCATTGTCCTGGAACTCACTATATAAACCAGGCTGGCCTAAAACTCACAAAGACCTACTTACACCTGCCTTCCAAATGTGAGGATTTACCGTAAGTGCCACCATGCTGGGCTCAGTTAGCAACCCTTGAAAAAACAATTAGACATTTTATTTGTACCTGAGTGTCTTGTCTACATGTATGTGCACCTCTTGTGTGTCTGGTGCCCAAGGAGGTCAGAACTGGAGTTATGGTTGGTTGTGAAGCACCATGTGGATGCTGGGAACTGAACCCAGGTTCTCTGAAGAGCAGTGAGCACCCTTAACTGCTGAGCCATCTCTGCAGCCCCTATTTAGCAATCCTTTACAAAATCAGACTCATGCAAAGCTAGGGGATGTCAGGATTTTTAAATCCCTCATTTAATCTTCTCATTTTTCAAAGGAAAAGATCTGAGAGGAAGTTGACTGGCCCCAGACTTTATAGCCAATTAGAAGCAGAAGCTACGGGAGGAAAAAACAATCTAGGTTTAAATCGTGTGTCTGTGTGTGTGCTCATGAGTGTGAGAGAAAGATGAAAGAAATAGTGTGTCTGTGTGTGTGCTCATGCGTGTGCCTGAGTATGTGTGTGTGAATGAACAGTGTGTGAGTGTGTGCCCATGTGTGTGAGAGTGCGATGAAAGAAATAGTGGGAGGGGACAGGGGAGATCAGAGAGGGCAATGGGGTGAATATGAGCAGTATATACACACATAGGAATAAGTCGTGATGGAACACATTTCTTGGATGCTAAGAAAAAAATCAATAATAATAATAATCAAAGCAGAAGCTGCCTAAAGCCCTCGATGATGGTTTTCTCTGGAAGAATGATTTCAGGCACTAGCTATGGGAGAAAGCCAGAAAGGGCTTCTCAAATCATCCCACGTAGAGGGCCGCTAACTTGGTGGTCCCTGCTCTGATGCTTAATAATGGTTTCTGGTACACAGGGTCCTAGGTGTGAGCTGAAGAGGATAAGGAATGTGTGTTGACAGCCAAAGCCAAATATCACAAGGGCCTCATCTCGTGTGTTCTTCTAGTTTCAACAAAATTGAGCCACCCTCCTGCAAATCCATTGCGTTGCTTTTGAAGTGGCAGGACAGGTCAAGGAGGCATTGATTTGTTCAGGATCTGAGTTGCTTGGGAGCACCCTCGTCCAGCACTTGCTTCCTGCTGGCCATGTGGGAAATGCTGTTCTCTATGGACCCATGATCTTCTTTGCCACTCCACACTTGTCCTGACGCATCTCCTGCATGCTCATAACTTCCAGATTCTCATCTGACCGGCTTAGCCTTCTCTCTTGGCAGCTCTTTTAATATCAAATAAGTTAATAAATGACCAAACTGATGAAGGATAAGGACAGCTGTCCAAATAGGTCATTTAATATTTGAGCTCTGTGTGTGTGTGTGTGTGAGAGAGAGAGAGAGAGAAACAGAGAGAGAGAGAGACAGAGAGAGAGAGACAGAGAGAGAGAGAGAGAGAGAGAGAGAGAGAGAGAGAGAGAGAGAGAGAGAGAGAGAGAGAGAGAGAGNAGGAGGAAAGCAAGGGGAAAGGGAAAGATTGAGGGAGTCGTCGTGAGCTGCTGAAGTCAGGATCGACACAGGAATGCAGTTAGGGTTCACTGTGAAGAGAAGCAGCCCTCTTCTCCTCGCCAGTTCAGAAGCAGCCCTCTTCTCCTCGCCAGTTCCGCCTGTCTGCCCTTCACAGCTGCTGCCAGCTCTTGGGCCACGCCCCTCCGCTAGAACTCCCAGCACCTCGGGCACCAGAGTGTCTGCTCCTGAGACCTAGCAGTAGGAGAACAGTTGCTGCCTCTCTGCTCAGTAATCCCTGAACTCTGGGGAGAGGAGAATGGCTACCAGATGTTTCAGATTCCTCCCTCACAGAACAGATGCTATCCCTTGGTCTTCATGCAGCTGCCCTCATGGAGAGCCCTTCCCTTGACTCCGTCTAAGCTCCACCCCTCCCTCCTTCCTGGAGAACGGACTGGGTTGGATGACATTGTGAGTGAACTCATTACTTTTTCATATACTGGGCACAAAGCAGTAAAATCATTATCATCATCATCTAAATCTGTGTGTGTGTATCTGTTTCTGTGTGTGTCTGTGTGTATGTATATGTGCATGTGTGGTGTGTATACGTGTATGTGCATGTGTATCTGTATGGTATGTTATGTTTGTATGTGTATGTGTGTGTATATGACGTGTGTATGTGCATGTATGTGTGTGTCTGTATATGTGTGTATATGTGTGTCTGTATGGAGTGTGTATGTGAGTGTGTGTGTCTGTATGTTGTGTTTATGTGTATGTGTGTTCATGTGCCTATTTGGATGGCACATGTCTGGGTATGTGCATGTATGAGTCAGTATGGTGTGTGTATGTGTATGAGTGTGTGTCTATGGTGTGTGCATGTACGTGTATGTGTGCATGTCTGTGTGTATGTGTGTCTGTATGTATGTGTTTGTGTGTGTATCTGTCTTTGTGTGTGTCTGTTTGGATGGTGTGTGTTGTGTGTGTGTGTATAGTGGTGGCTCTGTGTATATGTGTGTGTCTGCATAACTGTCTGTTTGTATGGTGTGTGTCTTTGTGTTTGTATGTATTTCCAATGAGGAAGAACTTATTTTTAGATTAGCTCTATCAGGAAGTTACTTGCTCCAGCAAAGCAGACTAAATAGATTGGGTCAGAAAACAGCCAGGCCGTGGACTGGCAGAGAACTGCAGAGGGCTCTGGGAGCTGCGTCTCCTTGTAATCTAAGAGGAGAGCGGCTTCGGAATAATAATCAGGGCACACAGACAGAGCTTCGCATAGCTGTCTACTCACTTATTCATGAGCTAAGTACTTGAGCTCTTGCTATATGTCAGACACCGTGGTAGACACTAAAGATAGAACATTGGAGAAAGCAGATCGAGGTCACTGCCCTTGAGCAGTTTAGTGCCAGATGCCTGAAAGTAGAGCTCCTAAATGAGGAAATCACATGGGATGTTAGATGGTGTGGAACACTAAAGACGAAATCCAGTCAACTGTGTTCTCAGAGAGAGTCCATCTCTTTTCCTGCCACACCACACAGACTTTTTCTTAGTGAGGGTTCTATTGCTGTGAAGTGACACCATGACCACGCAACTCTTATAAAGGAAAACATTTAATTGGGCCTGGCTTATAGTTCAGAGGTTTAGTCCAATATCATCATGGCAGCAAGCAAGGCAGTGTAAGGGCAGGCATAGTGCTGGAGAGGTAGCTGAGTTCTACATCTTGATTCACAGGGAACAGAAAGAGACTGTCTCACTAAGCTTAGCTTGAGCATATAAGACCTCAGAACCAGCCTTCACAGTGACACACTTCCTCCAACAAGGCCACACCTCCTAATAACGCCACTCCCTATGGGCCAAGTATTCAAACACCTGAGTCTATAGGGACCATTCCTATTCAAACCACCACACCTGCCTCCAGGATCAACGTGACCTGCATCTTCTGCCTGTTTTGGATTGCTCACTCGGAGGGAACATAGCTATGCCTTGCCATAAAGCATACCCAGCATTCTGGGAGGGCACAAAGGCTTGCCAACAGTCATGTGAATAAACCACCTTGGGAGCAGATCCTCCAGCACCAGGCAAGCTTTTAGTGCTGACTGGCCAGATGGTAGCCTGATAGGAAACCCCAAGCCAGGACCACCCAGTTAAAGTATTATGAAAGACCCAATCCCAGCCTGAGTGATGACTCAGAACACTGAATCCCTGGGCTCCCTGCCCTCCTGCAGGCAGCTACCGAGGAAGAGCCTTCCCTGCCAGCCATTGGCTACCATGTTCATAACCTTGTGGAGGGGGCTGGCAAATCCTGTTACTCTGGGACATTTGAGTCTTGTAAGTTTTCATAACTTCCTTAACTTTGGAAGTTTCTTTGGCTTCCTGAATCTTATGAACCCCCCACTCCAGGGAGGGAATGTACTAATTTGGAAGAAAGAGCTATGGAGTTCGTGACTGTCAATTAACCTTTCTCAATTGTAACTGCATGCATTTACGCATGAGTTAGTTATATGGTAACCTGTATACAAAGTTCTAGTCCCAGAATATGGGCTCATTTCAGCTTAATTAATTCTATGATCTTCCTGATGTTCAAGGTAAGAAAGATTCTTGTTTTCGAGAGGTATCCGGATTGGGTAGACCGCAGCCAAAGTTCGAAGAAAATGTGAAGGTATTCCAAGTGGTTAGGATCAAGGAAAGACAGACTTCTCTGAGGTCTTACCAGGATACAGAGTATATTCCTTGCCATCATCAGCAGGAACTCAATGTCCCCTCTATTTACACCGAAGCAATGGCGTGCATTCAGCTGGCCACTCGCCTTCCCCTTTCCTCCAGGAGAGATAGAAGTTCCAGCGTGGGACTCTGCAGGGTATCCCCCTCACTGGATGTGATTATTAAAGTGGATGAGCATTAGCTCTACCTGCCCCTGGTTCCCCTGAGGCTCATTAAGTCCTCACTCACGGGAAGCCAGCAGCCTGCCGCCCTGAACATTCTGGCATGCTTGAGTTCCCTAACCAGAGGCTGACTTATCTCCTCAACCTTGCTCCCCATTTTGTTCCTTTATTCCTCAAACTGAGGGGAGCATAATTATTTTATTAAGCTCATATTAGAAAAGTTAAATTGTGTTAAAGTTAAATTGTGTTAAATTAAATCGCCCCCAACACCATGAGTTACTTTTTAAGTCTGGGGTGGAACTGGGTGGGGCAAAAGAAATACGCTTGACTCTTATGACAATTGCTCTACAGTCAAGATAGCTAGATGACTGATAATAGATGATGAAGAAGATAGGTAAATGATAGATAGATAGATAGATAGATAGATAGATAGATAGATAGAT
>NW_026068114.1:619874-646365 GCF_014885135.2 Alexandromys fortis
TGGATTTAATGGATGGATAGATAAGTTCCTTCAGTGTGTGACTTCCATTCATACATAAAACTACTCTTTATTTTAGTAGCAGTAAGTATTACCAAAACATTCCCAAATGAAATTTTAAGAGAACTGAGGAGAGGAGACTCTTAAAGTACCTTTTTACTGAAGTTGGGTAAATAGAGAAAAAAGAGTGTTCCCTCTACTTCCTACTGTCTACCTGTCTTTTTGTCCATCTCTGGCATGGACTGGCAGAGGAAAGAGCTTTAAAGAACTATATACAGGGTCCTTGGAAACACAGTCCTACTGTGGCTTTAACTGATTACCTCATGGGCCTCAGCAGGGTTACAGGGTCCATTGGCCACCCTGCTGTACACTACTGTTCTCAGCATTCCAAGAATGATCAGATCCGGGCTGCAAGCACTGAGCTCCCATTGTGCCCAAAGCACAACAAGCTGTCCTTTGGAGAGAGGAGACATGGTTTCTTCAGAATGAAAATCATCCATGACATAAGTACAGTGCCAAATCTAACATGTCTATAAATATTGGAAGCCATAGGAGAGAGGAGAGGAAGAGGAGAGGGAGGGGATTAAAGAAGAAAGAGGAGGAGATAGGAGAGGAAGGGGGAAAAGACTGTGGTCATCAGTCACCTCCTATGCTGGTCACTATGCTCAAATGATTTACATGTGACCCTTTCTTTACTCTTCACATTGAAATCATGACATAAGGGCAGCCCCTTTTATAATTGGGGACAATAAGGCTAGGAAAGGTCCAGAAACTCCCTTAAATCACATCACAGTAAGGAAGGAGAATGGAGGAATAGATGATTTTTAAGGGTTGACTGAAGAGGGACTGAGCATGAAATCACAGGAGTCTGACCTACGTCAGCAACAGGAGACCTGACTGGCAAAGCTCAGGAGACAAAGTCAAAGTCACCCTACCCAAAACCCAATAGCCCATTGTGGGGCAGAATCATATGCTTACTAGGAGACCAGAATAACTCACTACCTCCCCAAAACTACTAAACTCTAGGACAGCACACCATAGTGAGTTGCCCCCTAAAGAACTTCATCTATTGACCTCCAACAATTGATATAATAGTGTAGTAAGTCTTTCTTATTGAACTTTCTTTTGACCACCAACCCCCAAATAATAACACAGAGACATAATTAATTCTGAAAGCTTGAATTTAACTTAGGCTTGTGTTGAAATATGAAGCGGTGGGGCTGCGTCCCCAACACCCCAGCCGCTTGGCTAGCTCATGCCCGAAATAACAACACACAAACTGTATTCATTTAAGAACTGCTTGGCCCATGAACCCTAGCCCTTACAGGCTAATTCTCGCACCTGGACTAGCCCATTTCTAATGATGTTTGTAAGTACCCCAAGGTGCGCTTACCGGGAAGATTCTAGCCTACATCCATCCGGGATTGGAGGAGCTTCATTGCGTGCATCTGCCTGGGAGAGCTGAGCATGGNAGTTTTGCTGGTAAGATGCATGCACCTAGATTCATCCCCTGAGTACCCCTTTCTCTCTAGAAATCCCACCTATTCTCTCTTGTCTAGCTATTGGCCATTCATCTCTTTATTAAATCAATCAGGTTCTTTAGGCAGGTGATGTAAAATGTAGGCATATCTTCAAGCAGTGTATAAATATCCCACAACATCTCCCCCTTTTGTCTAAATAAAATGGAAGGGGTTTAACTCTAACACAGAACACTATATACAATAAGAACAATTGTCAGGTAATAATTACATTCACAATGTCTAATTCATTTGTATTTGGCAAATTTGAAGAAATCACTCTATTATCTATACTATCTTGAAGAGTCTAAAGATTTATGCCTAAACTACTTTTTATCATAACTTGTATTACCAACCTAAAAATATCCTTGAAGACCTTAAAATATTTTTTACATAAACAACTTAAGCTTTTATGTCTCTCAACCTTATAAACTTTATATATCTTACAAGTTTCTTTTCTTAATCTGGTAACAACAACAACAACAACAAAAGTATAACTATCTAGCCTTCAACCCCATTAGAGACATAAGAAGGATATAAATTAACTGAGTAAATAGGAAGTGCAGAGCAAGCAATTTTCAGAACTCTAGAAATGACAAAGACAGCTGGCTACTTGGACAGTCAACCAAAGTTCCTCTGCAACATTGGGCCATCCGTCTTCAGCCTATAGTCCTAGAATATCTGACAGACTTTTCTGAGAAGCAGGAATTTTGAAGGACTGGCCTACCTTGTCTTGGCAAAATTCAGCAGTCAACTTCCTTTGTGTCCTACCTGTCCAACTTAGTATACTGTCAGCAGTTGAGGCAAGGACAGTTTCTTGCCCAGTAGTTAGCTTTGCCACATTGAAAACAAACTCCATATGGAGATTCTTTGATGCCCACCATCTTCTCTGAAGTAGGTACTAAAGACTGATGCTGCCAGGACCAGACATATCTCACTGTGATGGACAGCCTTATTATTAAAATATCTTAAATACAGTATTCTGTAGATCTCTGAAGTGTTTGAAGATCCCCTATCTATCTAAAAATATATCTCTATTTGACCTTGAAAACATGTCTAACATGACTACAAGACTAATTGTTATAAATGGCTAATAACCTGCAATTATTAATAATAGCTTTCAAGGACTAGAACTTTATGTTACATTTTTAAATGAGTTGCATGGGTACAATACTTTAAACAAGAGTAGAAACATATGTACAGTATGTTCTAACAAAAATAATCTTATATTTTTACCAACATACAGAAATCCTAACCAACTCAGCTAGGACTCCTAGCAATAGTGGTGAATATCCCAACTCAGTTGTTAGGCTTATTTTTACTGCATAACCTTTATGATTTAGTAGTTAATGAGTTCTTGTGTTTCTTTTTCTTCATGCTCTTGATCTCCCTGGTTCATATATCCCTTCTTCCCTCTCTTTGACTGGATTCCTGGAGTTTGGCTGAGTGCTTGGTTGTGGATCTCTACATCTGGTTTCATCAATTACTGGATGAAGGCTCTAGGATGAGAGTTGGGGTGTTCACCAATCTGCTTAAAGGGGAAGACCATTTCAGGCACCCTCTCCCCACTATTGCTAGGTGTCCTAGCTGGGGTCATTCTTGTGAATTCCTGGGAATTTCCTTGGAACCAGGTTCCTCCTTAACCCCATAATGTCTCCCTCCATCAAGATATCTCTTTCATTGCTCTCCCTGTCTGCCCCTCCGGCAACTTGACCATCCCATTTCCTTGTGTTCTCATCCCCCATATCCTCCCCTTTACTGCCCCTTCAGTTTACCCAGTTTACCCAGTTCTCCCAGGAGATCTCATCTAATTCCCCTTCCCAGGGTGATCCATTAATCCCTCTTAGGGTCCTCCTTGTTACCTAGCTTCTCTGGATTGTAGTGTGGTTATCCTTTGCTTTGCATCTGATATCCACTTATGAGTGAGTACATACTGTGTTTATTTTTCTGGGTTACCTCACTCAGAATGGTTTTTTCTCGTTCCATCCATTTGCCAGCAAATTTTATCATGTCATTGTTTTTTTTAACTGCTGAGTAATACTCCATTGTATATATGGATCACATTTTCTTTATCTATTCTTCTGTTGAGGAGCATCTAGGCTGTTTCCAGGTTCTGGTTTTTATGAATAATGCTGCTGTGAACATAGCTGAAGACCCTGACATTAATCCACATGCCTATGAACACCTGATTTTTGACAAAGAAGCCAAAATGGTACAATGGAAAAGGGAAAGCATCTTCAACAAATGGTGCTGGCATAACCAAATGTCAACATGTAGAAGATTGCAAATAGATTGGTTTAAGGGAACCTCGAGGTTCTAATGAGGACGGGATGGGCAGTTCTTCATGATCAAAGGATAACGGACAGTATAGTGAGAGTCAGACCAGGCCTAGAAACTGTAGCAGCAGAACATCAAGGCTGTTGAGCTGCGGGAGCCACGAGGCAAGCTGTGCTCAGAGGAAGAGCTCCCAAGAGCAGATGCCTGCATGAATGATGGGCAAGGCTGTTTGTCGCCATCCCCAGGTATATTCCATTTTCTCTGGAGGGAAGGCAAGGTTGGGGATGGAGGAGAGCCCATGTCCTTCCTGTGCTACTACTCATTGTCAATGGTTGGGAAATGCCACCTCCCTGGTGCCACACTAGGACTGAGCTGCTGGCTTTGATACTTGCAGTGAGTTCTTCAGTTTGTGTCGTTAACATGTACAGCTGTACATAGCACAGAAGTAATAGTTTGAATGAGAACAGCTCCTATAGACTCACATATTTGAATGCGTAGTCCCTAGTAGGGTAAAACTGTTTGGAAAGATTAGGAGTGTGGCCTTGTTGGAGGAGGTGTGTCACTGGGGGTGTGCTTTGAGGTTTCAGAAGCCTCCTCTCTCTTTCCCTCTGCATCGTGTTGCTGTCTCAACATGTAAGCTACTGCTCCAGCACGGTACCTGACGCCTGCTGCCAAGCGTCCTGCGTGATGGTCCTGAACTCTATGACCCTCTAGAATGCTGAGCTCCAATTAGACGCTTTTGTTTTTTTTTTAATATGTTGCCTTGGTCATGTATCTCCACAACAATTAAAAAAAAAATAACGCAGACAAGTGCTCAAATTCTCTGGCCTTTAATACTGAAAAACAAAACCTGGTGCCTCCAATTGTCCTCTATGGCTGCACGAAGTCCAGCCTTTTATTGGAACTCACTCTCAATTTCCCCTAGCTGCCCACAAGAAAAGCCCACTTGCTCCAGAAATCTTTGTCACATGTTATCTTGCTGAGAGTTCTTGACCCAGATTATCAAGGTTCCAATCTCTTATTGTCATCTTACAAACAGCTCCCCGTGTAGCATCTCTCTCTACACACTGCCTTAAATACGCCCATGACCACACTCCTAAACACCAAACGTGACCAGTCTGGAGATGCAATAAAAAGCCCTGCAGACAGGTCACACCACGGTGGCAGTGTCAGCTTAAAATGTCACCTAGCCTGCAACAAGGGCACACGACGGTGGTAGTGTTGGTTTAATATGTCACCCGGCCCCCAACCCTATGAAAGCACAGTTAAGGAAGTCCATTTGGAGAGAAAGGCTTATTTGGGCTCCTGGCTCAGACGATTCAGTCCAGAGTCGTTTGAGTCCGTTCTGCGGAGCATCTTGGTGGAGAATGATGACATATGGCTACTCTGCTGAGCCCATGGTGGTTGGGCAGGGAAGGAGGGGGAGAGAGAAGTGAGTGAGAATGTGTTGGAAGCCACAGGATACAGTCCTCTAGGGCCATCTCCTTTCAGCTAAGTCCCTCTCCTTCAGTATCTGTCACTCCCTCCCGTAGCCCATCAGATTACATGCCCATGAGTCCTTGGAGGGCATTTCCAACTCAAATCACAACACTGACGGATGCCTCTGGGATGTCTCAGCCCCGCTCCCAGCAGACATAGAAGCCTTCTCTCCATCCCATAGCCACCTTGTTTCTCTGATTCCAAGGATGAGCCCACCTACTGTTTTCCCTTCTCTGACTGGGCACGTTGTGACCCTTATTTTGTAATTAGAATGACCTGTTTATTCTGTACTGTGTAAAGCCACGTAGTACATCAAAACCACACAGGCTGCATTCTCTGAGGCTGCTCTCTGCTGTTTGGGGAAGGACAAACAGAGACAGTCAGGTCTCTGACAACTCTTCTAACCGAGTCTCCTTTTGTCGGTATACAAGGGCTTGAGTAACCGTCGTGTGCCTTTGTAACTCTTCAGGTAGTCAGCCACACTCCAGATATGTGCTCCGAATAAAACCTTATTGCCTGGAGGAGGCTTCCCCAAAGAGAATGAATGGACACTTCTTCCACTTGCCCAACCCAAAGACAAACCAGGAAGACAAACTCAGGACACAGGCAGGTCTTGCCTCTCACAGTTCTGCTTCTCCAGTGGGGCTGTTTAAAGGTCCCCAGGTGGCAGCTTTCAAATCTAGGCAAGCTGACTGTCGTCTACTTGGTAATCTACTAATTACCCGCTATGATTCCTTTACAGCATCTATTCCTGATTCTAAGCCTCACAGTTTACCAAGCAAAAAAAGTCTCAAACAGAGAAAGCAAACACATGAAAATACCTAACTGGTACGCTATTGAGATATTGTCAAAGTATTACAGCTATGCCTGTAATATTATAGTGTCTACATTTTCTTCAACAGATGCTTGATATTTTGTAGCTTAAGGTTGCTATCTCTATGTATAGTGGTATTGAAATTGATGATAAGTAATCATTTTCTAACTTCACAACAGGCAGCGGCATGAGTAACAGACTGATTCCTGGAAAAGTGAGTCATGTCATTTACCCTAAAGACTGAAATAACCATGTGAGCTATGTTGACATAGGTCAGTCTCCAGGTGTGGATGCTGCTGGAGTACGGATAAAATGGATCCTCAGAGCTGAAGACTGGACAGTATGTTCATGATGAGTTACCAAATACAGCCAGTACTCAAGGACCTTCCTGAGCCATCACTATCTGCTTGCTCTCTCTGTCTCTCTCTCCCTCACTCCCCCATTCAGCTCTCAATCACTCGCCGTTGTTGCTGGTTTACTGAGTTATTGTTTATCTCTGTGTTATTTTCAACTCTATCTGTGTGTATTGCTCTAATCTTTAAGAATATTCTGTGCGGTAGACATAATATTCCTATTGTATAGATAACATCCAAGTTCAGAAAAGTCGTGCCTTGTCTAAGCCCACGTAAGAAACGACAGAATTGGGATCCAAATGGACATTGTCTAATCTAAGGCTCTCTCTTTCTGATTTTTGTCCTTGCTACTTCCTGAAAGCATATCAGAGAAGGAGTTCTAGTCGCCCTATATAAATCAGAATCAAATTGAGAGAGCATGTCTCAATTTGGGTAGGGAAAGTTTGATTTAAGATGTTATCAACCACAGCAGGTGTGGTGGTTACCACCGATTGTCAACTTGAAGCCTGCGGGGAAATGAGTCCCAGTCACGTCTGTGATAGCGTTTTTGAGACTGGGTTAGTTAGAGTGGTACGAATCACCCTGAATGTGAGAGGCACCACCTCAGGGGCTGGGCTCTGGACAGAAGAAAAAGGAGGAGGCAAGCAGACCACAAACATTCACCTCTCTCTGCTTTCTGAGCGGGAGAGCATGGCCAGCAGCCGCACCTCACATGCTGTGCCTCCCCCACTGCGATGGACAGCACCTCAGCTGTAGGCCGAAATAAACCCTCCTTTTCTACCTTGTGTTTGTAGTAGCAACAAGGAAAGCAACTAATGCAGCAGGCAGGAATCAGCGTGAGGAGGAATTTGCTAGTAAAAAACTAAAGGCAGACTCTAGCAACTCACAGACAAAGTGCACGGTTTGTTGGTTTGTTTTTAATGAGCGAGGGGCCTGCTCAGATGTTCCAAATGCCCACAACCATGGCTGGCTGGAAAGCGCACCAGAAGAGGCAGCAGGATCATGTGCTGTGCCTCCTCCAGCCCATTCTAACATGGAAATGCATCTTAGAGGTGCCAAAGATTTTCAAATTTCCAACAAAGCTAGAAATTCAGATTCTTATCGAAAAATCTTTCTTTTTTTAATATTGAAAACAAATAAAAACACTTTTAATTCAGATAGGAGACTCTCGGGTAAGACACCAAGTGAGGATCTGCCTCCACATGCCCCAGTTGAGGAGAGGAGTAAATACAAGACAGAAAACAGTCTTTTCTAGACAGAGAAAGCAGGAGAGCTGTGGAAACTCACAAAAGCAACCAGAGAATAGCTGGACAATGTGAGGGAAGTGGCGAACAACACCCCAGAAAGAAGCTAGCCAAGCAGAGCATGGTCCAGCCACACAGCTCCCCAGCATGGCTGAAGCAGACGCCTCATCCAAATGTTAGTTTAATTTTCACTGAAGATGCTGGGACTGAGCATTCAAGAGCAGGCTGCTTCATAAGATGGCACCCAAACAAATCCCTAAGCAATTTCCAAACAAACGTGTGCAAGCCATAACAGAAATCCAAGACACATGCAAAAAGAAGTAAACATAGACTTAACTCCTTTAGCTGGTCATAAGCTTCCACTACCAGACGTAAAGACGCTGACATAGATAAACACATATGAAAAAAAAAATAAAAAGCATGCTAGTGAAAAGAGTCAGAGACCTCACAGGCAGATTAATTCAACCCAGGACTGGAGAAGAAGGCCAGTGGCACACGGGTCAGCACAATGGATGAGAGAAAATGGCAACATGGAAAGAGTCAGCAACACTGAGTATTTTCTCTCCTGCTACTGAGCTACAATCCCCAGGCAGAAGCAACTTAAAGGAAACAGGTCATTTTGGCTCACAGTTCTGGAAGGATACTGTGGTAGTTTGAAAGAAAATGGCCCCCATAGGTTCACAGGAAGTGGGACTGTTAGGAGGTGTGGCCTTGTTGGAAGAAGTGTGTCACTGTGGGTGGGATTTGTGGTTTCAGATGCTCAAGCCAGGCCCAGCATTCCCTTCCTGCTCTCTGCCAATCCAGATGCAGAACCCTCAGCTCCTCTCTGTTTGTCATCGTGCTTCTCACTATGATGGGTCTAAGCCTCTGAACTGTAAGCCATTCCCAATGAAGTGTTTTCCTTTATAAGGGTTTGCTGTGACCATGCTGTCCCTTCACAGCAATAAAACCGTAATTGAGACAGTTACCATGGCAGGGAAGATACGCCAGCAGGAAGGAAGGGTGTGGTGGCAGGAGATGGAGCCTGGCTGCATGACACCCACATTCAGGGAACAGAGGAAGATGAATGCAAGCTATTGCTGAGTTCCTTTTCTCCATTTATACAGCCCAGGGTCCCCTGAACAGAGAATGGTCTTGCCCACAATTAAGAGGGGTTGTTCCATCTCAGTGTAATAGAGACAACCCCCACAGGCATCCCCAGAGTTCCATATCCCAATGATACACACTGTCAACATTTACACACTGATCATAGGAAGGCTTTTCCATTTCCCTGAGCTAGACCTGAGGAAGGATTTGATGTTCCCACGAGTCTGAGGCATTGAGATCTTTGACATGGCCTTAGGCATGTCAACAAAACACATTCACTCGGGACTCTACAATACCCAGAAAAGCTGTTATAAAATGGACAGAGAAACAAAGAAATTTGAAGACAAACTAAACTAAGGCCACAAACCTATGACTGCAGAGGATACTTAAAGGAATGCTATATCTAGAGGAAAGAATTCTTAACTTCAGAACATAGAAATAAATTTAATGAGAGATTATACAAGCAAACACCAAGTGACGATAGGAAGGAACCCATCACACGCAACACAGTGAACCAGCAAATGCAGTACTAACAGGAGAGAAAGGAAGGAAGGAAGGATGTAAACCTAAGCCAGAGTGACACCAAAAACCTGTATGAAGCAGTAAAATCTCTCAATAATAATTTAAAATGTAAATTACTTCAACTCACCAATAATTATATATACAGGCTAACTGGTTGTATTAAAAAAATCAAACTGTCTCTTGTCTCCAAAAAATACATCTAACTGGAAAGAAAAGAGATTGTTACCCATATTGCAATGAAATCAAGAGGATCATTGTTAAATACTTTGAACAAGAAGTCAAGAAGAAATAAGTATCTAAGCTCATAAGATCCATCTTATTTTATTTTGGTTTAGGGGAACAGGGTTTCTCTGTGGTCTTGAACTCAGAGATCCGCCTGCCTCTGCCCCCTAGTGCTGGGATTTAAGTGTGTGGTGCCATTCCCAGCTCAAGATCCACCAATTTTAAACCTGGGATATCTAAATAACTTAAGCAGACACACAACAGTCAACAAGACTGAAGCAGTACTTGAAAGTCTTCCCATAAAGAAAACCTAGGACTGGACAGATTTACTGCTGAATTCTACCTACCAAGTCTGGCCTAACAATACTATTTCTGAAAATGTCCCATAAAATAGAAGAAGACAGCAAACATCCAAACTCATTCTATGAAGCCAGTATAGCCCTGATACCAAAAGTGGGCGAGAACATAGCAAAGAAGGAAACAAGGTCAACTCCCTGATGTACACGGATGTGAAAATGCTGAACAAGACAAACTGCATTCAAGAACAATTTCAGGGGCTCACACACCCATGACCGTGTTGGTTTCATCCCAAGGATGTGAGGTTGGTTCAAAATGTGCAAACTGGTCCAGGTGTGATGGCTCGTGTCTTTAAACCCAGCACTAGGGAGGCAAAAGCCAAGATCTCTGAGTTTGGGGCCAGCATGATCTACAGAACGAGTTCCAGGATGGCCAGGGCTGCAACAGAAAAACCCTGTCTGAAAAAAACCACAGCAACAACAAAATGCAAAACAATAAATGTCATACACTATATAAAGGGAATCACATTAATATCTTAATAGACGCACAAAGACATTTGGCAAAGGTAACATGCCTTTATGGTAAAAGCCCCGAAGGAACTAGGAATTAAAGGAGCATATTTCAACAGAATTAAGTTCTGCTTGCAATAAACAGATCACTAACGCTATGCCAAGTGAGAACATCTGAAAGCAATTCCTCTGAAATTAGGAGCAAAGCAAAGGGGTCCAAACTCACTGCTCTTATCCAGTCTAATGTCTGAGTCTTCCTTAGTGCAACAAGACAAAGAAAAACAAAACAGATAAAAAGACACAAATAGGAAAGAATGAACCCCCACTTAGAGGCAAAGTGATTCTACACTTTGAAAGACCCTAAATATTCTACCAGAAAACTCTCACACCTGTTACATGTCCCAGCAGAGTAGTAAGATTCCTAGTCAATATAGGAAAACTATACAATGATAAACTTGCAAGAAAAAAATCAGAAAAAAATACCACTCACAAGAGCTTCGGAAAATACTAGAAACAAACTTGCACAAGGAGACAAAAACCGTAAGACTATGGGAAAGAAACTGAAGAAGAAATTGGAAGGTGGACAGATCTCCTACACATAAAAGAATGGCAGAATTAGTATTGTAAAAATGCTGAATTATCAAAAGTGTTCTACAGGTTAAATGAAATCCCCATCAACATTTCAATGACATTCTTCACAGAACTGGAAAAAAATTCTGAAGTTCATGTGAATCACAGATCCAGAATAGTAACAGCATCCTGAGCAGCAAGAGCAATGGCAGAGGCATCACAACACTTGATCAAACTTTTACTTTTTTTTGGGGGGGGGGATTTCCAAACAAAGTTTCTCTGTAGCTTTGGAGCCTGTCCTGGAACTCGCTCTATAGACCAGGCTGATCTTGAACTCAGAGATCCGCCTGCCTCTGCCTCCCGAGTGCTGGGATTAAAGGCGTGTGCCACCACAGCCCGCTGTGGAGTAATCTTCTTGTGCACTATGTAGATGTGTCTTTTCCAAGACACCTTCTGGTTGTTTTAATAAAGAACTAAATGGGCAATAACTAGGCAAGAGGTATAGCCAGGGCTTCCAGACATAGACAGCACACTGGGAAGAATAGAAGCAGAGAGGCCATGGAGGCCAGGAATGAGTCAGGCACACAGATGGAAGAGAGGTAAAGGCCATGTGGCAGAACGTAGGTTAATATATATATATATATATATTATATGTATATATGTGTGTGTATATATATATATATGTTAAGTTATAAGAGCTAGTGGAACAAACCTAAGTTAAGGCCGAACTTTCATAATTGGTAATATGCCTCTGTGTCATTATTAGGGAGCTGGCTGGCAGTGCAGAGAAAGACTCATTACAGATGTGACTGTAAACTGATGCCGACTCTAACCATGGAAGTTAATGAGGAGGTTCCTTAGAAAGTTAAAAAATAAAACTGGGAACGCCTGGCTATACACCACTCCTGGTTGTGTACTGAAGTACTCTAAATTAGCAAGCCACAAAGATACATGCATGGTCTTGTTCATTGTGTAGTTCACACTAACTAAAAAATAGAATCAACCTCACTGTCCGTCAACAGATGAACGGATAAACAAAATGTATGTGTGTATAAGAGTATTGTATTCAACTCCAGGAGGTGGTGGCACATGCCTTTAATCCCAGCACTAGGGGTTGGGGGCAGGGAAAGAGGCAGGCGGATCTCTTTGAGTTTGAGGCCAGTCTGATCTATAAAGTGAGTTCCAGGAAAGCCGGAGCTATTACACATGCACACACACTCAAAAAACAAAACAAAACAAAAACCCTGACTTGAAAAACTAAGTAGACAATATAAATAAATAAATAAATAAATAAATAAATAAATAAATAAATAAATAAGATTATATTCTATAGAACTTTAAAATAACTCTGAGGCCCCTCAGCCTTAGTGCTTTTCCCCCTCCCCTGGGAACCAGGAGTCTAACAATTACCCACACACTTACTGAAATGTTGGAAACTCTCCATCTCCCTGAGTCTATGTGAATGTTCTCCAGATAGAACTTAGTTATTAAAACTGGGGCAAGATAGCCCTTAAGATGTTGACTCAGTTCCTGGTGTTTTGAATCAGTCCCTGGAAGGGGTCAAAGTAACCCTCAGATGTTTCCTCTTACCTCACCTGATGTGGCAACCGCCCTCCAGTCCTGGCTCAGACAAATTATTGTTAATAGCCCTTTGAATAAGCCAATCCCAATGGTTGGAAAAGAACTACCCTCAGACTCCTCCCTTGTTTCTGTGGCTTTTTGTTTAAAAGTAGCCTGTACCAGCTATTTGGGGTCTTTCTGGCTTCTCAAATGCTGAAAGACCCTGTCACGACAGAATTAATTAAATCCTCATGCTTTTACATCAACTGAGGTGTGAGAGTCTTTTTTTGGGGTGACTCCTCATCGGTAATTGGACTCCAGGGTCCAACAATTCAACCATAAAGAAATGTGAAATTATGACATTTGTGGGGAACAGGAAGTTCTTGGAGAGAGCATGGGGTCCCTGAAGAGGCATGAGCCTTGAACAATAACCACAAACTTGATTATCCACAAAGCTCTGATCAACCTGAAACTTTGCCAATACTTCTGGAGCTATTTCTGACTCTTCTGGGGTTGGGAGGTGGTGTGGGAAGTCCTTCTGTTTATGTGTTTATGTCTAACTGTTTTGGCCTCTGATAGGACAGACTAGAGCTAAGCAGGGAAAACTAAAATGAATGCTGGGAGAAAGAAGGCGGAGTCAAAGAGAAGCCATGTAGCAACCAGAGGAGAAAGATGTGAGCTGCCAGCTGGAACCTCGCCAGTAGGCCATGAGCTTGTGGTAAAATATAAAATAATGGAAATGGATTACCAAAGATATAAGCTCTAGCAAGCAATACACTTAAGCTACTGGCCAAACAGTATTGCAAAATAATGTAGCTTCTGAGTGATTATTTCAGGGTCTAAGGGGCTGGAAACAAACAAGCAGCCTCCCCCAACAGGGAGGAAGCAAAGAAGAGAACAAAGCAAGGAAAAGTAAGACCCTAGACTTCCTACTTTCAAATGCCAGGCTTCAAGCCCATGGCCAAGGCAAGCTGGAGGAGGGTATGGACTTAGCCTTAAAGTGAACTGGATTTAGAATTCTTTCCTGAGCCTGACCTTCTCAATTCCCAATTACCACCTTGTCTTGGGACTGTAAAGGCCCATCAGGTAAAGGCACCTGTGGCCGAGCTTGGCAATCCAACCAGAGTGCTTCTCCTGAGACACACCTGGAGAGAATCAACTCTTGAAAGTTGTACTCGGTGGTAAAGAGCACTGGCTGCTCTTCCAGAGGACACAGATTCCATTCCCAGCCCCCACTGGTGGCTGACAACCATCTGTAACTCCAGTTCCAAGAGATCTGATGCTCTATTCTAGCCTATGTGGGCACCAGGAAAACACGGAGAACACTTATGTGCATTCAGGCAAAACACCCATACACAGAAAACAAAAGTGGAAAGGAAAAGGGACAATGCTTGAGCTATAACCTCTTTCATGGGAGAAAGAGTACATTGGTAGAGACTTAAAGAGACAGTTAAATAAAAATGAATTTGCTTTAAGATTCCTTTGTCTGGGGCTGGAAAGATGGCTCAGAGGTTAAAAGCACCAGCAGTTCTTCCCAAGGTCCTGAGTTCAATTCCCAGCACCCACATACATGGTGGCTCACAGTCATCTGCAATGAGATCTGGTGCCCTCTTCTGGCCTGCAGGCATACATACAGGCAGAACACTGTATACATAATAAATAAATAAATCTTTTTAGAAAAAGATTTCTTTGTCCTAGTTGCTGCTTGTTCAGTGTGGTCACTACATTACAGGAGGAGCCAGACCCGTGTTCTTTTTGGAAATGTCTACACAGATAAATGTATCTGCCCCAGGCTGGAGACACCAGGAGGGTTCTGGAGATGCAGGCAGGAAATAGGTTGGAAAGGCACCACATTAAAGTATTTTAAATTGTGGATTACAATCCTAATAGATTTTGGTGTTGGTTTTCATGAAATATTATTTTAAATATTTCCAATCACTAATGCTAAGTACTTAATATTTTAATTATATATATATATAATTGGTATATAGTGATGCTTTGAGTTGTGTATACATAGCAAAATAATTAAGTCATGAACTAGTGCATGGCTACACTAGCTAACTTTGTGAAGTGGTAAGGAAAACTTACCCAGAGTAGAGACAGCACGGGTCAGACACACTGCCAGGACCTGGGGCTCCTTGATGCTCAGGAGCCCACACTTACTTTAATGACCAGGACTGATGTAGGAGGGTCTTCTGTCTATCTGTTGCTTTCATTGGTTAATTAATAAAGAAAACTGCTTGGCCTGATAGGTCAGAACATAGGTAGGCGGGGAAGACAGAACAGAATTGTGGGAGGAAGAAAGCAGAGACAGACAGACGCCATGAATCTCCGGCCTGAGTCGGACATAGGTTAGGATCTTTCCCAGTAAGCCACAGCCTCGTGGTACTACACAGATTTAATGGAAATGGGTTAATCAAGATGTGAGAGTTAGCCAATAAGAAGCTAGAGCTAATTGGGCTAGGCAGTGTTTAAATGAATACAGTTTCTGTGTTATTATTTCTGGGGCTAGCTGTGCGGAAGCTGGGTGGGAAGAAAAAGCAGGGCTGCTCACCTCATCACTAAAAAGGATCCTGAAAAATCTACTATCAGTTTTCAAATACATATTGTCATTCACTATAGTAACTGTCATATGCAATAGATTTCTTGATCTTATTCCTCCTACACAACTGAAGGTTAGAGTCCTTTGGCCATCAGTCAACCCCCTTCAATCCCTCACACACACCCCAGCAGACCATGACCAAGGTTTACTCTCTGTGAGTCCCTTCTCTTTTAAAGACTCAACAAAGCCATGATATTCTACAGTATTTATCTTTCTGTGCCTGGCTTATTTGACTTAACGTAGTATCTCCAATCCCACCCATGTTGTCTCTAGTGACAATGTATCCTCCTCTCTTTAAAGACTGAACACTTCTCTATCATGAGTACACACATTTTCCTCAGTCACACATCCATTGATAAATATGGGTTTCTCTCTTATATCTTGAACATTATGAATTATGCTACCATTACGTGGTATTTTGGTTATCTCCTGGACATGCAGATCTGCTTTCCTGTGGATAATGATCCCAACAGTGGGGAGACTAGATCACATGGTAGTTGCATTTGGAATTTTTTTTTCAAGTTTTAAAGACTTTTCTTTGGATATTTAAAATGTGTATCCCAACAATTAAATCATTTGAATAAAGCAATGGCACTCTGACTAAACTGCATTTTACAGCCTGCTGGACACTTTGAACCATCCTGAATTTTATTCAAGATTTCACCACCTCCCACCCAGCCCTTTCCCTCACTAGCCTGCAGTGAGGGATCTGTAGAGCTGACTCACCAACCAGCAGGCAAGTTGAAACAAAAAGCTTCCAGTTCATTGAGACACTGTCTGTAGACAGAGAGAGAGTACTAGGCAATAAGAGAGAGGCACTCTGGCCCCCACACAGGCTGTGTAGGTGTGTGCAGCCCCTCCCTCACACTCACGTGCACCACTTAGTGGTAGGTGCTCCTGTCCCCTGACAGAGCTTTTGGACAACCTGCTGACAGTCAGAATTTCTAGCTCCTGCGTGTGGATAGCCAGCTTCCCCATCATGCCTGTCAAGGAGACTACCTTTACCTCACTTCTGTTCTTACTATCTTTGCTGAAAGTCAACTCTCAGTCATTTATTTCTAGGCTCTGTGTTCTGACTCATCGGTCTGCATGACTTTTTTTTTTAAAGATTTATTTATTTATTATGTATACAACATTCTGCCTCAATGTATGCCCACACGCCAGAGGAGGGCGCCAGATCTCAGTACAGATGGTTATGAGCCACCATGTGGTTGCTGGGAATTGAACTCAGGACCTCTGGAAGAGCAGCCAGTGCTCTTAACCTCTGAGCCATCTCTCCAGCCCTGCATGACTTTTTTTTGTGACACTATCATGGGTTGGATTGTTTGTTTGCAGTACAGTATCTGACCCAGTAATATAACGACTCTAGTTTTAACTTCTTGTTCAAGATTTGATAGTTGTGGGTCTTCTGTGGCTTCATGTAAATTTCATGATACTTTTTCGATTTCTGTGAAAACTTCCAGCAAAATTTTGGTAGGGATGATACTGAATTTGTAGATTTGAGTAATATGGACATTTTAATTCTTCCAATCCATGAACACAGAACATCTTCCCACTTATCTGTATCTGTTTCTTTCATTAATGTCTCATAGTTTCCTTTGTAAAGATATTTTACAGCCTTCTTTAAATTTATTCCCCTTTTATTACTGTACATGTGATTTTTTCTTGATTCATTTTCTAAACAGTTTATTGTTAGGGAACAAATGACACTGGTTTGGGGACACTGACTTTGTAGACTTTAGCTCTACTGGAATCATCTATCAGTTTAGATATTTTATTAATCCTAGTATTTTACCTATGATTTTGTACTATCTGTGCAAAATACATACAAAAATCTGTGCAAAAAGACAATTCAGCTTATTCTCCAAACTAGTGGTGTGGGACATTGGTCTGTATTTTATCAATTATATTTTAAATAAATGCTGATTGGCCAGTAGCCAGGCAGGAAGTATAGGTGGGACAACCAGACAGGAAGTAGAGGTGGGTCAATGAGAATGGGAGAAGTCTGGGAAGAAGGAAGTCCTAGTCTGCTGCAGTCCCAGCACAGACACAGAAGAAGCAAGATGTGACTGCCCCGCTGAAAAAGGTACCAAGCCATGTGGCTAACATATACTAGAATAATGGGCTAATATAAATTATAAGAGTTAATAAGAAGCCTGACCTAAGGGGCCAATCAGTTTATAAGTAATGTAGACCTCTGTGTGATTTCTTTGGGACTTAATTATTGCAGGAACCAGACAGAACAGAAAACCCAATAATAAATTAGATACTTTTCATTCACTTCTCTTGCCTTATTGCTCTAGATTTCCAGGGCTGAACTGAACTGAAATGGCAACAGTGACCACTCATGCCTCATTTCTGACCTTGGTGGAAAAGTTTTTAACCACTCCCCACTGAATGTGGTATTAGCTTGGGCTTGCACTATCTTTTATTAAATAGAGATATATTCCTTCTAAAAATAACTTGTCAGGAATTTTTATCATAAAAGTATATTGACTTTATTGAAAACCTTTTTTTGAATATATTGAGATGATTGTGTTTTTTTTTTTTTACTTCAATCTGCGAGTCACATACCATGTTTATAGGTTCATATATATGGAACTATCTTTTTGTCTCAGTGATAGATCTGACTAGATTGACAAATGAGCCTTGTAAAGACTGTCGAATCCAGGTTGCTAGTAGATTTTACATTTATGTTCACCAGGGATGTTGGCCTGAATTTTTCTTTTCTTACTGTGGTTTTGACTTCGGGGTCAAGCTAATGCCTGCTTTGTCAAATAAATTTGGAAGTTTTCCCTCTCTATCAGTTCATTAGGGATGCTGCAACAATTTCTGAATAATATGAATGTGTTGTTCATAGTTCTCAAAGCTAGCAAGATGAAGCCAAGCAGTAGGTCCTACAGTGTCTAGTTCTAATTCAAAGAAGGCAACTTCCTTCTGTGACCTCACATGTTGAAAGGGGAAAATATTCCCTTTAACCTAAGATCAGTATTCCCATTATTACTTCTGAAAGGGCTAGCTTACTGTCCCACTAGGGATGGAATTTTAGGGGCTTTAGGTGTGAGGGGGGGCAGCATTCAGGCCTTAATACCTTCCATTTTAGGGAAAGGGTTGGGAAGGATTAACATTAGTCCTGATGTAAATATTTGGTAGGGTTTAGAATAAAGCAATCAAGTTCTGGGATTTCGTTGATAGAAGGCTTTTAGTTACTAATTCAATCTCTCCGTGTTCATATTTTCTATTGTTCTATGGTTCAGTCTTGCTAGAGTATTTGGAATTTATCTTTTTTCTAAATTATCCTACTCATTAGCATGCAATTGTCCACATACATCATAATAGCTGTTTATTTCTGAATTATTAGTTGGACATCTCCTCTTTCATTTCCAGTGCTGAGTCTTATGTCTTCCCTCCTTTTTCTTTGATAATATAGGCTTGATAATTTTATTCATTTATTTATTTTTAGAAAAAGCCAATTCTTTTTCTATTGGGCATTTTTACTGAATATTATTTTCTTTCTTTTGCAAATTTTGGACTTAGTTTGTTTCTTTTCCAGCTCCTTAAATTATCCCAACAGTAGTTTGATTGTTCTCTGTTTTGAGGTAGGCATTTGCCATTATGTTGCCTTCAAAACTGCCATTGCCACATTGTATAAGTTGTGGTATAATGTGCTCATAGCTTTTTCCACAGTGGTTTGAAGCCTCACCCTGGACTTCTTTGACCTGTTGGTGGTCAGGAGTGTGTCATTTAATTTCCACATATCTGTGAATCTTCTGAAATGGCTTCTATTACTGATTTCTAGTTTCACACCACTATGTTCAGAAAAGACATTTTATATAATGTCAACTCTCTTAAGTTTTTAAAGATTTGTTTTATCATCTAACCTATGATTCACACAGAGAATGTTCCATGTATATTAGAGAAGAATATATCTTGTGTTGTAGGACAGAATGTTCTATTTGACTTAAAGTGTGGTTTAGACCAATGTTTCCTTACTGACTATCTGTTTGGGTTTTTGCCCATTTATTGAAAAAGGGTATTGAAGACTGATACTATTATTTTCTCTATTTATCTATCTATCATCTATCTATCTATCTATCTATCTATCTATCTATCTATCTATCTATCTATCTATCTATATCTCTTAGTACTTGCTTGACCTAGACCAGCAGGTTATTCTTCAGTGACAGGACCCTAAAGGGGAGAACCAAGGATGAGAAAAATAAAGAAAACAGGAAAATTGGAACCAGGAGATCTTGCATAGGCTGACAGCTAATGCTAAGCAAATTTATTAAGAAGTGAAGTTTCTTACATACAGTTTGCAGAGGGGAAATGGAACAAAGTCAGCAGGAAGCTAATCAAGCAACGTTGAATTAAGGGAACACAAAATATCCCAAGTGCACCACAAACTGAGCATACAGCAGGCTTGGGACTGATAACTGCTGTCTTTTGGGAAAGGGGTAAGCCAGGTTTCCACAAACCAAAACCTTAATTCCTTCAACGCCCTGGTCCCAGTCCCAGACCAAACCTTACCAAATCTGCCCCGGGGTAAAGACACAGAACTATTGTTCTCTTTGTCCTTTCATCAGTGCCTCTAAGAGAGACTTGGATCAACCCAGCTCCCAACATTTGCTAATCTGCTTAGATATTTCAATGTGATGTGCAACATTTTTATAATGTTTATTCTTGATGAATTAATTTCAATATCATTATATAGTGTCGTCTTCCCCACCCTTCCTCCCTACCTCCCTTCTAGTTTTGGAGTTAGATGTAGGTATAGCTGTTTCTCCTATCCTTCAGTTTCCATTTGCATGAATACCTTTTATCCTTTCATTTTCAGACTGTGTGAGTTTCTGGAAGGCAGCATATTGTTGAGCTTTGCATTCTTATCCATTCAGTCACTCTATGTCTTCTGGTTGGATATTTAATCAATTACATTCAAGATAACTTACTGATAGGTAAGTTATCCCTTTAAAGTTTTTTGGTTTTGTGGCAAATCCTTTTTCCTTTCCTCTATTGTTGTTCTTCATGACTTGATGCTTTCCTCTATTGTATGCTGTGATTCCCTACTATCTATTTCTTACGGATTCACTATAGCCTTTTGTTTTATGGTCATCATAAAACTTGCATAAAACAGGATATTTTAAGATGATAAGATGGTAATATCAGTCATGAAAATAATAAACAGTTTAACCTCATAATATCCCTTCTGATTTTGATGTGCAGATTTTCACATTTTGTGGTGTATATCTTTAATGAATTATCTTGATGGTTTTATTTTTAAACTTCATGCTAACAATGTATGCGATTTACTTAGCTTACTTTTTTTGATTTATTTATTTATTATGTATACAGTGTTCAGCCTCCATGTATGCCTGCAGGCCAGAAGAGGGCCAGAAGAGGGCCTGTAGATCTCATTACAGATGGTTGTGAGCCACCATGTGGTTGCTGGGAATTGAACTCAGGACCTCAGGAAGAGCAGTCAGTGCTCGTAGCCTCTGAGACATCTCTCCAGCCCCTTACTTAGCTTACTTTATCTCCAGAGAATTTCCTACTTTCTCATGTTTTTATGTTACCAATCACTTACTTATCTTTCTGCTTAGAGAACTGCCCTTTATCATTCCTGTAGGAAAGAGATCTTGTGGTGAATACCCTTGGCTTTTGTTTGTCTGTGTTTATTTCTCCTTCTTCTGGCCTCTGTGGGCAACAGGCATGCATGTGGTACAGATACGCATTCAGAAAACACCCACACACATAAAAGTAAAACTAAATAAAATTTTTTAAAAATTAGTTTCCAATCAACACTGTTAAGAAGTGGGACAGTGAAGAGGAAACGAAGCCTTCTAATGAATGGATTGTGAGAGTGGACTCATGAAAGAGTGGCTTGTGTTCATCTTGTTCTCTCCCACGGCTGCTTACGCAATGCATGCATGCATGCGCGTGCACATACACACAGGGCTGTGGCAAGAGAGCTCTTTCTGGATGCTACTCTTCTTACTTAAATTTCTCAGCCCCTGGAACCACAATAAATTTCTGTTCACTAGTTATTACAAAATTTCAGATATTCTGTGCCACAGAACAGTCTAGAACACTGTTGTCTTCAAATCACCCTGTCTCTGGGTTACTAACTTTGAGGAGATGGGGAAGGGAAGATGGGGACAATAGTGTTTTCACTGATGACTGATATGAATATTCATGCCCACCTAAAATTCATGCTGAATTTTAAGTCACAAGGTAACAGTTTTAAGAAAATGGGTGAAGCACGATTAATAAAAACTCAGGGTCAGAAATTGGGGTTCAACCTGAAGATCCGAAAAGCAAAACAGCCAGCCACTGGTTCTTACCTAGACATCAGTCTGAAATAGCGATCCTGCTTCCTGGAATCTCAGAGAGACTAGGTGTTGAGAACTGTTTCCTCCCATTTTATAATCCTCTCTAGGACTGGGATTAAAGGCATGCACCGCCTAGTTTCTATGGCAACTAGTGTGGTTACTGGGATTAAAGGTGAGTGTCATTATGGCTACTGGGGTTAAAGGTGTATGTTACCATAACCTGGTATGTAAAGCCGACCAATGGGACTGTTTTACTCTCTAATCTTCAGATAGTCTTTATTTATTAAAATACAATTCAAATGCCACTACAAATGGGCTTTTATGGGGGTGATTAGGACATGAATTCCCCTGGAGAGAACTGTGACCTTTAAAGGGTTTGAGGGAATGAGTTTGAGTTTATTTTATTCGCTCCCCCTCCCCATGCCTTTCCATCCTCCTAACAAATGAAGACGCAGGAAGAAGGAGCCACCCATGAATCCAAAGGGGTTTTACCCAATATGAAATCTGCAGGTGACTGGATACCCAACTTCTCAGCTTTTAGAACTAACAGAAATGGGTTTATACTATTTCTAATTTAAGCAATCTTAGCTATTTTGCTATAGCATCTAATGGCCTAGACAGTAACGAGCTGCATTTTTCTTTGCCTCGAAGAAACTGTTTCCAGTTACCTTCCTTTTCTCTCATCTTATATGAATGAAAATACTAAGGCCAACAGCACATCAACAGTGTAGTAGTGTTGGAGGCTAGGTGTAGTGGTATGCACCTTTAATCCCAGCATCCACTCCAGAGGCAGAAAAATCTCTGCATTCAAAGCCACAGGTCTATATAGCAAGTTCTAAGACAGCCAGGGCTACATAGAAAGACCTTAAAAAAACAACAAAAGCAAAACAAAAAATCCACCACCACCACCACCACAGCCATCATCAGCCATAACAACTACAAAAAAGTATTGTGTTCACAGTCCAACTGTTGGGAAAAAAACTTGGTAAGAATTTTTCTTACATGGGTTTGCTTCATTGGCTATTTGATAATGGAAGGAAAGATGGCTTTTGTTGTATTTTATATTTTTCATAATATTAGAGCTTGAATTTAGGGCTCATTTGTGACAGGTAAGAACTCTACCCCTGAACTACCACCTTGGTGCAAACATGCTTTTTGAACAGTACCGTGTGTATCTGAGGGCAAGGTTACAGTCATTTTTGTTTGTTTGTTTTTTAAATACAGGATCTCACTATGTTGCCTGGAGTAGTTTCAAAACCCTGGGCTCCAGTGATCCATCAAATCTTTTGATTACCAATTTTAATGAAGTATATTCCTTGCATGTCTCAAGACACAGGTGATTCAAATTCTAGATTTTTCAAAACTACAAAATAACAAAATCATACCCACAGAATTAGCCATACTCCACTTCCTTCCCTCTCGCCCCCTTGTGTGTGTGTGTGTTGTATGCACTAGGGTAAGCCAGTGTGAACATCTATCTGCACACTTGCATGCAGAGCCCAGAGCAGGCCATTGGGCGTATCCCTCTATCACTCTCCACACTGTCGCCCTTAGATAGTGTATCAGTGTATCAGTAAATTAGCTCACCCTTTTAGTTAGACCCGGCGGCCAGGGAACTCTTGGGATCTGCCTGTATCTGCTCCCTCGTGCTGGGGCTACAGTCATGCACAGCCATGCCTGACCTTTTTCCTGGTTGTTGGGGATCCAAACCTAGGTCTCCATGAATGCAGAGCTGTTGCGGGAGGTCCTTCCGCTCCTCCAACCAATAGCTGCTGAGATACCAGCCCATTGGGGCATGGTCTCTCCCCCTTTAAAAAAGCAGCTACTTCCCTCCGCTCTCTCTCTTCACTTCCTGCTCCGCTGGCGACTAGATTCCCTTCCTGGTTGCACAGAGGGCTGTTGTCTGGGACGGTGATCTGTAAGTTTTTTCCTCTTTAAATAAATACCACCCTGTTAATCATAATTCCAAACTGGTGTGGCATTGTTCGTGACTTACGCCTTCACAGAGCCAGCTTTCTTACTCTCTGACCCATCTCCCAGTCCAGCATTCCACTAATTTCAAACAGCAGGAGACACCGAGTGGTGAGACACTAAAGTCATTGTGACTCACTCTTCTGTGGGTAATGGGGCATCAATAAGGATGTTTAACAAGGAAATGTCAAAAACATATATAGGAAGAGACATAGACGTGCCTGTTAGAATTGTGCAAAGTGTTATGCTCTCCTCCCTCTAGGCAAAGGTCAGCAACTCCAGCAAGAACCACTGACAAGGAACATGGGAAGTTGATTAATGTGGGGCCAGGGAGAGTGGGAGGGAGAGGACAGCCAAACACTGAGACTTCGGCTGTTTCCCTTCGTGCTCCTACTTAGGCCTAAAGAATGGCCTGACCCCATCATTTGTGATGTCACTGGATTCAACTTACCCTTCTACTCCAGAGACGGCTGGCAATAGATCATGACTTCTGGCGAGTGACCCTGAAGCCCAGAATTTCTCTGTGTGGGGTGGGAAAGGCTCCTTCTAGGCTGGCTAGATGGAAGGCCAAGAAAACAAAACTGCTTGCAGACATTGTGTGACACATGAGTGAGCCGTCAGTCACCAGACAGCTGGGGGATAAAGGGAACAGGGCAGAGCTGAAGCTAGAAGTCACCAAAGAAATGAGAACCCAGGGTCATCTGGGCTGGTATCCAGTTCAGCATGGGGCAGTTCTCAAGCTGTTGATGGTGCAGGCCAACCGCTTCTTTCTCTCTTTTCTTCTTGAATCTGCTTGAGTGAGTCTGGTTTTTGGTGACTTGCAACAGAAAGTCCTAAATGGTTTTCAATGTAGACAATAACCAGTTAGGAACCCAACCACCAGGATGGAAGCAGAAGTAGGCAGTAAGGGACTTGCTGAAGTGAGGTCATGTTGCGGGAGGTCCTTCCTCTCCTCCAGCCTATAGCCGCTGAGATACCAGCCCATTGGGGCGTGGTCTCTCTCCCTTTAAAAAAGCAGCTACTTCCCTTCGTGCATGCTTTCTCTCTCTCTCACTTCCTGCTCCGTGTCCAGCAACTAGACTCCCTTCCTGGTTGTGCAGCTGGGACGGTGATCTGTAAGTTTTTTTCCCCTTTAAATAAATACCACCCTATTAATCATAATTCCAAACTGGTGTGGCATTGTTTGTGACTTACGCCTACAAGGTCACAACAGATAAAGTCTCAATCTCACATGTAAGAGATTGCTTCTCTGTGAATGTCTCCCCCAAAAGCTTATTGCTGGACCTCTGACCCCCAGTGTGCCTGTGTTTGATGGATTAAGCTTGTTCTGCAGGGATAGCTAGGTCCGGTGGAAGTGTTTTGTTTTTAATAGAGTGTCATTTCCATATCCATCTCTGTATCTGTCTGTTAACTCCCCCTTTTATCTCACCCTTCCAACCTCTGCCATGTTATAATGCAGCAAGCAAGGCTTCACCAGATGCCAAAAGGATGCCTGTGCCATACTCTTGGATTTCTCAGCCTCCAGAACCATGTGACAAATAAATCTGTATTCCTTATATATTATCTAATCCCAGGTATTTTTTTTCTTAGCAACAGAAAAGACGAGGGTATTAACCCTAGGAACTTTCATGTAACTTGCTGTGGAACAATAATCTTGTATCCTGTCACTTGTAAACACTGATTAGCCAGTAGCCAGACAGAAAGTATAGGTGGGATGACCAGGCAGGAAATAGAGGTAGGGTGATGAGAACAGGAGAATTCTGGGAAGAGGAACAGTCAGTCTACAGTCATCACAGAGGAAGCCAGACACAGACAAGCAAGATGAGAATGCCTCACTGATAAAAGGTATCAAGCTACATGGCTAACATAGACAAGAATAATGGACTAATTTAAGATGTAAGAATTACATAATAAGAAGCCTTCACTAATAGGCCAACTCGTTTATAATTAATGTAGACCTCTGTGTGTTTCTTTGGGACTGAAATGCTGCGGGACTGGGCAGGAAAGAAACCCGGTCAACAATAACTTACCACCCTTCCTAAGTTCATTAGTGAAATGTATACAGCTTGTAGTGTGAACTCCAGGGCTGACTAAGTCATTTAGGTGACTTAATCACGATCACACAAGATCTGTGCCTCTTTGGGCAGGCTACTTCTCTGTTGTCTAAGCCTAGGTCCTTTTTCTTTGAAATGGTAGTAGGACAGATCTGCCACTTGAGTTACAATATGAGTTAACTAACACACTGAATGTCAGCTATATGGTAATAACATTCGATTATTATTACTGTTTTCAAAACTTTCCCAAGTGGGCATACTTTTGGGAGGGAGATTGTTTGCTGCAGGTTAAACTACCAATGCCAGCTTTAATATCTCTTACTACCTTCTGCCCTTCTATCCTGTGAGCAGAGAAGACCTTTAGTGAGAGACAACCCTTCTGCTCTCTGGGTTCAGCCTTCCTCCCTTGTTCTTTATTATACTTTCCCTAGACTCCTAATTCAACTCTTATGAATTTTGTCTGTCAGTTATTTCTTTTGTCCTAACTTTTACCTCTCTACTGACGAGTGCTTCCATTTTAATAAAAGTCTCCCTATTAAAATACTGTAACACCTGTGGATGCATGGGTTTTGTACAGTGCTTACCAGTTTTCTGTCACTATTACAGAATATTCGAGGCAATTCCCTTATAAAGAAAAGGGTTTGTTTTGGCTCATGGTCTAGAAGGTAGCAGACCACAGTCAGGTGACTTTGTGACTCTGGGCCTCTGGCAGGTACACATGACAGAGACAACCGTTCACTTCAAGACCCAGGGAACAAAGAGCAAGAGGAATGTCACGAGCCATTTCCCCCCTAAAAATCATTACAGGAACCATCACCCTGGGGAGTCTGCAGAGAACCCCACACCCATAATTATGTTCTATTGAGAACCTGCCCCACACCCAATTAAGCTGTTGATGGAGAGCTATCTGTTAGCAGAACCGCCTCACATTCCAGCTATCCAGGGAACCAGGTGTGGCAACTTGTGACTTCTTGGCCTACCTGTCCAAATGTAACCTCTTGGCCTACGTGACCTGGAACACGCGGCAAGAGTCCAGTTTCCCTACCCTTCAGGGGCTATATAAGCAGCAACCATGACCCTAATAAAGG
>NW_026068114.1:652301-653170 GCF_014885135.2 Alexandromys fortis
CGTAATGTTTCAGCTTGAGGTTCTTTCCTGCTGCCAGGTGTTGCTTCAGGCTAGATTGCTGAGACTCAGGCCTCTCACTAAATTTATCAAGGGCCAGAGTTATACTCTAAACAAGTGATAATGGTTAAAAATAAAAAACATTTCTGCCTTCACAGGCAGAGATGACAGGACCAAAAACTTCTGTCCTGCTTGCTTAAAGTTATTCCAAGATATTTTGTGGTATTCATGGATATTTAAAAGGTTAATGTCTCATTTATCCTAGATGTAAAAGAGGTACATTTGGATTTTTAGATTCTGGCTATGATACAGTAGTTCTGCTGTGGGCATGGCAGAGCACATGTCCTTGTGGTATGGTTAAACAACTTTGTATTTAGGCCCAAAAGGGGTACTGCTAAGTTTTGAGGTAGATATTTGCCTAATTTTACATAATGGAGGTCCCTCAATGCTGGGGAGACTCTCACTCGGGTCTCGGGATGGCGTGGCCCCCCCATGGCTCGCCAAAGACCGTCCTTGCTGAGGTCGCAGGAGGCCTTAGTTGGTGGGGGAGGAGTTCGACCACGAGTGACCCGTAAAGAATTTTTGAGGAAAGAGGCCACAGCCCAGTGGTCCAGGAGGGTCATAAAAAATTTCAAAAACCCAGCGATGGTCGCGAGGGCGACCCTCTCTTGGGACCACTCCCAGGGTCATAATCAGCTAGTTCCTAAAACAGTACTGTGATAATTGCAGCTGGAAAACTAGTTTTTCAAGATTGCAGTCTGGCTTTGTCTTCGGTTCCTGGTGCAGGGTCACTGAACAGGCTAGTCCTAGATTTTTGATTCTCCTCTTCCTGCTGGGAGGAGCTGGAGAGATGGCTCAGTGGTTAAGAGCAT
>NW_026068114.1:655562-779856 GCF_014885135.2 Alexandromys fortis
CCAATGACGGGAGTTAGTGTGGATCCTCGCCTGAATAGCACACCATACAGAGGCTGTAAAGGCCGGCTCAACATGGCATGGTGCCAGGTACGAGGAACACTCTCCACATGGCCTAAGACAGGGTGCCCTATGGTCTGCTTACTTTAACTCTTGCTAGATACCTTTTATTTGAGGAGCTCCAAGGACAGGCAACTTATGGCAGGATATCCCCCAACCTAAGACAGGGTCCTGGGAACCCTATGACGGGTAAGGGGAAAAGAAAAAAGACCTGGTCCCCATGCGACCTAAGAATCATCAGGCACTCCTCTGTACCCAGGAGAGGTAAATTGCTTCACCATTCGAGAGGAGGGTCTCTACTTGTCCCAGTTCCTTCTCTTTTAAATCTGACACCAGGGTTGACTCTGACTTGGTGCCCTCCACTTAATAACTGCTTGCCTTTATATAAGAGAGGGGGAATATGTCACGAGCCATTTTCCCCCTAAAAATTACCCTGGGGAGTCTGCAGGGAACCTCACACCCATAATTATGTTCTATTGAGAACCTGCTCCACACCCAATTAACTGTTAATCTGTTAGCGGAACCCGCCTCACATTCCAGCTATCCAGGGAACCAGGTGTGGCAACTTGTGACTTCTTGGCCTACCTGTCTGAATGTAACCTCCTGGCCTACGTGACCGGGACCATGCGGCGAGATTCCATGCCCTGCCCCCCATTCCTTACCATATATAAATTGTAACCCGTCCCTAATAAACAGGGGCTTTGACAAATCTGCTTGGCCTCCTTCTTCTGTCTTAGCTCATTCCCTTCCAGGTAGCGCCCCTCGGTGACCCTGGAATAACTGATTGCAGGGTAGGTTACAAACCCCTAGACTAGTAACCCACCCAACGCAATCGACACTCACCAAAAACTATAGCCAGATGTTCTAGCCTTTCCTTGTCGTTATTTCTTAAATAGTCCAGTGTAACCACTACTTTCCATACATCTTCATTGTATTTGGTATTATAATTGAGATAGAAACGTTTTGAAGCGATGAGAACATGTACATTGGATTTTGCAAATATTAGCCCGTTTTTTTTTTGTAATGGGTTTGAGTGTCTGAGGATCTCAGCATCGATTGAGAAATCCTTGACCAGTAGTTTTCAAAGTAAGGTCTGAAGAGCTACTCTATCCAAACCAACTGGGTGCCCTTGGCTGACTCAGATCCAGAATGGCACTGATGGGCTTGAATCCCAAATGCCCTCAGGCAATTCTGTGGTGTGGGCATAGCATGTAGTTGGCTGCTCTGGGCTCTCCACAGTAGGTTCTTCACCTTCTCCGTACTTCCAATCATTAATAGTATCAGTCACCACCCCATCAATATACTGCTGCTTTACAGGGAAAAGAAGCTATCGAAAGCTGAGCGTGGTGGCTCACACCTTTAATCCCAGCACCCGGGAGGCAGAGGCAGGTGGATCTCTGTGAGTTCGAGGCCAGCCTGGTCTACAAGAGCTAGTTCCAGGACAGGCTCCAAAGCCCAAAGCTACACAAAAACCTGTCAAAACCCTGTCTCGAAAAAACAAACAAATAAACAAACAAACAAAAAAAACAAAGAAGAAGAAGAAGCTATCAAAAGAAAAAAGCTCCTTAGATTCCTGTTATCCATGTGCCCTGTGGTGTCCGTTCTTTCTCTCATCTGTATAGAAAACATGTAATCTCTCCATCTGATTCTGATGATGTGGTCTAAATTCATCTCTCATCTTGCTCCATCTTCTTAAGATTTTCTGAACCTGTTATCCCATCCCATCTTCAGCCTCGCCCTGTGTCTATCTGCATTTAAACACTAACTTCTCTTCAAAGGAATGCCTGTCGCTCCTTTTCTGCTCACTTTCCTGATGTCACCACTACCTTCCCACACACTCCCACTTGGGTTTCACCGAGGCCACTCTCTCTGCATCTGCCTAAGATGACTCCGCTGTTAAATCCCACGGGTCTTCCATTCCTATCGCTTTATTCTCCATTCCCTCTGACACTGCTGCTTAGTCCTTCTTTTTTGTTTTCGTTTTAGAAATTTAGAAAGGGTCTCACCTTGCAGCCTTGGCCTCAAACTCAAGAGAACCTGCCTGCCTCCGCTTCTGAGTGCTTGAATTAAACACATCCAGTGTCTATTCCTTTTTAAAACCCTTCTTTTCTTGCTCTCTTTCACACTTAAGTCTTGAACAGAGAGTTCGAGAGACTCTCTCAGGCCTCTTTACCTCTTGCTGTTGTACCCACACCAAGATTGTTATCTATTCAAGCTCCTGTAGCTATAAACCATGAACAGAGAATTCCCGCATACACGTTCCTCGGCCACCCTTACTCTGATCTCCAACATCTATCACCAACCACAGAGAGGGCATTTCCACATAGATGCCTCACTAGTACCTCAAGTACCTCCTAAGCTATACAATCCAAGTTAACCTGCCAGGCTCTGCTTAACCTCTTTCCCAGGTGCATGACGACATTTGCTGTCACATGACTAAAAGTTCAAGGGCTATCCTTGGCCTCTCCTTCCCAGCCTCCCCTCCCTTAAACTTCCATTGTTAATGGCTCCCTCTGTTTCCTAGCCAGATTTCAGCCACAGCTTCCCAACTGACTTGGCCGCATTTCTGCTTCCTTCCAATCCACAGTGTCTCACACCATGGAGGAAAAAAATAAATTTACAGTATAGTTTGGTTGCAAATTAGGTTCCTGGCTTCCAGACCATCAAGGCAAAAGTAAAGGGAAAGTAATTTTCATATTTCTTGATATTTGGTCCAGCACTAATACCATGCTCTAAATAAACTACTCAGATTTATGCAGGAAGCAATAATGGCACAATATTCAATGACCTCTACACTATTCCTATGACATAGTCTAGCATTTTTCTTTTTTTTTTTTGTTTTGTTTTGTTTTGTTTTTTCGAGACAAGGTTTCTCTGTGGTTTTGGAGTCTGTCCTGGAACTAGCTCTTGTAGACCAGGTCTAGCATTTTTCTAAATCAGTATTTAACAAGTACTCACAATGAATCAGACATCTGCCCACCACCGAAAACAAAGCAGCAAATGCGTGTGTGTGTGTGTGTGTGTGTGTGTGTGTGTTTTAAGTTCATGGCTAACACGCAATTTCAAATAATATTAAGTGCAACTCTCATGAAAATTTGCTTGGGGGAACAGCTTGCTTCTCAAACCAGCCCTCCCTTGTAGTAAAACTAGGGTCAAAATAACCATTCTCAGAGCCCTCCTGGGTCCGTCCCCAGGGCATGGTTTCCGGATTTCAGGACTTTTCACCTTCTTTTCTGTTACAGCCTACCACCACTACAGTACAGTCCAGTGCACAGTGCACTCTAAATATTGACAGGCCTCCTGGGTGCTGGCAAACTGCTTTTAGCTCCTCCACATGGAATCTGCCATTCGCCAGCCTCACCTACTGTAGCTTCCTACCAAGACCTGCCATTGACGCCTCTCACCCTCCCCCACTGTCCAGATGGCACTACTATTGCTTGTTCAGGCCAAAGGTGGCCATGACGCTTACCTAGGCAGTGCCAACAAAGCCAGAGAGCAGGGTGTGGACTAGGATTGCGTTGTCTACCACGGCAGGAAGTAGGGCAGCCAGCTATCTGTTATTCTTAAAAAACGATTCCCGGGTGGGTTGGCGGAGCCGGCCATGAGAAAGCGGCTACAGGAGGGCACGCTTCCTTGGCCCACGGTGGCGGCAGGTAACAGACACGTAAACACAGGAAATAGCCATAAGTATTTACTAAGGAAGAGGGAGAAAGAAAGACAGAGAAAAGAGATAAAAGAAGAGAAAAGAGATAAAAGAAGAGAGAGACAGAGAAAACGCGTGCGCACGCCAAGGAAGCAGAAAGAGGAAGGGTCCCAAGATGGCGACGGGCAGGTCAGAGGTTATTGGAGTGGGCGTGGCTAGGGCAGGGACCTAAAGAATAACACTATCAATCTTCCGTTACCTTGCAGGCTCTCCAGCTGCCCATCCCCGGGACCTGTCTGTACTGAAACCATTCCTCGTTTCCCTCACGCGTCTAAAAGCCACGTTCCTCATGCGGTTGGAAGTTACACTGCACTGCTCAGGTTCCAAGGCGTTTTCTGATAATGCTGAAAGATTTAGTTTGTCTGGTGCTGTGATTTGGATCTAAGTGTTCCCCCAAAGTTCATGTACCGAAGGTTCAGTGTCTGATTACAGCAGTGCAGTGACCAGAGGTGGGTCCCTTAGGGTGACTCTACCACAAAGGGTCCAACCTACTTACTTTGACTGGCTACTGGGAAGTGGTGGACACATGAGGTAAGCCCCAATTGACGGAAATGGATCTGAGCTAGAACAGAAGGACAAGGAAAATTATGGGGACACAAGAAGAACCAGGAACCCCTCACCCAGAGTCTGGTGGAAAACTGTCGCCAACTGTGAAGCAGGAATTCCAACAAAATTCTCATTTGCTTAAGGCCATTCTCCCTTCCCAGTCTACACTCTTCTAAGATTCTTCCAAGAAATCCAAGCGGCTCCTAGGTTTACCTATCAGACTAATCCGCCCAAGGCACCCAAGATTTAAGTTTCCTAGCAACCTTTTCAGATGGTTCTTGAGAGGCACTAAAGCTGTCCATGTGGCAACTGCTAAGACACTTCACCGCGACTCTCTACTGGGAAGCCCAGACCCACGCTTGGCTGTGGGCTTCTTATTCTGTCAGAATCTTTTTGCCTAAACTCTGTGCAAAATGGTTTCTAATCTGCTGAGGCGATTCTGTAAGAAGCCCACAGCCATCCATGTTCCAAGGTTTGGTCTTTGTGCTTTGCTCCTTCTTTCTTTGCTCTTCTTTCTATTAGTAACAGACTTCAAATCTGTTTCTAACTGGTTTGCTTTGAAACTGACTTCTGAGTTGAAGTAAAGAATACTGTGCCCGAGTTAAAAGATTAGAATGTCTCAGGATATTAACAGAGCCCACACAGGGCAGCCAGTCCTCCCTGCCTCCCCTGACAAGACTCTGGTAGCTGTGGGGGGCCAGCCGTGAAGAACTCAGTCGGGGCAGGTCACAGAGGAAGCTCTTTACTTCCAACCATTATCACCTGGGGCTTTGGCCAGCGATGAATTTAAATAAGAGGCTCAGTAGTTTACCCTGAAGCAATACCTGGTAGCAGGAAAACACCACAAGCTGAGATTACCCAACCCCCACCCAAGAGCGGACCATTCAAAGGAAATGCCTGACATTCCAACCGCTGTAAGCACACCTCACCAGGACACCCCTAGACAAATGTCAGCCCATCAGGGGTCCTGAACCTCAGAGACCCCTCACCCCCACCTTCACTACTATAAAAACCCAATTGTAATTTTGAGCTCGGGGCTCTCCGGATATTCCAATACGTTGGACTTGCGGAGAGACCGAGTTTGCAAACTTGATTAAAATAAAGGCTCTTTGCTTTTACATATGGGACTCGGTCTCTTTTGTTGGCTTTTGTGGGGACTCCGCAAATTTGGGCATAACAGTAGCTCTAACCTAAAGCAACCTTCCTTCCTTGCTCCCACGCTCCCGCGCTAAAGCTTTGCGCATGCTCGGAGAGTGCTCTACCGATGAAGTACATCCCCAGCTCAAAACGGGAAAAGGTAGCTTCACAAATAATAAAAAAAATAACAACAAAAATAATAATAATAATAATAATAATAATAATAATAATAATAATAATAACGCAGCAGATAGGTGTCTTAGATCTTGGCTTTAGCAGTCCTGCTTTGAGGACTTCAGGGAATTCTTCCACATCCAAACTACGCTCCCGCCCCCCCAAAACCTAACCCAGCTTCCTCTCACCCTTATTTCCTTCCCAGGCAAACCAGCAAGGGGGAAAAAAAAAGTTCCCATTAATTGCCTGGGGCCCTTAGGCTGCCTTAGCCTAGATTGGCCCAGTGGAGTGGAGGCTGGAGGGGGGTGGGTGGAGGGGCAAGACTTTCAGCTCAGGGGGCGGCCGGCCGAACTGCCGTCCCTAAGGGCCTTCGGCCGCGCACAGCATTGTGGATGTTGTAGTTCTTACAGGCTGAGTTTCCACATCGGACGAAGTCTCCGGACTCACTTTCCCGTGCTCCTGTGCCGCTGACTTAGATGGGGCAGGTCCTAGGCAGGGCAATAAATTGCACGGGCGCTTAGTTATAATATGTGGGCTTCTGCTGTTGTAGCCTCCCTTCCACCTGCTTTGAAATACAAGTTTCAGGTCTTTGCTGAGTCTGCAGCAGGAGCTGCCGGCGTCGCCTGGACTTAAACTACCAGGCAGTCTTTCTGCTCCCTCCCATTTCTCCCCACCAGGGTCCCGCCCCTCGGGCCAGAGTGTCGCCGGGTCGCCGCGCTGGAGTCGCTTGTTCTGCAGGCTGGTTGGTGCTTGCCTTCCAGTCCCTGTGAACTTGGGGGAGGCTGCTGAGCACCCGTACCTGCTGAAGCCTCAGCTTCCAGAGCCTCCAGCATGCGCGTGTGGGCCCCCGTGGGCGTCCTGGCCTCGTTGGCTTACTGTTTCCACCAGCGGCGGGTGGCTCTGGCCGAGCATCGGGTACCTGATGGCCAGTGTCCAGTGGACCGCAGCCTACTGGAGCTGAAAATGGTGCAGGTTGTGTTTCGACACGGGGCACGGAGTCCGCTCAAGCCGCTCCCGCTGGAGGAACAGGTGAGAGACGACGTACCTTAAGATTCCCCCCACCCCCAACCCCCGGCGCAGAGAGGCTTGGGCTGGGTTCAGAACAGAGGAAAACAGCAATAAACGGGCTGTGGCCCGGAGCCCTTTTCCCCATCCTCATCCCCCCCCCCCCACACACACACACACACTCCACCAGTCTGTAAGCCTCCCTAGCTAGGGCAGCTCCCCCAAACTTTCAGTTTCAAGGTGTAATATAACTTTTAAAAGATGCATAGGCACCGCCCAGGGCATCTTATTTTAAAGGCAGAGTCTAATTAGGCGGACGTGGAGTTGGGTCGCATTTAGCAGTTCTGTGTTTTGGTGAGCTTAAGTTCAAGGGTGCAGCGGACCTTGTTAGTGGCTCTATCGCTGGTTGTTAGTTGCAGAGACCTTTGTACCAGGAGTCACCCTAAGTGTTATCACAGCGCAGAACAGGCTGGTGCCTTTGGGACCGGATCTTATTACAGATTTTCTCGTGGCTTGCTGGAGCCCGTTTGAGATCTCATGAAGTCTTTTTGGTGACGAGGACCTTATCTTGGGGTTCTTTACGTTTTAGGTTTAGAAATCTGAATTAGCCAGGATAATTATGATTAAAACACAAGTAATTCGCTTCCTGTTTTAAAAATGATCGCCTGTCAGGTGAAAAAGAATAGGACACCAGAAGTCCTCGAGGCCCCACGTGTTGGATTTACCCTTGGAATGTGTATTTCTTCTATATTCTTCATAATCATATCTGAATGCTGAAATGCTATGAATTTTATCTTCGTATCATGCAACCTAAGGTCCTGTCTTTAAAGAGGGTCACAGGTGAAAAAAAATCAACCCTCCAGGTGACTTTCACTTAAAGACATTTTAGCAGGCTCTTAACTTTATGGCTACACCACTTTCTGTCTGGTACTGCAATTTTCATTTTGCTTCTTTGATTCCCCACCTCCTCCACGTAGGGCCTTTAAAATTAGATCTCTAAAGTTATTTTATTATTATTATTTTGTCCACACATGCTTCATCTCTTTGTACCCCTATTCTTCTCTATTTCTTCTTATTATAGAGTGTTAGGAAGATATATTGATGTTTTAGATACCGTTATCCGTGACAGCAGAGAATAAAGTTTGTCTGTCTAGATCTGAACCCAGTGTATACAGACTGTGCAAGTACCTATCTAGATGAAACTGCACGTGTGGATTCTAGCATAGAATGGCTTCGTTGACATGCTTTGACGAGGTGTTACCATTCTATGTTGAGGGAACTGGAAGAAACAATCCCACTCAATTCATTACTGGAAAGACAGTCATTGCATTACTCCAGCCTCATTTTGAACTGAAAAAAAAAAAAAGAAATCTTTCAGGTGTGTGTGTGTGTGTGTGTGTGTGTGTGTGTGTGTGTGTGTGTACATACCGGTGGTTTTGTGATGGGAATCTTACACCTTTATGGTGGAGATACTGAGAATCCCGGCTTCGTTATCTTTACTTTCTTTCCTGTTTTGTTTTTCAAGACAGGGTTTCTCTGTGTAACAGCCTTAGCTGTCCTGGAACTCACTCTGTAGACCAGGCTGGCCTTGAACTCACAGAGATCTGCCTGCCTCTGCCTCCCGAGTACTGGGATTAAAGACATGCTCCACCAGTTCCCGGCTCATTATCTTTTCTTTATATAGTTACAGAAGGTGGAGTGTAATTTCACGGCCTTGCTTTGCAGTTTGAGAACTGTTGCTTTAACTTCCCACTCATGCACTGCAGACTTAGGCTGATATTTTGATTTTTTTAAACATGATTGGTGGGAGGGGGAGGATGAGCACGCGTGTACACACAGGTGCCTGAGAAGCCAGAAGAAGCCACATCTGGAACTGTAGCTAGAGGTGGTTATGAGCCACGTGGTATGGGTGCTGAGAACAGACTTCAGTCCTCAAAGCAAGCACTCTTGGCGGCTAAGTTGTCTCTCCAGCCCTAGGTAGAAGCTTTAACCATGTCTGGTTTTATTGGATAAGGTTCTGTACCTAAAAGCCGGGGGGTGCAACCAACTCTTTGGCTATGCGTAGTTGTCATCAGCCTCCTGTGACTTGATTCGGGATATCTTCTCTCGAGTCTTTTCAATATCCATGATTATTGATATTTCTGGCCTTATTTTATTCTGGTGTGGTTGCCAGAACAGACTACATGGCAACAATTACAAAACTAAGATTATGTTTGCTGCATTTTCTAGTTTCTGCTGGTTTACCATCATTTCAGCTTTCCCACAAGCCCTTACAAAGTGCCATTGTTTAAGAGGAGACAGTGTGCTGACTTGTTTTCTTAAGGATTGGGGAACAATTGTTCTGTACTGCCTAAAGATTTGGAAATAAAATTATGGAACTCGCTGAACATATTTCTTTTCTTTTTTTTTTTTTAAAGATTTATTTATTATGTACAGTGTTCGGCCTCCATGCCTGCAGGTCAGAAGAGGGCACCAGATCTCATTACAGATGGTTGTGAGCCACCATGTGGTTGCTGGGAATTGAACTCAGGACCTCTAGTAGAGCTGTCAGTGCTCTTAACCTCTGAGCCATCTCTCCAGCCCTGAACATATTTCTGACCTTCCAACTCTTGGCTCTGCTTTCAACTTTTCCCTGGCTTCCTCCAGACAGTGGCAAGGGAACCCCCTTAACTTTTATAACATAAGTGTAGCCCACCCTAATTCCTCGCTAAGTTCTTGTCTGTGTTTGACAGTATAGATGAGCCGGGAAGTATACTATGTTGCTTAACTCCTGCCTAAAGCTCAGTGGAGAGAAGTGTTTATGAACTGTGTGCAAGTTCATTCATTCCTCTGGGTTGATGATGGTTCTAAACCCTGGCAGGTTATTGAATTCCGCTGGGGTAGTATTCATGCCCAGGAAGTTCTGGAAGTTAAGAGCACTTCCTTCTGTGGTAGAGGACTCTGGCTTAGTTCCCGGCACCTGCATGGCTGTTCAAAATTGTATGTCCAGCTCCAGGAGCACCGCAGCACTCTGGGCTCTGTGGGCACAAGGCACACATGTGGTGCTCAAATGCACAAGCAGGCAAAACACACACACAGTATGCATGCCTGAGTCTTCCTGCAGATCTTGATTTAATTGGTGCAGTGTGTCCAGACACTGTAAGAGCTTCTCTTCTCTGGTGCTTAGGATTATCTGGGCTCAATAGCGCTGAGAAGTGGAGACCCCACCCCAAAAATATCCAGATGTGATTGGCCCAGAAGGAGGCTCAGACATCAGCAACTTAAAAATTCCTTGTGATGCCTCGAGCATAACCAAGGTTTAAAACCCATTGCTTTTTCCTAAAATCTTCACCTGGAAGGTTTTGGTGTATTTTTCTGTACCTTTTTCTTTTCCTTGGGCTGTGTCCTGTCCATCCCACTGTGGAATCGCCTTCCCCGGGTATGCTGTGGTGTTGAGGGAGCAGGGAGAAACCGACCACAGAACTCACTCACCGCTGTGACAGCTGGAAAGACATCCATCACATCCCACTGTCCTCTTTATGAGACCCCGTGGGAAGAATGTGTCTGTTAGCTTTAGGGGTGCTGTACTTCTCCCAGCTGTTGTCTTGCCTGAATCTTTAACCTTGTCTTGCGGTGTTCTAAAAGCGGACAGTTTAGTCCGGCATCTGCAGCCCCCCACAATCAGCCTGCGAGGCTTGCAGGACCCGTACTGCTGTGTCTGTTTCTGTCCCTACACTTGCTTGTAGTCTTCCCTGCTTACTTTGAATTAGTTGTTTTCAATTATATTTTAGGTTTTGCTATCATCTAATTTTCTTAAGATTTTTTTTTCTTTTAGTTTATGTGTCTGTTTGATTGCCTTCGTGTGTGTCTGTGCACCGCAAGATTGCCTGGTGACTGAGGAGGCCAGAGAGCATTAAATCCCCTTAGTCAGCACACTGTCTCCTCTTAAACAATGGTACTTTGTAAGGGCTTGTGGGAAAGCTGAAATGATGGTAAGAAGTTAGAAAATTAGATGGCAGAAATTAGAAAACGCAGCAAATGTAATCTTAGTTTTGTAATTGTTGCCACGTAGTCTGTTCTGGCAATAATAGCAGAATAGGTTGTAAGCCTCCATGTAGATGCCGGGGAATCCTTGACTTCTGGAAGGTCACTAAGTGTCCTTAGCCACTGACCCATCTCTCCAGACCCCTAACTCTCTCTTTAAAGATGATATGTATATATGTATATGTATATATGAAGTAAAATTATCAAGTTAGTCTCTCCCCCACTCCCATCCTCTGAAACAGGCTCTGGCTTTGAAGCCTAGATTGGCCTGGAACTCAGTTCTGTAGCTCATGTTGGCCTTGGACTCAAGGCTGTCTGGCCGCAGCATCCTTTCACCATGCTCAACTGGTTTGAGTTCGTCTTTACCTCCTAGAAACTGAACAGGGATAAGGATAAGTGTGTGGTAATGGAGGTGGGTAGCGTCTATGAATGGGTATATCATCCATGCATGAAAATCTGATCGTGTGCTTAGACTCCGCATGGCCTGAACACCAGGATTGTTGCTGGGACACACCAAGCGTCCTCTGTGCTCAGAGGTGAACCTGAGTGGACCTCGGGGCCTGTGTCCCAGGTTCTGTGCCCCACACTGGACTTAACCAACACGGAGGCTTAGTCTCAGCTCCAAAAGAATTGGCAAAGGAGAAAGCTGAAACAGCCAGATCTGACTCACCGGGATGTGCTGAGAGTCCCCAGAGCACACAGGGGTTGCTCACCCTAACCTGACCCCTGACCTTTCCTGCTTTCCTGCTCTGTCTTGGTTTTAGACAGGGTGTTTGCAGTAGCCACACAAGCTCGAAACCAAAGCCATATTCGTCCTTTTTCTTCCTGTTTGCCTCCCAGCCCCGCCCCCCCCAATCAGAGCTTGTATCTGCCCACTTCCTCTGTTCCTGCTGCCTTAGATGCAAACTTCTGGGTCTCTCTGACATGTTAAAACCAGTTCTTCCGTGTCAGTGGTAACTGTGACGTGCAGCACTGGCATTCGGACCACTCTGTGGAGCCATGCACCCGTCTCACTGCTGCCGGCGTGCCGGGTGGCTGGGACTCTGGGCTCCTGCTCCTACTTCTGTCGGAAAAGCTGCAATTTTCGCCTTTATCTCCTGTTCTGAGGTTCACCTCCTACAAGCCCAGGTGTTTGCGTCTCTGCATCCCTGGCAAATGTCATTCCTTTTGCAACTTTGACTCTGCAGCCCGAAGAGCCGCGCCGGCCTTTGAGCTGTGGCAGCTGTGTTTGGCATCTTAGAAGACAGACCTGCCCCTGCTGTGCCGTGGCTGTCATGTATATTCATGGCTGGCTTCCTCTCTGAAAACCCAGGAAAGGCCAGATCAGGTTACCTGCCATTGGGTGTCTTGCGTGGGCTCTGGGAGCTGATAATAGCATCCAGACTCGTAACCCAGGGGATGACTCAGTTCCTCTTCTCCAGAAGCTGTCTATGGAACAGGACAGACTGGTAAAGGCACTTGCCTGGTGCAGTTTGGTGAAGGCTTTGAAAGAGCCAGAGAAACTTGTATAAGCACAGGGCCCTGGCCACAGCTTCTTGGTTATGTGCTGTGGGTGGGAGTTTGCTTCAAGGACTGGGATATGAAGGAGTCAGAGGTTTGAGTTTTAGAGTGTGTGATTGGGTTCACATTGAGAGAATCGGTAGGCTGGGAAGGGGAGCTCGAGTATGGACTAGAGCATCCATTTTCAACCTGGGGGTCGAACGACCATCTCACAGGGGTCGCCTAAGACCATCAGAAAACACAGATATTTACATTACAGTCCATAACAGTAGCAAAATTATAGTTATGATGTAGCAATGAAAACAATTTTGTGGTTGGGGTCACAACACGAGGAATGTATTGAAGGGTCGCGGTGTTAGGAAGATGGAGACCGGAAGACCATCACAGCTGACTCCACAGAGATAACAGTCGCATGGGTCAGCTGAGGTGAGAGACCTGTGTTGCTCTGAAAACTCGTCCAGTTCAGGCAGGAGCCAGGTTATGAGGACTGAAGGAAGACGAGGAGAAAAAACAGAGGTGTCTGAAGATGGCAGCCACTTGTTTCAGAAACAGAGAAGAGAACCAGAATTAGGCAGTAGTAACACTGGGCTTTCCGCGGAGTCCTAAGTGTGGCTGTGGGGCATGGAAACCACACTCGATTCTTTAGAGGTTGTTACTAACATGCCAGTCCCTGGGATCGTGTTTCATTCATTCATTCAAGGACCCACTCACTCATTCCCTCACTTGGGCACCAAGCGGCTGCATGCCAAACAGCTGGCTGCTTCTCCCTTTCAGTCGAATGGGCTTAGCGGGACAGCAGCGCTGTGAGTCTCAGTGTGTCTCAGAGAAGACCTGAGCTGAAGACACCAGGGATAACAAACCGTGGTCCTTTCTTCCTTTAGTCGGAGGTGCAGGCTCCTTCCCTTGCTTTCCCCGGGGAGGTTGCAGGCCTAGTGTCAGGTGACTCCAGTCACGTCATCCCAAAACCATGGGTGTTAGGGCTACAGTTTCAAGAACTTTCTTTTAACTCTATGCCTTTTTTTTTTAATGGCCACACCAGGTGGAGTGGAACCCCAAGCTTTTAGAGATACCACCTCAAACGCAGTTTGATATCACCGTCACCGATCTAGCTGGCGGCCCGAAACCTCATTCTCCTTATGACTCTGAATATCAAAAGACCACCTTGAAGGTAAGTGACGCCTCCCTGCTCTGTGAAGCCCACTGCAGAGCCGTGGGGACTTTCTCTGAGTTGAGCTGTGCCTTCATCTGACCAATCTTCCCTTTCTTTCTCTGTGCCCCACTTAAGGGCGGCGTGTTTGCTGGGCAGCTGACCAAGGTGGGCATGCAGCAGATGTTTGACCTGGGAGAGAGGCTGAGGAAGAACTATGTGGAAGATGTCCCCTTCCTTTCTCCTGTCTTCAACCCGCAAGAGGTCTTGTGAGTCCTAGATAACGAGATAGATACGCACTTGCGCGGTCTCGCATGCATAAGCTGTCCTGACCCCTGCTCTCATCCACGATGGTTTGGGGGACAAATTGCTACCGTGCACTTACCCTTATGTCGTAGGCTGCCGTGGGCGAGTATCACTGAAGGTCACAGTCAGGGCCCTGGGAGCAGCCAGGCTGTAGGGAGGAAAGGTTTCTGTCCCATGGTGTCCTGTGTGTGGTTCTGAGAGGTTCACACCTGCTCCATCCCCAGCCATTCTGCGTTCCCATGTGAGCATCTCTGCCTCTGCATGTTCATTTTCCTCCCAGTGTCCGCTCCACCAACATATTCCGGAATCTGGAGTCTACTCGGTGTTTGCTGGCTGGGCTTTTCCAACATCAGAAAGGTTCGTATTTGGGCCGAAAAGTCACCCCTGTGCCAGAGGAGCTCTTCTCGTCGCCAATGCATTTTCCCTTCCTCCGCGCCTTTTCTCTCCATCCCCTGTGTACATGACTTCCAGTTGTTCATGTTGCAAGGGGTCCTTACCAACCTGACCTCCGCAGTGAGCAGGAACTGGGTGCACCTCTGCCTCCTGACTCCTTGGGCTTCCACGTAAGCTGCAGAGGTCATTCTGTCCAGGCTTGTGGGCAGTAGTGAGGCACTACTGAGAAAGAGGGAAAGGGCCACTACTACTGTCGTGGCTCTGATCTTAATGATAACCCCCAGCCCAGTGTAGGTTGTGTCTGCCGTGTTCTATGAAGCCTTTCTTCATTGAGAAGGTTGTTGAGTTTGAGTCTTAACGCATTTAATCGGCGAATGATTGCAGTCGTCAATTCCAGAACTTTCCATCTGGGAGGGGTGCATTTCTTCATTCCTTTCTGGATCCCATGTGAGACCTATGTTAGCCACCGGCACATTGATGTGGCCAGACCTCCTGGCTTGTGCTGTCAGAGAGAGGGGAGGCTGCCATGGCAGGAAGGTGTGCCTGCAGAAGCAGGACAACAGTATGAGGTGGTGAGTACGCACATTGTGACAGGCCAGGACACATGCCGAGCCAGAGGCAGGTGTAGCCTGCAGAGGCCTGCCTCCACGCATCTAACCAGCCGGGCCCCACTTTGTTAATGCTCTGCAGGTCCCCACACCTCACCTCTCCTCTAGGGAACAAGTGTTCAGAATCACAGGATCCTGTGCTTCAAACCACAGCTGCAGATTCAAACCCTAACAGGGCCTTGGGCCACCGAAGGAGGCGAGCTTTTGTCTTTTGTAATTGTTTCAAGTCCATATGGAAGCACTCCTTTGAATTTCAGATAATCTTCTCCTAACTGGTACACTCTAACAGGTATTAGGGTACTAATCGCTGCTACGTAGCAAAAATTGTTGTTCTGTTGCTTCTAGAAGTATCTTGAATGGAAATAAAGTTTCTGTCAAACTTTAAAGGACAGTAGGACCATCAGGCCAGAGGAGGTTGCCCTTACCCGTCTACTGGTTTGGGGGTTGCTACTCACCCTGGCTGAAGCCGGCCACCTCACACACTGTGTGTCTAGGAAGCCAAGCAAACAGGGCAGGCTGCTCCGTTGTCAACCCTCAGGCTTGGAAATGATCCACAAGGCCTGGCCTTCCGAAAGTTCCTCCCTTGCTCACCTTCGAAAAGGCAAATGTCCCCTTCCCGGAAACAGTCAGTGTGACTCAGGAGGAGGCTCCTTATTCTCCACAGGCAGGTTGCAGGCTAAGGATGCCCCAGGTTCTAGCAGGGAGGGAACAGCTACCTCGGGATAGTGACTCCCCGAATGACAGGAAGCCCAGTGGGACTTCCCTCGGAGATAATCTGTGCCTTTCTCAGTACCTAGAACAGCAGAGACAGTACAACTTCAGAATGGCTTTAGGAGGGAAGCCCTGGGGTGCCTGAGACGGCCGGGTGGGAGCTAGAGGGTAGCGGACTATACAGGAAGCCGGAGAGCGTCCATCTTCCCATTTGTCAGTCGTTAAATGTAGATTGTCTGCTCAGGTGTGCCTTGCTTCCCATTAGCTACGTCCTGATATCTTGCCATCAGGAGCAGACTGCGGACGGACGTGGGTTCGTGGTTATGCTAAAGGTTTCCATCATGGTTATTGTCCTGACACATAAACATTGTCCTAAGAACTCGGCACATATTGTGGGGCAGACACCATCAGCTCCTTTTACAGATAAGAGAAGGAATGCAGAGAGAGGCTGAGTAGCTTGCCCAGTAGCCCGGATCTGCAGATGGTATAGGTGGGGTTAAAGTCCAGCTGTCCATGTTTGTCCCCTTCGTCAGCTGCATCTTTGAGGATGTGCAACATCTAAAACGTCTAGGGCGGGGTCTTTGATAATTTTGTCTGGTCTTTGTTTTTAAATTTACTTCTGTGTGTTTCTGTGCTCCATGCATGCGTGGAGACAGACGATAATGTGTACACGTCCTTTCTCCTTCCGTGATGTGGGTTCGGAGGACTGAACTCGGGGGGGTCAGGTTTGGTGGCAAGTGTGTGTGTGTGTGTGTGTGTGTGTGTGTGTGTGTGTGTGTGAGTGATAGTCTCATGGAGCTCAGACTGACCTCAAACTTAGTGTATAGTGGAGGCTGGTCTTGAGTAGCTAGTCCTTCTGCCTTTACTCCCGTACCACCGTGCCCAACCTTACCTGTTCCTTTCTACAAGCCCCCAGAATCCTGCAGAGATGTCCCAGGGACTACAAGAAATAAGGATGCTAAAACACGTACCTGGGCTTTGCTTTGAGCCCCCATGCTGTGGGCGCTAACACGTTTCTTTTTATGCTGTGTGGGAATGAGTGGGTGGTGGTGGTGGTGAAGGGTGTTCTGTTGCTTTGGAAATCCAAGAGTCCCTCTGCTTTGATTCCCTTTGGGTTCTGAGCTGAGCAGATAGCCTTGTGATAGGTCACCCTATTGGCCTATGGAAGTGAATTGCGGGAAACAGGAAAATAACCCAATTCTGATTAAGTCAAGCCAGCCGGTCTGTATTGGAATGCCCACACATGCTGGTCCTGGTTGTGTCTTGGGAATGAGTTGGAAGCTTTGGTCTGATCCAGGTCTGCGGCCCAGTGGGAGGGCGTATGCTAAACAGAACAAAGCTGCTCCTTTATCCAGGGCTTGGAGGAGAACTGTGGGCAGAATCAGCGCAGGAACTGCACCTAAAAATGACCACTTAGATCAGCTCTGTAGACAAAGAGATGGGGAAGGCAGAAGCGGTCCTGGAATTGGGAGCTGAGGCCCCCTACCACTGGTGTTTCCTTCCTCCTTCCAGGATCGGTCGTCATCCACACCGATGAGGCGAGCTCTGAAGCCCTGTACCCCAACTATCAGAACTGCTGGGGCCTGAGAGAGAAGACCAGGTAACAGGCTTTTCTTGTTCTTGCTAGCATCTGCCATTGCTCAGGCATTTCTGGGGTACACTGAAACTATTCCAGAGTAGAAAGAATGGGGTTCCCACACAGATCTGAGTTATGCATGGGTTTTAGTAAAATAGGTAGAAACAAAAGAAGAGGATTTGGAAAATTTAGTCTTTTATTCTAGCCCTAATTCTTGCTGATTTATGTTTACAAGTCATTTAACTTCTTAGAGCCCTAATTGTCTTGTCTGTAAAATGGGAATAATATTGCTAGCCACACTAGGTTGTTGTAAGGATTACATGAGATCGTAAACGCTGAACAAAGTACATTTTATAAATTACTAATCTCTGTACAGTAGTAATATAAGAGCTTGTGGGTTTTGGCAGAAGCCGGAAGAAGACTGCCAATTTGCAGCCAGGGATCTCCGAGGATTTGGAAAAGGTGAAGGCAGGTGTGGGTATCAGCAGTGGTGACAAAGTGGACTTCTTTCTACTCCTGGACAATGTGGCTGCCGAGCAGGTGGGATAGCTGTTTCCCCTGGGAACCATGGGAATGAGGTGATTAGAGCTTCCTGGGAGCCCTCCCGTCTACAGGCTGCTGTAATAGAATAGGATCTGCATGTAGGATGGATGTGGGGATCGAAGGGCCCAAGACACCCAAGGAGGGACTGGAACAGTCAGATGATTCCTCACCCAGGGTCAGGACATTACCTGACCTGTGTGTGTTTGGGAGAGTGGGCTTCCGGTGGGCTAAGTAGCGAGTACAGTAAAGAATATCCATACCATTTTTCTATGTGTATATACTCACCTGTGTGGGCGCCAGAGGACAACCTCAGATGTCCTTCTGCAGCGCACATACACCTTGGTTTTTGAGATAGTCTCTAACTGATCTAGTCAGATATGCTAGGCTGCCCGGGAAACCCCTGTCTCTCTACCACCCAGGACTGCAATTGTTAGCTTGTGCCATCACAGCCGGTTCAGGGGGTCAAACTCGGGTCCTCAAGCTTACATGGCAACCACCTTAGCGATCTGCCCTCCCAACTCAAGCTTTGCTTCTTTTGAGACAGTGTCTGAATATGTGTAGTATCTAAGAATTGCCTCCAGCTCTTCCTCTCTGAGTGCTGGGGTTACAGGTGGGTGCCACCCGCCAGGCTCTACTTGACAGTTTTACATTTAGCATTTCTTAGGGTCCAAAACTTTAGGGACCCGTCTTTACTGTGTCACTTTTGAAGGGGCCCGTATGAGTATCCGCATATTTTAAAATCTAAGTTGGCATGGTCCACATATCTATATTATATTCTTATAATCCCAGCATTTAAGATGCTGAGGCAGGAGGATCGAAAGTGGAAAGCTAACCTGGTCTACATAGTGCAGTCCTGCCTAGAATATATGTGTATGTGTATATGTATTAATATATTTATGTTTGAGTCTTGGGCTGGTGACGTGGCTCAGTGGGTAAAGATGCTCGCCTCCAAGCCCAGACAACCTGCATTTGGTTCCCAGAAACCTCAGAGCCGATGCTCACAAGCTGTTCTCAAACTTTTGCATGCTCAGTGGAGCAGTGCATCCCTCTACCCCGGCACTCACACACACATCGGTCAATGTAAAATTTTAAGATGTCTGTAAAGTAATCTGGTTAGCCCGTTAGTCTGTTTTCCTCAAATTGATTTAACCATAGAATCTTTTTATGGACTCAAAATATATTGTATGTATTACATTTTATGAATGCATATAACATTTTGTGTAATGTGTACATATTATTAAAAAGCATTGAAATTTATATTACATATCATGCAATAATAGCACCACGCAGGGAACCCTTCTGTGGATTGAAAGACCAGATGCCCAAAGACAATGCAGGGTCTTTTTCCTTGTCTTATGACAATAACGATGCCTCCCAGGCATCCCTGTGCCTCTGGTTTATGTATAGTGAGTTTAAGGTTATATGGCAAAGGTTCATAAAAAGCATTTATATGGCATTACAGTTTCTAAAATCATTTTAGGGAAACAACAACCAAATGAAATGTTTTAATTCCTTGACTTATAGTTTATTCTTTTTTAAAAGTTAAAAATTGTTAGTTTTCAAACTTGGAGTGCATGGGAGCCATCATGGGGTGTGAAGCTTTCTTTACAATCCTGTGCCTGTATGGGGCTGGAGGGATGGCTCAATGGTTAAGAGCACTGGCTGCTTTTCCAGAGGACCCGGGTTCAATTCCCAATGACAGCCCACAGCTGTCTGTAACTCCAGTTCCAGGGCATCTGCATCTTCACACAGACCTACATGTAGGCAAAACACCAATGCACATAAAATAAAAATAAATAAATCTTTTAAAAAATCTATGCCTTATAGATCTTAATTAATACAAAGGTGTAAGGGTCTTGGGGACTTAACTGGTACCCTTTGTAGGCAGGGAGTGTTTTCCTGTGACACTGCTGGTGATCCTTACAGGTGCACAGCCTCTGCAGCTGCCCAGCGCTGAAGAGGTTTGCCCAGATGATCGAGCAGAGAGCTGTGGACACGGCCTTGTACGTGCTGCAGCAGGAAGACAGGTGAGAGACCACAGGTGAGGGCTCTCCTTAAGTCATACCTGGTCAGTGTGTGTGTGTGTGGGGGGGGGGTTCATCAGGCCCCTTCACACCTGCCAGCTGGCATCAACGTGGAAAGAGGCCTTTGCTCTCACTTCTGAGCTGGGGCTAGTGACCTGGACCTCCACTTCTGGGCTAGCCTACCCCAGGCCTCTGCTCTCACTTCTGAGCCGGGGGTAGTGACCTGGGCCTCCACTTCTGGGCTAGCCTACCCCAGGCCTCTGCTCTCACTTCTGAGCCGGGGATAGTGACCTGGTCCTCCACTTCTGGGCTAGCCTACCCCAGGCCTCTGCTCTCACTTCTGGGCTAGCCTACCCCAGGCCTCTGCTCTCACTTCTGGGCTAGCCTACCCCAGGCCTCTGCTCTCACTTCTGGGCTAGCCTACCCCAGGCCTCTGCTCTCACTTCTGGGCTAGCCTACCCCAGGCCTCTGCCCCCACTTCTGAGCCGGGGCTGCTGACCTGGACCTCCACGTCTGAGTCTTATACTCTTCCCTTTGCTTCACATTTCACAAGATCGAGTGGCGTGAGTGGAAGGTGGGATCACTGCCCTGCAGTCTGTTGACCACAGCTCAGTTAACAGATGTTCCCTGTTCTCCCCAGGTGTGAGGTGTTGCTTAGTCTTGTTGCTTTCACAGGTGAAGGAACTAGACAGAATCCACAAAGCCGTGCTTGGTCCCTAGCTTGAGAGGAAGAGCTAGACCGAGAGGGCTGGTTATTGTTGTTATGGGCTCCTTTGGCAGGTGGCACAGCTAGGACTTGGTCCCAGATCCTCTGACCCGTTTGCTGCTGTGTCTTGTTGGTACTTGAGATTCTGTTCTGGAATGCCCACTGCTTCTTTTTTTTCTTTTTCTTTTTTCCTTTTTCTTCTGATTAAGAGCATTCAGTTTGCACTAAGAATAGGTGACTTGGAAGCATTTAACGTAAAGGGAACGGATAATCTGGGGCTGTGCTGGGGGAGGGGAACAGTTAACTGTTCAAGAATTTGCAGTGTCTGCTGCGTGAGACAAGAGCCCCTGGTTGCTTTGGCTTGGAGTCAGCATGCCCATCTGTGCAGCAGCCTTGGGCTTCCCGCAGTTCTCCAGCCAAGCCACTCAGCTGCCACTCCCTGGGACTCAACAGCTTCCAGGTTTTGTTCGTGAAGTGGCCCCGCCAGACCTAAACGGCCGCTCACTGCCCTCCCTTCTGCCAGTCCACGCGTAAACATACGTGGCAAATACCCCAGGCTCCGTGGGCCATGCCTGGTGTATTGCAGCTTCATCTTTATGCATCATGAAGCAGCTATGGGTAATACGCACACAAAAGGGCATGGCTGTGTTCTAGTGAAACTTTATGAGAACAGGCAGGTGCCTCGTCATTTGGCCACAGCACGGCATGCTTTCTTCTGACCAGTCGTTCTTTTCATTTCGATCAGTTGCATAAAACTGATGTTTTCTTCGAGAACAAGCGGTATGCCGTTGCAATGCCGTCTGGGTCTGGCCTGTGTACCCGGCAGGTGCATGCCGCATTCCTTCAATTACAGAGGTAGCCGTAATTTCTAAACTAGATCTACGCCGTTCATGTCGGCATCCTTCTCTTCCGTGCGCTTGAGTACCGGGGCTCCTACAAGCGGTAGGTTTTGGTTGAGTTTTTGGACACCCCCACCCCAATAAGAAGTGCGAGGCGCACTCACAAGTAAATCTTTTGTCCCTCGTCAGCCTTGCTTTGCTTTGCTCGGTACTGCGAGAGGATATGTGTTGCATTGCAGTCACTGATGGTCACAGGATGACCCAGAATGAAAGTGGCGGGGCGTAGCTCACAGAGTTAGAAGAGTCCCTACTTCACTACGCTTCGGCTCCAGAAGGTGGAGTGCATGCAGGGACAGTCAGCAGGTGCTTTTCCAGGGGCCTTTCAGGGTTTCTGAGTCTTGTTACCTCCGCCCTTCCCAACTTTGCTCTTTTGTTCCTCGAAGCGTACTTCCCTTTTTCCACCTTGATCTATTGTGTGTGTGTGTGCGTGCACGGGTACGCTGTGCACACTTGTGGAAGTCAGAGGACACCTGACGTTGTTACTGTTGGAAGTCTCTAAGTTGATGCGAAACTATTCTTCCCTGCCCTTGCTGTGGTCCCAGCCTTATTTATCTTTCTCTGCCTCATCCGACTGTGCTGCTGAGGTCCTCAAGGGCAGAGCTGATGCCTCTCCTGGGTGCTGAGTGCCTCCTGGGTGCCCAAATGTTATTCCTATTTCACAGGGAAAGTATCCAGATGGCAGTGGGCCCATTCCTACACATCCTGGAGGGGAACTTGCTCAGAGCTGTGGACCCCACAACCCCACCCAGCAAGACCAGGTACCCAGCACAGTGAATGCTTATGCCGTGCAGAGCTTGCGGGGGGCCTCTGGCTGCAGGGAGGGACTCCGGGACTATGGGTCAAGAGCCAGGCTGTCAGTGGCTGCAGGAGAACGCTCACCAGGGTCCCCAAGCAGGTCACAACACTTTTACTTTCTTCATGCTGTGGCTCTCCTTGTATTTTCTAGTTTAATGTCTCAAAGACTGATATCACCCTGGTTAACTGGATATATGAATATTGCACTGGTTTGTAGTTTAACAGTCCAAAACAGTGATGACTTAGTTCAAGTCCCTTATTCGGTGTACGGAAGGTAGGATCGCTATACATTTGAAAATATTGGAAGCAGCTCATGGGCTTCCGTCCTCAGTTTCCCAGAGCCTGGGATCCTCGATTTGGAATATCATGTGTCCTGGGCACTTGCTCAGCAAATTGTGGTCTGGAGATGGAATCTCAGGCCCGTCTCGGACCTGCCAAGGCAGAGCCTGCATTGTCACTAGATGCCCCTTGCTGCTGAAGTACTGCTAGGGTGTGAAGAGATGGGTGGGTGGAGATAACAGGGCTGAGCACCTGCCACGCCTGTGGTGCAGGGACCTGAGTTCAGAGGCGAACAGGGTTTCTAACAGCGCTGCGTCCCTCTCTGTCCACCACACACCTGCAGCGGCACTGTATCTAGCATGCTGATGCTGCCTTGCTGATCTCCACCTTGTACCTTGAGGAAGGATCTGGTGCCAGTCTCCTAAGTTGAGAGCCAGTAACATCCTTGGTCGTCCTGAAGAGAGAAATGCTATCATCGAGCAGACACCCTAAAGGGTGGCTTGCTTATTGTTTGACTGACTGAAACTCCTAGGGAAGTGTGTTGAAGACCAGGCAGCTTAGTATTCTTTTGAAATTAATTGCAATTTCCAAACCCCACTACATGCATGTAGCCAAGGGTAGAAGAACATCAGTCATGGGTGGCCGGGCCCAGAGGAAGAAGAGAGGTAGGACCCGAGCCCCAGGTGTTGTTTCTCCTTTGAAACTCCCAGGGTGGGGGTGAGTGTGTGTGTGTGGGGTGTCCTTCTCCAGGAGACAAGAGAGTAGGAGTAGGGTCCTCCCCATCTGCTTCAGAGGGATTTTAAACCAGCTCAGACGACTGCTAGTTGCCCCTTGTTTCTGAGGCAGCTGCTGTTTCTCATTCAAAGGAGACAGGCAACGTCCTGGCCTCCTGATCTCGAAGCAAGCAATTGTGGAGAACCGTTTAACTGTTTCCTTCTTGCAGAAAGATGTACCTGTATGCCACACATGATGTCACCCTCATGCCTATCCTAATGGCCTTGGGGATTTTTGACTGCAAATGGCCTCCATTTGCTGTTGACCTGACCATGGAACTCTACCAGCACCAGAAATCTAAGGAGTGGTTTGTGCAGCTCTATTACCATGGAGAGGTAAGATCTCTGAGGTGAGGCTGGATGGTGGCTAAGCCCAACCCCGTCCTTCCGTGTGTCCTCCCCGCCACGCCTAAATTAGTGTCGTGTGTCTCAGGCCCAGTGGTGTCCCAAGTGTTGGCCTCAGCCGTCTGAATCCCATAGAGCCTAGGGCAGTAGTTGACCTGTAGCATGGCCACATCTCAGCCCTGTAACAGACTCCTTCCCCCAGGAACAGGGCGACTCTCCAGCCTTCCTGAGTGTGTCTGCCAGGCTCCTATCTGTGAGGCCCATTTTAGGAAGCCACTGAGTGTCTTCATGGCCAGTATTTTGGTGTCCTGGCTAACCCATCACTGCTGATGTCCTGGAGAAGCTGAGTACTGTCCAGGGATGGGACTGTCAGCTCTTCCAGCTCAGGGCCAGAGCTCAGCTAGGCTTTCCAGGACCTGCTGAGTTCTGTTCCTTCCACAGGAGCAAGTGCCAAGAGGCTGCCCCGACAAGCTCTGCCCACTGGACAAGTTCTTGACCGCCATGTCAGCTTATGCTTTAAGCCCAGAAAAATACCACACACTCTGCTCCCAGGCACGGACAGTGGAACTCAGAGAGTGACGTGTTTACACAGACAAGGTGACTTTTAAATAAAGTGTCTTTATAGAAAAGGGTATCATGTTAATCAAAAGGGATTTTTTTCTACTCTGTGACACAATTTCTTACTTTATGTGTATGAATGTTTTGCCTGTATGTAAGTCTGAAACCACCTGTACCTGGTGCCCCATGGAAGCCAGAAAGTGTTGGATCTCCTGGAACTAGAGTTGGAGATGGTTGTGAACTGCCATGTGATCTTCTGGAAGAACAGCCAGTGCTCTGAACTGCTGAGCAGTCTCTCCACCCGCATGACATGATTTCTAAGAGCGTTGGTGTGAGCCTGGGAACTGTGAGCTTTGGGACTTGACGCTCTTTTCTTCTGTCAGCTTTACTCAGGCTCTAATTGTGGCTATCAGAAAGGTGGCTGCTTCTGCCTTTAAGTTGTTGCAATTCATTGAGAGACAAATATCAGTAAATCAATGGCTTACAGTGCAGTGTTCTTTTGTTTTTTAAGATTTATTATGTATGCAGTGTTCTGTCTGTACACCTGCACACCAGAAGAGGGCACCAGAACTCATTACAGATGGTTGTGAGCCACCATGTGGTTGCTGGGAATTGAACTCAGGACCTCTGGAAGAGCAGCCCGTGCTCTTAACCTCTGAGCCATCTCTCCAGCCCTAGTGCAGTGTTTTTTAAGTTACGACAATGTATTATGTGCATGTTCTGAACATAGAAACAGACCTGCTCCTCCTGGTAGGGGCTACACAGACAAGCCAAGATCCTTCTCAGGAAATTCTGTCTTAGTCTAAATAAGCATGGGAATAATATAGTCAAATTCAACATTCATCAATAAATATAATACAGAACGTAAATAGACCTAAGGGCAGAAATCACGCAATCATCTCAGATACTGAAAAGCCTTCAGGCGAAGTCTGACATTCCTTCATGATTAAGGCCTCGAAGAAACTGGGACTAGAAGAAACATACCTCAGCATAATAAAGAGTGCGTATGACACATCTATAGCTAACATACAGTAAATGAGGAGACTCTGAAAAGTCAGAAATAAGACAAATGTGTCTGCTCTGTTTACTCAGTGTGGTGCTTGAAGCCTAAGCTGGAGCCATAAGGTACAGAAATTTTTTTAAGGCAGCACACAAATAGGAAAGGAAGAAGCCAGATTATTATATGCAGACAACATGGTCCTGCACTTAGCAAACCCAGTGACTCATCAGAAAACACTGAGCAAAGTAGAATACAAAGTCAACATACAGACAGCAGTAGCCTTTTTATATAACAATAACAGGAAATCAGAAAAATAGTCTCCATCACCATAGCCTCAAAAATAAAAATTACTTTAAGAGAAAACTAATCAAAGAAATGAAAACCTTGTCCTGGTTACATTTTATTGTAACCTTGGCAGAACTAAGTACCTGGAAAGGGGAGTCTGAGTTGGATTGCCCAGATCAGACAGGTCTGTGGGGAATTGTCTTGTTGCCAGTTGGTTTGGGAGGGCCCAGACTACTGTGGGTAGTGCCACCCCAAGACAGAGGGTCCTGGTTGTATAAGAAACCTGGTGGGGCAATAGCCAGGAGCAAGCCAGTAAGAAGCATCCTCCCTGGTTTCTGCTTGTGCCCCCACCTTTACGTCCCTCGGTGATAGATTGTGATCTAGAAGTATAAGATGAAATATTCCCTTTCCTTCCCAAGTCACTTTTGTCTTGGTTTATCACAGCCACAGAAAGCAAAATAGAGCAGATCTCTACAATGAAAACCTTAACATGCTGAAGAAACCAAAGACAGTAGGTGAAGGGTTTTTCAAGCTCACAAATCTGTAGTATTATTGTGAAAATGGACATACTACCAAGAGTACTTCACTGCAAACCCCACAGAATTCCAGTGACAGTCTTAACAGGAACAGAAAAGACAGCCCTAAAACTGATGTAGAAGCACAAAAGAGTCCAAGTAGCCAAAGCAATACTAAGCAAAAAGCAGTACTAAAGGTCTCATGATATCTCAAGGTAAGCCACAGAGTCATGGTGTCAAAACCAGCATGGTACTGGCACAACACCTCCATAAAACAGTGGGGTGGAATAGAAGACCCAGACAAGCCTAGGTGGCTGCAGGCACCCAATTATTGACAAAAATGCCAAAAACACCACAGGAAAGACAAAAAATAGTGCTGGAAACACTGGATATTCACAGGTAAAAGGATAAAACTAGATCTGGTGTGGGAGGTCCTTCTCTGTGTGTGTTGCTTTTCTTGGTTAATGAATAAAGAAACTCCCTTGGCCTGCTGATAAGGCAGAATTTAGGTATGTGGGGAAAACAGGACTGAATTCTGGGAGGAAGAAATTAGTCAGAGAAGCATCATGGAGCCACCACCAGAGTCAGACATGCTGGAACTTTGGTGGTAGGCCACAATCTCATGGTGATATACAGATTAATAGAAATGGGATAAATTAAGATGTGAGAGTTAGCCAATAAGAAACTAGAGCTAAGCCAGGCGGTGGTGGCGCACTCCTTTAATCCCAGCACTTGGGAGGCAGAGGCAGGCGGATCTCTGAGTTCGAGTCCAGCCTGGTCTACAAGAGCTAGTTCCAGGACAGGCTCCAAAACCACAGAGAAACCCTGTCTCGAAAAACCAAAAAAAAAAAAAAAAAAAGAAAGAAAGAAACTAGAGCTAATGGGCCAAGCAGTGATTTAATTAATAGTTTCTTTGTGGTTATTTCAGGGCTAAGCTAGCCAGGGGGCCAGGATGAACAAGCCGGCCTTCCTCCAACACTAGATCCTTATCTATCGTCTTGTACAAAAATCAGTTCAAAATGGAGCAGTGGCATTGGAGGCCTGAAACTCTGGATCTGTTAGAGAAAAACAGGAAAATAGAGACTCAAGTGGAGATTTCCTGAAAAGAACTCCGCAGCTCAAGAAGTTCAAATTGGCCAAGGGAATTGCATGAGATTTAAAAGCCTCCATACAGCAGAGGAGGCAGCGGGAGGCCATCAAACAGAATGGGGGGAAATCATCGCCAGTCTGACAGCCTCAGCACCTAGTCTGTGTAAAGAACCCAAAGGAAATTAAATAAATGTCTTACAACACACCTGACAATACTCTGTGGTGATTTAAAGGAGAATGACCCCCATAGGCTCATGTTTGGATATTTGGGCCCCAGTTTGCTGGACCTCTTTGGAAAGGATTAAGGGGTGTGGCCTTGTTGGAGGAAGTGTGTCATTGGGGATGGGCTTTGAAGTTTCAAAAGACTCCAGCCATTTCCAGCCATGTTCCTGCTCCCCACCCCCTCTCCTATTTGCAGTTTAAGATGTGAGCTCTTGGCTGTTCTTGCTGATAGACCTTTGCTCCACCATCGTGAAATCATAAACCCAAAGTGCTTTCTTTTATAAGTTGCCTCGAACATAATCTTATCACAGCGATAGAAAGGTAACTATGAACAGTTCAGCCAATAAGTGGGCATGTGCATGAACAGTAAAAGCTGTGCCCTGAAGTCTTATGAGAAAAAAGGTGCTCAACAGCCATGACCCTCATACAAAGGTGAAGACCACCTGAGACTTCATCTCATCCCTGTAAGAAAAGCTGTCGTTAGATAAACCGCCAACAGATGCTGGTGAGGATGTGGGGAAGAAACCATGTGCACTGCTGTGGGGGGCATAAGCTAGGGTAGCCCATGCGGAAATCCCAAAGACGGTCTTCTAAACACGGAAACGAGATCTGCCCCAGAATGCAGTTATACCACGGGGTGTAGTCTTGAAGCGGACCCCGGAGACACCTGTGCACCCATGTTCTCATTGACTAAGATGAAGCCGGACTAGCTCCATCATCGGAGGAAGGGATAAGAACAATGTGGGCCTGCATACACAGCCTGGTTTTATTCAGCCATCTAAAAAAAAGAAGTGGCATTTTTTGCAGGAAAATGGATCAAGCTGTAGATCATTGTATTAAACTATATAAGCCAGATTGAGAAAGATAAATGTTTTCTCACATGTGGGGCATGTGTGTGTAATATCTATATGCATATGTATTACATTTATGTATGTATATATACACACACATTACATGTTAATAGAGATCTGAAGGTAATGACGTGAAAGAAAAGAACTGTATATGAAGAGGAAAGGGGAAAGGGTAAGTAGACAACCATATGGAATGATTGGATGAAAATATCGGTGAAAACTACCGCCATAATACAATGACTACACACTAATATAAAAAGGTAGGGACACAGTCAAGTGGGAAGAGCTTCACCTTTCACAGGGTGTCCGTGTCTGCTGCTGCTGGTCCTGTTTCCTTGTCAGCATCCTGTTCCTTCCCAGAATTCATTCCAAACGTGATGATTTCAAACCACCAACTTCCCAGACAGGAAAGCCTCTGTGCTCCCTGCTGTCTGTGAGATGCGGCTCCCCTCCCACCCGGCCCTTGATGGAAGGCGCTAACACCCTCCCTCCAGTGCTAAGCAGACAGCACACATCATCCTGTGTTGTCAGTAAGGTTCTACCATGCTACCAGCCTGTTTGTGGAATTGTTTACATCTCTCCATCTTGTCTTCCATATCCTCCTGCCATCCTAACTCTGCTGCTCACTGCAAACCTTATTTCACTATGAAGCAAAACCAGCAACAACCAAAAAAAAAAAAAAAATCCACATCTCTGTATTGCGACACCCCCCTCCCTCCTTTCTTCCTGTTACTAGAACCCGAACCCTCCCTCGTCCCTCCCCAGGCCAGCCTTCCAGCTTTGCCTTTCTGCCAATGTTTTGGGTTTTTTTTTCCCCACCACGTGTTCCCATTAGCATACAAATAAGCTATAAAATCTCCTGTCTTAAAATTTCTCCCCATCATCTGGCTATGGCATTTTTCTTTCTAGCAAGGCTGTTCAAAATAGTGTCCATTTCTGATTCTTTTTACTAGGTATTCACCCCCAAGCTCCATGGAGACCACCCTTGTCAAAATCATCAGGGACCTCTCCGGCAAATCCAATAGCCAATTTTCAGTCGTCTCCCTGGGCTCATCAGCATGCCAAGAGTTTTCTGGTTCTAGGGCACGCTCTTGCTGCCTCCACTTTCTCCGCTTGTCTGTTTTTGCGGAATTCTCCCCTTCCCTGGCCTCTGAGTGTTGAAGGGTCCTGAACTTAGTTTGGGGACCTTTTTTTACTCTCCTATCCTGCACTTACCCCCAGGTAGTTCTGTAATTTTCAGTATCAACTGCTCAATGAGTCTCACTTCTTTCTACTCAGTAGTACCTCAGTTTAGGAATTAAAGGTATTTCATTGGTCTGAGACTTCCCAGGGCCCACAATCAACCATCAGCTCGGAAGCTCCTTGTCCCTCTCACCTCCCACAGGTCCCCTCCTCTAACTAAACTATCATTGACTCAGTGGCTTGGGCCACGACCTTAGGGGTCACCCTTGAGTCCCCTCTCTCTCAGCCCGTGCCCACTGCATCATCAGTGAATTCTGCTGCATCTCTCCCAGCTGTACCCAGAAGAGACCTTTCCTGAGACTTCTCTTGCTATTGTCTTAGCTCTCTCATTGCCACTGACCTGGACACCTGAAAAGGCCTCCTACCCAGTCCCGCCTCTCTGCGCTTCTTCCCCAGTCTATCCCGAGACAGCAGCTGCTTTTAGAAACAATCTCATCCTGATCCTCTTTTGCCCCAATTTCTCTGGTTCCCATCTCAAAAGAAGTGACAGTCATTGTAATGTTCTCGAGGCCCTGGGATGCCCTGCTGTCTTGCTCATTCTTCCCCCTCACCCCAATAGTAACTTTTGACTTCATTTGTAACTGAGGGATAATAATTGTCTATATTCATAAAGCAAAATAGAATGTTTGATGTTTATCTCTTATGAAATGGTTAAATTTCGTAAATAAACAGTATGGAATGATTAAATCAAGCTAATTCACGCAACCACCTCGGTCACTTTTTTGTACATGGTGAGAGCTAAAAATCTGCTCTTAGGAGAACAGAGTTGCCATGGTTCGGGTGCATTTTTCTGTCCAAATTTCATGTGGAAACTGAGTCCCTAGATAAAAGTATTGGGGCCTTTGGCCTAAAGGCAGGTGTTTGGGTCATAGCGACTCTATTTCCTCGATGAATGTGTGCACTGAGAAAGGGACTTGTGGGCCAGTTCTGTCCCCTGCTCCGTCATGTGATGACATGGTATTCCTCTTCTCAAGGGTGCACATGCCGCCATCTTAGAAGCAGAGATCCAGGCTGGCATCTTGATCTTTGCTGACCCAGCCTCTAGAATTATGTGAGATGAATCTCTTTCTTTTACCATCACCCCATTTGTGGTATCTGCCACAAAGTGCAAATAGCCTAGAAACACATTTTAATCATGGTCACCACGCTATCTGCCACAAAGTGCAAATAGCCTAGAAACACATTTTAATCATGGTCACCACGCTGTGCAGATCGCTGTGACTTATTTCCCCCTAACCGAAAGTTCATGCCCTTAGACCACCATCTTCCCCCTAACCCTTGCCCTGTCTTTCTGCTCTTAAAAATGAGTGTGTGGCAGGGAGGCAGGGAGGGGAGCAGAGAAAAATGTAGAGCTCAATAAATATCAAAATAAATAAATAATTAAAAAAAGTGTTACACTAGGAAACAGCATGAATACCAAATATACAAATATAAATTCAATAAATCATTTATAATGCCACAATTTATCAAACAAAATTCACTAATCAATTCAAGACCCTTTTTTTGTTTTGTTTTTTGAGATAAGGTTTCTCTGCGTAACAGCCCTGGCTGTGCTGGAACTCACTTTGTAGACAGGCTGTCCTTGAACTCACTGAGATCTGCCTGTCTCTGCCTCCCAAGTGCTGGGATTAAAAAAAAATGAGTGTGCCAAGAAGTCCAGAGCCTTGTCCTTACTACGGTAACTTTGTTCTCTTCCTGGAGTGTTCATCCTGACATCTAAGTTAACACAGGTTGCCTTTGCCTTCCGATCCCTGCTCATCCGTTCTGTTGGTCACTTCCTTGTAGGAAGTTGGTCACTCATTATGGGTCTTGTAAATTACTGTAGTCTACAGCCAAGTGCAGGACTTGGTAGGACTTGGACTTCTGCAAAGATGTTCTGACCGACCCTGGAAGTGAGAACTGTCTCCTTGTGTGCATGCTCCCCTGTTTACCACTAGGGGGCAGTCTGGAGCAAAGGAAAATGCCAAGGCTGTCCCTGGGTTCAAATTCTGTTTCCAAAGACTCCGTTTTCTTCCCTTCATGTAAAGACGGCAATAGTAATGTATAATTTGTATTTATTCCTCATAACTATGTCTCGGTTGTGAGGGTCGACCGAACAAGCAGAAAGGCCCCCAGATGTCTTTTCTGTATATCTCCCCGCTTCCCACTATTACATTTTTGCCAGTGAGGCTTTCCTCTCCTGAGTGCCACCAGCCCTCTGCAATCAGTACCCTCCCTGAGACAGCCCTCCCAGTGACAGCCATTCCCCAGCAGCATGCCCGAGGGTGTATTCACAACCTGACTCTCTCCCTCAGCTCTGGTGTGACTGAGGGCAAGTCCTGTAACTTCCATGAACTTGTGTTTTTCTGTCTAGGAGACGGGGGCCTCCAGACAAACATGGGAGCACAAAGGCAGGGTTAGTTTCTCGAGGCCTCTCGCCTTAGCCCATAGAGAGCAGTCTTATAGCGTGGTCCCAAGGAATCACCTCTTTTCAGTGCCCCAATTTCCTGCTCCTACAAGGATGAAGTCATTTTGGGTCAGGACTCGCCCACAAGACCTCATTGACCTTGTTGAAGAAGATGTCCTCAGCACGGAGGAGAAGGATGGATGGGAAGGTATATCATAGCTCCCCACCATCCCCTGCCCCTGCCCCTTAACTCCTTTCTCTGGGAGTCCAAGAATGCTGCTAAAGAAATCTGGAGAGATGGCTCAGTGGTTAAGAGCACTGCCTGCTCTTCCAAAGGTCCTGAGTTCAATTCCCAGCAACCACATGGTGGCTAACAACCATCTGTAATAAGGTCTGGTGCCCTCTTCTGGCCTGCAGGCATACACACAGACAGAATATTGAATACATAATAAATAAATAAATATTTTCTTTTAAAACAAGAAATCCTAGCGATGTCTCACTTAAGGGAGGGTGCCAAGTAAAGGGCCTTCTAAGGCTTTCACTTTTCCAGCTCTCCCTGCCCCCTCCCATAGCTTGGCTTGAGCAGGAAGGCTTTAACTCCACCTGGGACCTAGCTGCTGGAACTTTCTGAGGGCCTCAATCAAGGCTCACCTTATGGAACTCTGTTCTGCTAGGCAGTGGACCAAAATGACTGACGTCAGGTACGCCCAGTCTCTCCTGCTGTGTGCAGATTCTCCTTCGCCGTCTCTCCTAGGAAGTGGAAAGGGAACTTCTGCTAGGAAGACAGCAAGGGAACAGAAACCCAACCCAGAGAGGGGGAGCAGAGACCCCATCTTCCCACTGCTGTCCTCACGACACCAGGACCAGCTGCTAGGCCTGTTGCTGTCCAAGAAACTCAGGTCTTTTTAAAGTGGTACCTGGCACCCTCCTAAGCTAGAAGCCTTTTGTGGGGACACTTTCTGGACACCTCAGGAGCTTCGAGAGAGGCCTATGGGAATAGGGGCCAATTGCTGTGTTTGCTGCAGGCCGGGGGCGGAGTGGGGTGGGTGGGGCGGGGGCACAGCTAGAGTGGAGTGTCCTGGGAATGTTGGAGTCCCTTTTCAGCTGGCAGGGAGGGCGATCTCCAGGGAACTGGCTTTGTGTTCTGTTCAGGCCCTGCCCTCTAGTGGCCAAGGGACTCTGCCAGCCTGGCTGCCCCACTAGCCTCTGAGAGCCCAGTTCCTGTCTAAGGCTGGCTTCAAAGAACCGAAAAGCATTTTCTCAACAAAAGCTGACCTTCTCATTTCTCCCTTTTCTATACCTGATTTTGTGTGTGTGTGTGTTTTGTGGTGTGTGTGTGTGTGTGTTTTCTGCTTCAAGACTGGGTTTCTCTGTAGCTTTGGAGCCTGTCCTGGAACTAGTTCTTGTAGACCAGGCTGGCCTCGAACTCACAGAGATCCTCCTGCCTCTGCCTCCTGAGTGCTGGGATTAAAGGTGTGCGCCACCACCGCCCCTTTCTATACATGATTTCTAAGAAGTGCTGCTCGCTGAAGGAACAGGGGACGGCACAATCAATATTTCTGAAGCAAGGGCCAGACTAAGGCGTGAGAACTGGAGGGCACTGACCTTGAACTGCCATCAAGCACGGCTGACGTCCTCCCCTCTGCCGGGATTGCTGGTATAACTCTGGACAAGTAGGTTAAGCTCCTGCTGCTAAACTGTGGAGCTGGAGTGTGGGTCACTGGTGGAAAACATATGTAGCATCCACGAGGCCTGGGGTTTGATGGCTAGCACCACAGCTGCATGTTTACAAACACAACTATTTGCAAATCTTCACTTGTCAGAGGGGATCTGATGTGATTGCTAGCTCTCAGTGTTGTCTGAGGGTCACATAGGCTAGGCATGTGACATTGTTCCTAAGATGAAATGAGCTATTGACTATTGTGGGAATTTGATCTGATAAGCCAATGGTATCAGAGCAGCTTGGCCCAAGGGCCTGGTCTTCTATGGGGGTTCATGACAGGATCAAATCAAGAGAGAAGAGGCACACGTTGTTTTAGAAGGTGGACAGATTGGCAGCGACCACTTGCGGCTTGGTTGAAGTTCCCAGTCCCCTTGGGAACGAGGGAGTGCGAGCCACAGGAACGGCAGAGGTGTAGCAGCTGGGCCTGTAGTGGCATAGCAGCTTCATTCTGTGTTGTGAGTGTGGTGCACTGATTTACTTTTTGATAAATTGTAACGTGACCCCCACTGGCATCTTCCATTATAGGACCATATGGCCTTGCTCGTATTGTTCCAGAGAAATCCGTGGGCCCCTCCCCGCTCTTCAGAGTCTTCTGGTCACTGTGGGAAGCCGGAGCTCGGTGCTGGCTACCACTAGCGGGTGTGATTTCTGTGACTAGAGGTTATGGTGTCCAGGACTGCATGAACTACACAACTACCTGACTTGGAGCTGATAGCCAGGGATCTGAACTCCAGCCTTACCACTTTCCTGGGACCTGGGGCCTTGGGCAACTCTCAAATCACCACAGAGTTTCTGCTGTGTGTTGAGAGGGTGGTGATGCTGAGGGCTGCATGGGGTGGGGAGGTGGTAAGCAAAATTACTATGGAAGTATTTGGATCGTTCTAGTTGCTCAAATCCAAGTTTGGAATCCATATCTTCTTGAATTTGGGGGTGGAAGAACCCAGAACTTAGCAGCTAGTATATGCCCGGATGTCGAGTTGCTCCACATGCCCCCCCACCCCCGGTTTTGGAGAAGGAAGGTACATGATCTGATATCGGAGGTGTGGCCTCATCTCACCAGCAGAAGGATGCTGAGGTTGGGCGGTGTTGGTGGAGTTGTTTCCTACATTCTGATAGGCAAACAGGGGGCTCCCCTGCTCCCACCCACCCCCTGCCGCCACCCAGGGAGGCTTCTCAGAGAGAAATCAGAATTTGAGAGAGACTAAAAGGTTTAAAGGTAAGGGAAAGATGTAAGGAAATGGCCCGCATTGAGTCGCTGCAAAGGACAGCATCCATCAGAGAATTAATTTGCAAGGAAATAGGGTGTGAAATAGGCAGACTTTCAACTCTGGCTTCGGGGAGGGCGGAGGGCGGCCTCGGAAACACAGTCAGGGCTTCAGAGGCTGCCAAGGCCGAGCTGGGGAGCCTCCTCTGGAGAGCAGCTGGGGATGCTCAGAGACCACAAATTGTTGAGCTGGGGAGGAACTGATTGAGTGTGTAATTAAGGGGAGGGCTGTATAACGCCCGGGTAAGTAGAACTTGATGGGGTCAGAGCAGCAGGGCTTCTGGGAGCTGAGAAGGCAGCCAAGGGCACTGTTAGGAACAGAAGCCAAACGCATCAAGAAGGACGCAGCTCACGTGGGCCTCCTAGGGAGAAGGGTGGAAGGGGTGGGTGGGGGGAGTGGCAGAAGGAACAAGTACCCTCTAGGTCAAAGGGTTCCCCGTTAGTACCGCAGTGGCTCTGTTCTAGAAGTAAGGTAGTGTTCTGCAGCAATGGCTAATCCCGTGGAAATAAAAACTAAGATGGGCTGTAGCGGCTGGGCCAAGGTCATGTAGCAGGAAGGAGAGTTCATGGGTTCGGTCTGTGTCGTGGTTGCATGTCCAGTGTGGCTTCTTGTATGTCAACACTGGTGTCAAAAACTGCAGGGCGTTGCTTGGAGTACGGGGAACACTCTTGGATCTTGTAGGAGAATCAGGAAATCTTTCATGATATAGTTGTTCACAGTTATTGTGGCCAAGGTAGGTATAAACAGCTGGATGCTGGAGGGAGTCAGCATGTCCAGAACTGGCTGAGTGACTGTAACCCAAGTCCCTAGTGTAGGAAGCCCCTGCCTGCCTCTCTGGCCTCATCCCTTAACCATACTCTCCTCCTTTACAAGACCAAAGTTGTCTTTCTTGTCATTCAGACCCCATCTGAAAGATTCTTCTTTCGCATCTTTCCCAGGGAAGATCACACCAATTGGTTGTCTAGTATTTAGTGGTCAGTTCGGAAAACATAAAAACACGTAACTTGCAGCCTGAGTAGGTGATATTCAGGAATATATGCACAAGCATACATGCATGCAACAACAATTATAAATAGGAAGCAATGCATTTGAAAGGCAGTAGGGAGGAATATATGGGAGGGCTTAGAGAGGGGGAGGGGAAGGGCGAGCTGTCGCAATTACTTAGAAATCTCGAAAATTAAAAAAAAAGAGAAATTCCTTTCTGAATGTGATAACATTTTTAATGTATCTATGAGTGTGCTTATATTTATTTTTACAGATGCAGCAGGAATGGTTAGGGGGACAGACTCTGGAACCAGACTACCTAATCCTAGGTCCTCAAAGTTGGCTGCACAATTGGATAGAGGTTTTAGTGAGCAATCCATCCAGTATGGATCAGAACTGTGATCCTCAGAATTTTAACTATGCAGTGGCCATAGGATCCGTGTGACCTAGAGAAAATGAGTTGCTGTGGGCTGATGCTCTTGTACACTGTAAGGATTTGTCACTTGTATTGGTTTAATAAAACACTGATTGACCAATAGCCAGGCAGGAAGTATAAGCGGGGTGACCAGACTAGGAGAATTCTGGGAAGAGGAAAGGCAGAGACACAGTTATCAGCCAAAAGAAGAGGAAGCAAGATGCGAATGCCATACTGAGAAAAAGTACTAAGACATGTGGCTAAACACAGATAAGAATTATGGGTTAATGTAAGTTGTAAGAGGTAGTTAGTAATAAGTCTGAACAATAGGCCAAACAGTTTATAATTATAATATAAGCCTGTGTTTATTTGGGACTGAATGGCAGGGGGACCAGGCAAGACAGGCATTCTGTCTACAATGAATTTACTTTTCTATGCTTTCACACACTTAATCTATAAACAGGGACCATCATGACATTCACCACAGAGGTCTTACTGAGAAGAAACACAAAGAGCATTTAGAACAATGCCTGTCACACGGGAAACTGTCCCATAAATGTTTGCATTTATTTGAAATCATCCTGTCGGTTCTGTAGGCAAACACCTGCCTACAGAATAGGATTGCTATTGCTGTGTGCTATCCAGGACACTACCCGCTGTACATAGATCATGACCTGGAGCGGAGCGGGGCCTCAGTATGTAATCCGAATGCATTTAATGCTTAGGGCAGTTAATTCAGCAGTCTCTTGTGCTTTGGAGAAGTGAAAACATTGAGTTTCATAGGCCTCTACCCGAGTGTACATGCTTTTCCAATGATTTTATAAAATGCAACTTCACAGAGTTTGAAGGAATCATATTTACCAAAGACATAGCTGAAAAGGATCTTCCAGGGTGACCTTAATGACCCAACACATGATGTATGTATCAGTTTGTTCATGTGAACGCCACTGATGGAGCCTGGGGCTCTAATCTTAGGTCCTCAAAACCAGTTGCTCATAGTTGACTCAAGTGTTTGTGAGCAACAATGTCCAGTGTGACGCAGTCCTCAGAATTCTAAAGTGCTGTGGTCACCCTGGTACCAGGAATAAAGGTCACAATGACCCTGCTGTACTCGGCATGACATGCCACGCTACCAGAGAACTGTGCTCAGATCTGAGAGCCAGGTTGATAACAGAGCTAGACAAATTCATCAACCAGAGAACCGCCTTCAACAGGAAAAAAAAAAAAAAAATCAAAGGGACCAAGACGTACCAAACATATCAAATGTATGATTTATGTGGCCCTGGAGGACACACTCAGACAAGTACCTGCAAGTTCCAGGGTATAAAGACTTGAGATCAGTAGAAGGGAAATCTTTGAAATAATCAGAGCTCCTCATGGATGAATTGGGCCACCTCAGAGGGTGGTGTCCCCGGAGGACTGTGAGCTTGCGCTGGCATCTAGCCAGAGTCACACCCAGGCCAGTGTCTGCTTACTCTGAGAGTCTGTGGTTCTGAGCTCTCGGAGCGTCCTTCATCCTCCTGGACGGTCTGAGTCAGAGGCTTTTCATGTGGTCGGCAGCAAGGTTTGGCCCTCTAATCTGGTGATTCTGAACATTAAAGAGGGAGCAGAGACCTGCTTGAGAACCTGGTGACCCTGCTCCGACCCCGTGAACTGTGCCTCTGCAGCTCCACTTGGGGCTGGCCCAGCTCTGGGACCCCAGGGAGAAAACGGTAGCCTGGGGACACACCATCCAGTCCCTGCTTCACCGACCTACACTGGTATGCCTACTCGGAGCCCCTTTCTTTCTCCGAGGCTTTGCGGGACTAGCTCTCGGCACCGGAGCAGCAAGCGGCCTCGGCAAAATGAGGCCATGTTTTGGCTCCAGCTAGAACCTTAGGGCTGGAGCTGACTGTGAGCGACAGAACCAGGCGGTACTAAGGGTGGCGTGAGGAGTCGAGGGAGGTGACAGTGGGCCGTGTTGTTGTTTCCCCCTCACTCTGCCTTTATTTAAAAACTTTAAAAATAAGTGCATTTAAGTGCTTAGAAAAACTTTTATTCCTTGTGCAGGCATTATTTCTCTGACCAAACATCTAATATGGTTATATCCTTTGCTTTAAAAAGATAGCTTTTGTCCAGCCCAGCGGCATTTTCACACAGTTTACATGAGGGACTGTTTCCTTGTACGGCAGGCGCGAAAGACCAAAACACCGTGGGAAATACCGCTATCAGGCATCGTGTTCTTACTCAGTTGATTAAGATAGGACAGTTTTCTTTTTATACCAGTTTTTTTTTTTTTTTCTCCCAGGATCTTAAATTGGAGCCTTCAGCCCAGGCTGCTCAGCTGACCTTCATGTGTCCTTTGAGTGGTCCAGGCTCTCGAGAGCCCTTTTGGGATAGATGTTGGGCAATCCGACCTGATTGTCCAGGTGTTCTGGCTTCCCCATGCTGGAGTTATCAGGAATGCTGTGCCGTTAGTCACCCCTGGGTTCCAGCATGAAGTAGATGGCCACCAGGCATTGAACATGATAGATACACTGGTGTATCAGAAAGCGGTTCTGATAAAGCAAAAGTGGACCGTAGATGTGTGCACGTGTGTGTGTGCTCGCACGTGTGTGTGTGTGTGTGTGTGTGCGTGCATGTGTGTAAGAGACAAGGGCAGGCATCTGTGAGCCTTTGAACTCCCTGCTGCAGCCTCTTCAGATCTTGTCTTTGCATTTCCAGCTCTGAGACGCCTCAGAAATCCTCGGATAAACCCTCACCGGGCACAGGCACCTGCGTTATCTGACATCAATTTCACAAACACGTCTTTGCCATCAAGCACCCAGGGAGGCAGGAGCAGACTTGAGATTCCATCTGACGTCAGTGCGGGCTGGTTTTCCCCATGCCTCCCTCTGCTCTGTCCTCTGGGGGGGGGGTCCCTTAGCGTTGCCTCTGTTGCCTCTTTTACCTCAAGTGGCACCTGCTTCCTTTTGCTATCTGGCGTCTTCCAGCCTACACCCAGATTTCCTCCCTGTGTCTTGTGATTTCCCTGCCAAGGATGGCAGGAATTCTCTTATCCAGTGTTTCTCACCCAGTGGGTTCCTTCTTTTCTGTCTTAAAACAGTATTTCTGTGGCCTCAAACTTTGCTTACTTCTGTTTTCCTTTCCTTTTCTATCTACTTCTCTTGCCTGGTGCTGACTGCCAAACCTACTAGTTCACAGAATGTATAGCATATCTTCACACACACACACATGCACACACACATGCACTCACACACTTGCATGCATGTAGTCATACACGCACGCACACACACACACACAAGTACACAGTAGCGCGCGCGCGCGCGCACACACACACACACACACACACATACACACAAGCACACTTCCACTTCTGCTTTGCCAGAACTGCTCTCTGGAAGAGCACTGCACCAAACGGCTAGTACCCTTCTCCGATTCCTGAAGGCACTGGCCCTGTGTCGTCTCTTCTCTCCTATCCCCACCACTTTTTGCAACTTAGCTCTTTTGTAGCTTCTTTAGATCCGAGTCTTTTCCACCTGAATTGCCAGCCCCTCGCTTGTCTGGAGGTGGAGGCAGGTGGGATCATTTTCCTATCCTGAGAGTTTGAGTTCCTTCTGCTGGAGCGTCACACACCACCCCTCCTGCTTCAGACTGCCAGGCTTGCAAGACTTCTTTCTCAGCCTCTGCTGGGCTTCCTGATCCCTCACTCTCACGGAGAGAGTCCACATCTCCCCAGGGGCCCAAATCTGCACTTCTCACTGCCCCTTACTTTCAGTTGTCCACACACAGATGGCACACCACCTCACACCACCGAAACCCCAACGAGTCCCTCTCCCCAGCTTTTAACAAGGATGCCATAAACTTGGGGAAAGTCAGGCAGGGAGGAAAACTGAGGGATTTTTTGCTATGGGGGAGGGGGGATGCTGTAGCGTGAAGTTGAAAACAGGCCCAGTATATAGTGGAGAGTATAACAGAGGAGTCACAGCCGTGGTGCATACGATAATCCCAGCCCTTGGGAGGTTCCGGCAGGCTCAGGCTACATCATGAGACCCTATCTCAAAAGCTAAGGACTGGGGCAGGGGTGTGTTTAGCTGTTAGAATGCTTGCCATAGCAGATGCTGGGCCCCAGGTTCAATCCCCAGTAAGGCCAGTTAATTCCGGTCCTAGTTTCCTTTCTACTGTAATGGTCTTGCTGCAATAAACACCATGACCAAAAACAATTTGTGAAAGAAAGGGGTTATTTCATTTTATAGTTTAAAGTCCATCATGAGGGAGTCAGGGCAGGGTCTCACACAGGGCAGGAGCCTGGAGGGGAGTCAGGGCAGGGTCTCACACAGGGCAGGAGCCTGGAGCCAGGAACTGATGCACAGACCCTGGAGGGGTGCTGCTTACTGACTTGCTCCTCGGGTCACATCCAGCTACTTTTCTTACGCCACCCAGGATCACCTGCCCAGGGATGGGACCACCCACAGTGGGCATGGCCCTCCCACATCCAAAATTTTCCATTGACTTGCCTGCAGGCCAATCTGATGGAGGCATTTTTCTCAGTTGAGGCTACCATCTCCCAGATGACCCTTTTTGGGTCAAGCTGACAAAACATGAACCAGCACAATTACAAATCTTTTTTTTTTTTTCATAATAAGTCTCTTCAAAATAAGGGCTTTGTCTTCAGACTGAAAGAACCAAATGAACATTGTTACTGGACTGCTTTCAGTGAATTCCGATGTGAACATCGGATGACCAATACCCCAAGGTACATAAGGAGCTCACACAGGAGTCAGATAGCAACTCATGAAAAACCAGGAGACCATTTGCCTTGTCTCAGAGAATGAAAATAGAAAGGTAAAGATGGCTTGAGTTCAGTGTAACAGCTCTGGATCCCCCGGAACTCTCACCCTATAGACCAGGCTGGCCTCAAACTCACTGAGCTCTGCCTGCCTCTGGATTGCTGGGCTTAAAGGTGTGTGCCACCACTGCCCAGCTCTGGCTTCAGTTTTAAAAACCCACCATGGGCCGCAGAATCTGAGACTGGTGATGCTTTGGTTCCCAGAAAGAGAAGGCTGTGAACACTCGGGAATGGAAGCAGTAATCACCCTTTGGAAATGGCACTCAAATGATTTCCTTGCTCCTTCAGGCTAATAGGTCGACAGATGGAAGATTCCCGGGAAATTTGCTAAAATCATTCTTAATTGGTTACCCAGCTTTGACAACAGCAGCTTCCTTCTCTTCTTTCACTTTATGCCTGAGCTTGTAAACACTTGGACTTCTGTGCTAGACTCTGACTGGCGGGCTAGTACAGGGCCATCTCCCATCAGTTCACTGCTGGATGAGTTCCTAGCCTTGCAGGTACTGATGACAAGAATCCTGGGGCTGGAGAGATGATTCCATTCCAGGGGACCCGTTAGGCTCCCCGCATCCATATAGGTCAGGTCACAACTGTCTATAACTCCAAGGGATACAATGCCTTTTCCTGGCCTCTGCAGGCACCCACTCACACACACATACACACACACACTCTTTCTCTCTCTCTCTCTCTCTCTCTCTCTCTCTCTCTCTCACATAAATTAGAAAGAAAGAAGGAAGGGAAGGGAAGGGAGGGAGGGAAGGAGGGAAGGAGGGAAGGAGGGAAGGAGGGAGGGAAAGAGGGAGGGAGAGAGGGAATAGAGGCATCATAATGTATAATCTGTGATTCTAGCACTGGGGGCAGTGACACAGGACTGAAAGCTCTAGGCCAACCTGGCTTACACAGCAAAACCTTGTCTGCGAGAGACACAGAGACAAACAGAAACACAGAGACAGAGAGGCAGAGAGAATGGATTATTTGATGGGAAAATGAATAATGTGAACTAGATAATAGGTAAACTTATAATGACTATAAAGTACATATAAAATTTGAATAAATTACTGAATCAATGTCAGTGTAAAGATGAACTCTAAGTATAATAGTTTTAGAAATATGAGCATCGGGATCATCCTGGATCACTTCGTCAGTTATAAAAAAATAAATCTTAGGGGGCTGGAGAGATGGTTCAGTGGTTAAGAGCACTGACTGCTCTTCCAGAGGACTCGGGTTCAATTCCCAGCACCCACATGGCAGCTCGCAACTGTTTGAAGATCCAGTTGCAGGGGATCTGACACCTTCACACCAATGAACATAAAATAAAGTTAAATAAACCATAAAGAATATTTTAAAAATAAATCTTAAAAACTAAACAATGAGTAGATATACAAAATAAGACATATCATATATAATGGAGTATCATTCAGCCTTAAAAAAGGATACATAATTCTCACACCTCTACAGCATGGATAAACATGCTAAGGGGTATAGACCAGTCACAGAACCACAAATAATGTATGATTCCACTTATGGGGAGTTTCTAAAATCAAAGCCAAAAGGCAGTTGCCAGAACCCAGGAGCAGGAGTGGACAGTTGTGTAACGAGCAGCTTCAGTTTTATCACGGAGAATCACTGGAGGTGGATGGAGGTGACGGGTGCAGAGTCTCGAATGTACTAACTGCACCTCCATGCACACTGGAAATGGTTAACACGGGAAATCATGGGCTGTGCGTTTCTTATTTTACTACCAAACCAAACGTAAGTGAAAAAGAAAATACCTCAAGATACCAGGATCATTCTGGGTCTTTTCATCACTTGCAAGCAAACAGAACAGCCTCCCTTTCCACGCTATATATAAGAATTTGGTCTTTCGAGACAGGGTTTCTCTGTACTCTGGCTGTCTTGTACACCAGGCTGGCCTCAAAATCATGTAGATCCGCCTGACTCTTCAATACAGAATTACAAAGATTACAAAGAATCAGCACAAGGAAATGTTAGGATACGCTTCCAACGTCAACCAGAGGAAGACACGAACTTGAGATGAGCTGGGATTAATTGCTGCATGACGTGGGGATCGGATTGGCCCGGCCAAACACTTCCTCAGGGTACGTACAAACTGAGAGGGGAGGTGTGAGGCTCCTGGGGAGACAAAGGCAGGTCTCACTGATTTCAACTGATGAATGAGGGAAGTTTATGGGAGGGAGATGACTGGGGGGAACATTAGGGTCATTTGAGCCATCGAGGAAGCTGGCCTGTGACATAAGGAGAGCCCTTGTTCTGTATCTATTCCTAAGAGCAGAATTGGGACCCATTTTTTAGGGGGAAAAAAGCCGAAACAGGCTGCTTTAGTTAGTGTTTCTATTGTAGAAGGGCAGCATGACCAAGGCAACTCTCATGAAGAAAAACATTTTAACTGGGGGCTGGCGTACAGGCTCAGGGGTTGAGTCCATTACTGTCGTGGGCAGCATGGCAGTGCACGGGCAGCCGTGGAAAAGGAGCCGAGAATTCTCTATCTAGATTGGCTTGGCAAGCAGCAGGAAAAGAGGGTGGCCCTGGGCCTGAACTGAGCATTTGAAACCTCAACACCCACTCTCCCAGTGACAAAGTTTTTCCAACAAGGCCACCTCCTAATAGTGCCACTCCCTGTGAGCCTACGGAGGCCATTTTCATGGCTTCAGTGGAGGCCCAAACTGCTGAGCAGCAGTTCAATCCCCTCTTCTCCTTCAGTTGCTCAGTCTCAAAGCCCCAGTATCAAGGCTGCCTCTCCCTCTCTCCCGGTAGCCAATGAAGTCTTGGAGTTCTTCCCTCCAAACTTGGTCACCCTTTTAACTCCACCCCGTTTCCAGCAGCCTCGCGCCTCCCCCCCCCCCCAGCACTAAAATACTGCGACCACGGCTGTAAACTCTTTCCACCTTCGGTTTTGCCTTTACTCCATTCATTTTGCACGTACCTGCCAGACTCGTTTTTATCAACTACGCACCACCCAACTGCCTTGATAAAGCGCAAAGAGTGTATCCCAGCTGGTTCCCACATCAAGATGAAATACCTTCTTTTGGCTTCTGAGGCTGGCTGTTCTTCCCTGCATCTTTTCATATTCTATGACTCAACGGATTTGTTTTACCTAAGCTGTTCCCTTTGATGTCAGCTGGCTGCGTTGCCTTTACCTGTTCACGTCCACCTCTTCTCCCTTAGCCGCGTAGGGCCTTTGTGCCTCTCCCATCCATTTTATTCCAGGCTTCACTCGGTGTATCACAAGCACCATGAAATCCTCCTGAGCTTCCTAGGCTCACGCTGGGCTTTCTGTTCTCTGGTCCATTTAGCATATACTTACTGATCTCTTGTCAAGAGCAGACACCAGATACTGGATGCTCGTGAACAAGTGATGAGCAAGAGGAAACAGGCCCCCGACTTTATAAGGTGGCACAAATAAGTTATTGCTAAGAGGGTTGTAGATAGACACTGTGATACTGGATTGTGTGTCTGTGTCTTACGTGTGTGTCTGTGCCGTGTGTGTATCTGTGTGTCTGTGTCTGTGCCTGTGTCTCTCTCTCTGTGTGAGTAACCTCTCTACAATGTGGAAAGAACCCCGAACAGAAGGGCAGATGGAAGCAGAGGTTAAGACACCAGCAGAGGGATGGCGAGATGACTCAGCGGCAAAGGTGCTACACAAGCCTGGTGACCCAAGTCTGAACCCCAGAACCCATAAGATAGAGGAGGACCAGCCTCACAAAGGTGTCCTCGGATTTCTACATGCATGCCATGCTCCCCAATTCTCTACACTACACACACACACACACACACATACACACTCGCACACCAATAATTTTTTAAAAGTTGACAGAAAAAGAAGCCAGCACCACATGATAGCTGGTAACGTGAACTAAAGTGATGGGAGAGAAATGGGTGAGTTTAAGATTCATTTTGAAAACAGACACAAGAGGATTTGCTGACAGTTCGTTAAAAGCAAAGGATTAAAAACAGCCCTAAAAACCAAGCTGGCGGCCACCGGGAAGCTTCATCCATACTGCTAGCGTTCCTTGGGTGGTGCTGGAAGGTGGTGGGTGCCCTGCTGGAGGAGACGAGAAAGGTTCCTTTTCAACCAGCAATGGACCCTACAAACTGACCTGACAAGATATGCCCGTTGCGCAACGGTGGCGTGAATTCTATGGATTAGCCAACCGCTTTCTGAGTGGAACCCCTCTGCGGCACCATTAACGGAGACAAGTACCTGTGGCAAATGGCGCCAGCCGTGATAAGCTAAATAGAGTCGGTCCACCCAAAGGAAGTTCTTTACTTATCACCTGCCAGAGTAGGACTCCACCACCGTCATAGATAAGCTTAATGGAGGCCTGAGTTTCAGTAGTTTACCCTGAGGCAATACCTGGTTGCTGGAAGGAGCACAAACCGAGGTTACCTAGGCACCACCCAAGAACAGACCATCCAACGGAAATTCCTAACGTTCCAACCTCTGGGAGATAGGATCACCTTCCAGCACACATTCACCAGGACATTCACCAGGACATCCCTAGACAAATGTCAGCCGATCAGGGGTCCTGAACCTCAGAAACCCCTCACCCCCACCTTTACCACTATAAAAAACCAACTCTAACTGAGCTCGGGGCTCTCCGATTATTCTAATACGTTGGACACACGGAGAGACCGAGTTTGTAAACTTGCAAAAAATAAAGGCTCTTTGCTTTTACATACAGGGATTAGGGTCTCCTTGTTGGTTTTTGGGGGACTTCGTGGATCTGGGCATAACAGTGACTAGGTAGGTCACAGGCCCTAGGGGAGAACCCAACACAATTATTGTGCTAAATGAACTGCTAATACTTATTACTGTCCCTATAGATCTGAGCATCTCCCAGACCTCATCAGAAAAGCTTCCCCTTGCGGTAGATGGCAATTCAAATAGACCCCTCGCCCTGCAGATGGTCAGTGCACAGAGATTAGGAGACCATGGAGGGCTCAACCCTAAATGGGACATACATATCACACCCCTCCTCGCAAGGCTCGGGGATCGAGGAAAACTGGGTAGAAAGATTATAAAAACCAGCAGAGGTAGCCAGTAACATCAAGGAAACAGTATTTTTCAGACACCACAGGGCAGTTGCACATATTAGCTCACAAGGATTTGACAACTAACCTTTATGACCTCCGGTCAGACAGAATCCCAGTATGGTGGGGGAGGGGGGGAGAGGCACAATGCCCTTGGAGGAGTTTCTGGCGTTTGATAGCTTCTGGGAAAGGGAGAGTCAGTATTTGGTGATGTGACCCCTGGTAGGGCAACCATGCACCAGGGCAGGCCCCACTCCCAAACTAGCTGGACACACAAACTGGACTTGAATGGGGAAGAAAAAAAAGAGAGAAAAACTTAAAAGTCTGGAGGGGAAGGATGAGAGAGTTGTTATGGGAGGAGAGGGGGAGATGAATATGTTCAAAATACACTGTATGACATCTTTAAGTTAATAAACATAGCTATTGTATGTCTCAGAGCTAATAAACATAGCCATTTACATGGTTGTATGAATAAATCTGTATGCTTGTATAAAACTTAAAAATAATACTTTTAATTATGTGTCTCTGCAGTGAGGCAGTATGCAGAGTCACCTGACCTGAGCCCTGAACTCTGGTCCTCTCTGCTCTTAACTGCTGCGTCATCTCTCCAGCCCAGCGTATAAAACTTTTTAGTAGATCAACTGCTGACAGCTATTATACACAGCTTTACCCAAACCGAGGAGACCTTCTGTGGTTGGAAAACAAAATAAATCACAGCCACCTACAATCCCTTGTAACCAAATCCCGTTCTGAGAGAACACAAGAGGATGACTCAGGCTCCAGCAAGGGGCTGAGCCTGGGAATGCCGCCTCCAACAGCTAAGAACTCCACAGCCCTCAGTGCACAGCGGCAAGCAAGTGTTTAGATCACAGATTGATGTGTGGGGCCGGGTAGGAGTCTCAAGGGGAAGTCACTCCCCAGGTAGCTAAGAAGCGTCTATGTGGGAAGTGAGAAAAATGAAAGCCCCTGGAAGCGTGGTAAAGAAGAGAAATAAACACAGGCTCCCCAGAGGTTTTAATAGAAAGAGCTTCTGCCATGGTAAATAAATAAAAGGAATCTTGAAAACGTAAATTCACACTAATTAATTGAGCGCTGGATAACATAGAGGTTTGTAAGTTGTGTGCCCCCACCTGCACTCCAGCAGTGGGAGCAAGAGGATGAGCTGGTACCGCTAATGTGGGGCGGGCGGGGGGGGGGGGGGAGACTGCTTCCCAAGCAAGTGTTCTTAAAATCCTCGCGGAAGCCACACAGAAGCACATGGTGGGGTAGCCCCGCTGCCCTCACCACCACTGAGCACCAGCCCAGCAAGTGAGCAAAGAGCTCTACTTCCCTTCCCCAGCAGGCCTCTAACCTCAGCTTTGACACTGCGGGGCAGCTCAGAATTGCTGGGGGCCCTGAAGGAGTATTTCGCAAGAGACACCTGTTCTTTTGTGTCTGGTGAAATAACAGAGCTTCTCCATGCTTTGAGTATGCGTGAGGCAGTAACTTCTGAGCCACCCAGGCTTGCGGATCCACTTCCCTTCTCTCCAGTGCCTGTCAGTTGCCAGGCACAACTGAGCACGGCCAGAAAGCTGAGAGCCGAAGTGTGGCCACCCACACAGAGGCGGGAGACATTGCTGCCTAACGGGAGCCCCAGACAGGCAGGCCAGGCAGGGCAAGTGCTCTTCTTCATTCTGAGCCTTACAGTGCACCTCCCTTGCAGCACTACCAATAGGAAATGTCACAATCTGGATTTTGTGTGTTATTAATCACCTGCTTTAAAAGGGCTATGAGTCTACCAACGAGTTAAGATTCTATTACTTTCCTCTAAAAATGCGGGTTTATAACTTTGAGAAAAATTACGGGAAAACTAAAAACAAGAAAGGGACAATAAGGTTGAAGAACTTAGAAAATAGGATTTTATAGAACAAGCAGGTTTAGCGTCTTCCTGTGGCTCTCTTCCACCATGGTCCTGTCTTCACACCTAACTTTATAGTCTTCCTAAGCCAACCCAATCACCTGATTCCCTTGTTTAAAATGTCTTTATGGTGCTGGGCATCATGGCCTTGTGAAGTCAATTAACTTTGGAGCAATACCGCCAAGTATTTATTTAAGTATTGCTTAAAACTTCAAGTTCCAAGCCCCGGAGGGACAGCAGGGTCTGCGGGATCCAGCCCTTCTCTCTGAGCATTCCCCACGTCTGCCTTCCTTCAAACAGTCCCTTGCTGTTTGCTTTCTTCCACCCAGGTACTCCAGGAAAGCTCCCTCCTCCGAGAGGCAGTTCAAAGATCACCTTTCCTTTGAAGAAACTTCCTGAGCTTGTTCCCTCTCTGTCTGCACTGTCTCTGCAGCCGTCGCCTATGTTGTATTGTAACAGATTTACAATGTCTCTTTATTCCTGAGCCAGTGCAATTCTTGACACCCAGTGGGTGCCCCGGCAGTGTTGCCAAGTACGGAAGCCCTCGGGTTAAGGCTAACTTCCTTCTCCTTCAGCACTCTAAGAGCACTCAGAAAGGGAAAAAGAAATGACTAAACAGAGTTCAAATGGAGCGCAGCAGCCATCTTTCTCAGGGCGCCCCCAGCTGCTGGCTAAGAAAACAATCTAGCGAGCAAGCCCCAGCATCACTGTGGAGGGCAGTTACTTTGCTTCACCACAATAGTCATGGTCAGCTCAACAATATGTGGAGCCCAGAGAAAAAAGGAAACATGGGACCTCTGTATTAATGCTAAAGTGATACCCTCACCCCCAACACACACACACACACACACACACACACACACACACACACACACACTGAACTATGCTGGGGTCCCGTCTACCTGCACAGGCAATCCATCCAGGAGCCAACGCTGATGAGTAAGCTGGACTTACAACATTAAGAAGTGGAAACAACCTAGATGCCCCTCAATTGAAGAATGGATGAAGAAAGTATGGAATATATACATATTAGAGTACTACTCAGCAGTAAAAAACAAGGACTTCTTGAAGTTTGCAGGCAAATGGATGGAAATAGAAAACACTATCCTGAGTGAGGTAAGCCAGACCCAAAAAGAGGAACATGGGATGTACTCACTCATATTTGGTTTCTAGCCATAAATAAAGGACATTGAGCCTATAATTCGGGTTCTTAGAGAAGCTAAATAAGAAGGAGAACCCAAAGAAAAACATATAGGCATCCTCCTGAATATTAACCTTCATCAGGCGATGAAAGGAGACAGAGACAGAGACCCACATTGGAGCACCGGACTGAAATCTCAAGGTCCAAATCAGGAGCAGAAGGAGAGAGAGCACGAGCAAGGAACTCAGGACCGCGAGGGGTGCACCCATACACTGAGACAATGGAGATGCTCTATCGGGAACTCACCAAGGCCAGCTGGCCTGGGTCTGAAAAAGCCTAGGATAAAACCGGACTCGCTGAACATAGCGGACAATGAGGACTACTGAGAACTCAAGAACAATGGCAATGGGTTTTTGATCCTACTGCACGCACTGGCTTGGTGGGAGCCTAGGCAGTTTGGATGCTCACCTTACTAGACCTGGATGGAGGTGGGTGGTCCTCGGACTTCCCACAGGGCAGAGAACCCTGATTGCTCTTTGGGCTGACGAGGGAGGGGGACTTGATTGGGAGAGGAGGAGGGAAATGGGATGTGGTAGCGGAGAGGAGGCAGAAATCTTAAAGAAAGAAAGAAAGAAAGAAAGAAAGAAAGAAAGAAAGAAAGAAAGAAGTGGAACTGAGGAAGGCTGGGAGAAATGAATCAATTGTTTTAGAAGCAGCTTCAAACATCAAAACTGTTTAAAAGTGAGCCTTAGGCTAGGGGTCTACAGCGCAGTGGTAGACCACCAGCATAGCACGCGAGGCCTTGGGTTCTAGTGCACAGGGTCGCGCCGCACAAAGTATTTCATCTTCTCTCACCACACCTTACACTAGATGACCACAGATATTTGTCTGCTTTCATCTATAACTGCAGGCTACATCACATGATTTTAGAGAAAATGCAACCTAGTCCTTAACAGCCCCTAAGAACAGCAAGGCCCACCCCACACCCTTAGTCCTGAACTAACAAGCTAGGATTTAATTATTTCCACTAAAATCCAAACTGTTTGGATAGAGAAACCAGCTGAGCCTTCACTTCGTCATTGTTACATCATTGCCACTGTTTTTTTAAAGACCCCGCATTGTAAGCTTTTCACACACCCACATTCAATCTCTCAAAAGTGTGCTTTTATAATAATCCTACTAAGTTAGAAATTACACCTAACCCCACATAAAGTTGGCTTATCAAAGATAGTTGTGATGAAGTGTGGCTGATGAAGAACAGGAAGAAAGATGGACAAGTCTTTAAAACAACTCAACGTTTTTACCTGCACCACCGCAAGTTCTCCAGCAGGGGGGGCCGCAGGAGAGGAGCGCCACACCTATGGTCCCCCAGCAGGCTGTGGCTGCTTCTGCACCTGGCGACCCATCTCTTGCTGCCCTTCCAAGTGAACAACTGCTTTTAGATCAACCCTCTGCTTCGGGATAGTAGCCATGGGACCAAATTCCACTCGTGACTGCAGCAGTAGGAAGTGGAGCTGCCCCAGCCGGACCCAGATCAGTGTCTCGTGAGGGTTTCATCTCTTGGTCCCCTGTGCTCCAGAAACACCAGAAACGGGGGCAGTCGAGTTCACGAATCACAGTCATTTCCCTAGCCTATGTCTCTACAACATAAAATGTACCATCCAACATGAACACAGTAGATTGGATTAGGTCATTTCTGAAACTCATGGTTCAACCGCTCCACCTGTAAAGACAACTATGACGTATCTCATAGGTCCTCTTAAAAACCAAAGGAAAGCGCACACTGAGGAGACCGGCAGCATGGATTCCCCAAAGTTCACGTCCCTTTTTGTTGTTTGGGCTCCTGTGTTGGTGAGCCGGCGGACTACAGCTGCAGACGAAAGCAGCTCTTCAGAAACTCTTGTCAGAGAGAGCAGCATTCACCGCCAGCAGAGTGTGAAACAGCAGCAAAGTCTAATTTGTTCAGGTCTGACTGCAGGGAGCCCTGCACCTGCTGCTTGTGGCTCAGCTTCTCTCGCCTCAGAACACAGACGCGCATGCATGCGCACGTGCACGCATGCACACACATACACGCGCACATGCACGCATGCACACACATACACGCGCACATGCACGCATGCACACACATACACGCACACACCCACACACTGATCTCCAAGTGCTTTACAACTCAAAAGAAATAGACGCGCCAGAACAAAACCAACTGTACAGGAATAGAAGAGCGAGCTCCAAGTGTACCTTGCAGGATACACACCACACCAATGTGCCAGGCTCGCATGGTGGGAAGTAGACTGTGCACAGATTGGTACAGTACAGAAGTGACCAGGGGCAGGCTGGAGAGGAGGGTGGGCAGAAGGGACCACACAATCTTGTGGCTAGTCAAAAGACAGGATGTATAGGTGCAATGGTATTTTACCCCAGGAAGATCTGGGGGCAGGGCTTAAAACTTATTTAAATAACAAAAGATATAACTTGGCCTTCCTAATTGATCTACACCATTTTGCTGGCTCTCATCCAGGACCCTAGCAAGGGCCAGTTCTTGCTCTCATGGGGAAGGTCAGCTCTGAGGTCAGGGTTACTTTTCTGCTCTGACTGGATTTCCTAGGAACACTCATTGACAGCAAGGTGTGCTCCTTCCTCTTTCCCCATCCCTACGGGGTAACTCCAATACGAGGATCCGGTCACAGGGCAACCAATTCATCAGACCCGACACCAAAGGAACAGGAATCCAAAGGCACGACAAAGCGGTTCAGTTTTGTAAGAAACAATATATTTATTTTCTGACACCACAGCTCTGGCAAGTGGTTTTGTACCAAATTTAATGAAGATTACACAGAACGTTTCACGCATGGGAACAGGGAGGAAGGGGAAGGAACACAAAATTCAAAACAAAAACAAAATCCTGGATAGCTTTTAGCATTGGTTCCATTCCCACATTAATAAAATTCACTTGGGAATTCCTAAGAAAAGGAGAACAAGAAACAAGGTGGCAAGGAAGAGCACAGCCGGGAAGGGAGGGGCCAGAGGGCGGGGAGGCAGAGGCCAGGCCTCCCTAGAGTGTCCCCCAGAGAACCCGGGTATTGCAGCTGCCAAGGGGAAGTGGAGAGAGGGGGAAGCTGAGGGTCACCAGCGGGGTCACAGGGAAGGAAACACACTTAACCAAGGAACTGGAGGAAGAGAGGAGGGGAGAGAACCGTGAGGTGGGTTTGTACACCGGGAGAGACAGGCTGCGCTGGAACGCAGGGGACTGGAAAACAAATGTCCCAAGTGTCAGTATTTTTAAAAAGAAAATTTCCCCCCTCCCCCCACCCCTGCTGAACTTAGCTCCTTTTTTTGTGCTTTTCATTAATACTCTGCTCTGAGGTCGTAGTTTGGTTTTTCTATACACTGGAGTTGAAAGAAAATAGTCCAAGGTCTGAAGATGGATTCTCCATCTAAAGTAAACAACCCAGCACTCCTGTTCTCCTCTTGCCCCAAAGACTAAAGTCTCTGCTAAAATCCCTTTTACAATATAGTACAGTACACACACACACACACACACACACACACACACACACGCAAGCACGCACTCACACACACAAAATAAAGCCCAAATCAAAAGTCAAAACAGAAAAGAATCCTGGGAGAAGCCAGTCCAGAGGACGTAAACACGCAAGAATGGTGCAACACATGACTGATGGCGACTCTCAAAGCACGGCTACGAGTCCCCAAAGGAGGTGCCATCACGGGATCCCCAAGTCCACAAAAATAATTTTTAAAAAATAAATCTTAAAAAAAACACACCTGTTGGTTAAATGAATATTTTGTTTTCCGGTAAATCCATACATTCTCGGTTCCCTCTTCCCCCAAAGCAGCCCCCGGTCGCTCTTCTCCTATTGCGTGACCAACAGCGAGGACTCCTGGAGCTCCGTCAGGGCAGCTCGCAGGACCTGGAATCTCCTCGACAAGAATGGGCACATCCAAGTGTAGCAGCTTAAAACATCATGTTTCCTGGGTTGCCAGGTCCTTGGCTAAATCCACCCATGCCCACATCAGCAGCCATGCCCCGGGGCCTCATCTGCGGCGGGATCATGATGTTCTGTTGGGGTCCCATCATGCCCTGCATGGACATCATCACGCCTGGAGAGCCCACAGGCCCTGGGTGGGTATAGAGCCCAGTAGGCCCCCGATCCTTGCCGGGAATCATGCCCACAGCAGCAGCTGGATTGGTCATCAGGGTGGCTTGGCCGGGCATTGTGGATTGTGCTGGTGACATCATCCGGTGATGAGGTCCCATCATGCCTTGCTGGAGAAAGGCTGGTGGTCTCATTGGGTTGTGGCCTGGCATGGATGGAGATGAACCAAGAGGAATGTCTGGAGTTCCTACTGGCCCCGGGCCTCCCATGCCAGGTAATGCTAGTCCCATTCTAGGGGCTTGATCGCTCATCATCCCCTGCATGTGAGAAAACCCAGGTCCAGGACCCTGTGGCTGTTTGCGGCCTGGGACTTCCCCTCGAGGGAAGTACTGCAGTGTCTGGCTGGGCTTCTCTGAAGGGATAATGCGGGAGAGATCGAACTCAGGTATTCCGGTGGCTCCAGGTCGGATTACCTCCTGCAGATCTGGGTCTGTAAACACGGAAGGCATGCTGTTCCCCAGGACAGTGAAGGAGTCAGGAGCCCCTGGGCCTCCAGGCTTGCAAAGTGCTGCATCTGCTGTACTTTGGGGCAGGTTGCTGGGGCGACCGAGTGGGCCTTCTCCTGGGAATCCTATTCCTCCTGGGAAGTTGCCTTGTCCCCCAGCGGGGCCATTGTGAGGGAATGGAACCTGCTGAGGAGGAGACTGTACTGGAGGGAAGCCCTGGGGGAAGCCCATGCGTCCTTGAGGTACCATTGGAGGCTCCTGGGACCCATGTCCCATAATAGGATTGTGTGACATCAAGCCAGGCCCCATTGGGACCCCATGAGGAGGTATGCTGGGTCCCATGGCATTAGGAGAGGGCATCTGATTGGAGTGAGAGAGTGGCTGGGTCATTCCCATCGGGCTGAGGGTTGGCATCGGAACCACAGGGTTTGGACCTGAAATTCGAGGATTCTGTGTATTAATGCCCATTCCTAGAAAAATAAAGATATCAAAGGAATCAACTCAACTAAAAGCAACTCACAAAAATTCTAACAAATCACATTAACAAAAAAATTATTATGTGATATGTTCATTGTGCTGGGAAAATCCATAATCCCTGTCACCAAAAGTTGTAACACACTTGGAGGCACACAGACCAGCAGCACCGGGAAACAGACAACACAGGATCGAGCCTTTTAACTGTACGACGAAAGACAGCATGGAAGACATTCTTTCTGAAAAGGTCCTGGTCTTCTTCACTGGAGACAGTTCATACAGGAGAAAACAGTCTGTCTGGGGGGGGGGGGGCTCACGTACAGCCTGCTCTGGAGACAGGATCCATCAGTCTAGTCTCTAAGTTCAAGTAGCACAAATATCAGGAAGGAAACCCAGCAGGTCTTTTTCTCAATCAGAATTTAGTATTATTCTGTATTGCCATAAAGAGGGCATTAAAGCCCCAGGCTATAAACCATTAAAGAAACAGTGACTTATGGCCAAGGAACACTGCAGCTGACTCGGGGATATGTAAGTATTTGTTCTCTAGGAATTATAACCAATAGCGCTGCTGCTTGTGACAGTCACAGAACATGTCCTAACCCAGTTAGTTAGGATCACTGATGAACAGACAGCGTGCCTAACAATCAGGATGAAATTGGAACCAGATACCCATGGCTGGGAAGCCACAGCTCCCTGCTGACCATCAGCACTCCAGGTCACTCCCTGGTAGCGGGGCTGGAAGGAGTGAGCACAGGAGAGCGTACAGGACGCGAGGCAGGACCTGGGCTCTGAAGCTGCCCACCCAGAAGAGCAGCCCGGAAACTCAGAAATAAGACAGTGCAGTCAGTATGTTAAAAAGAGGCTCTTCAGTACTGCTTTAGGAGAGCCCAACCCAAAATGCACCCCCACACAAGATCAGATCACCACTACCGAACAGACCACACTTAGGAGAGCCCAACCCAAAATGCACCCCCACACAAGATCAGATCACCACTACCGAACAGACCACACGGGCCGCTTTCCTTCTCACCAGCTCAGAACCACGTTGGCCCAGCGTCATCTGGGCAAGGTACTTCAGTTTACAGAAATTCAGAGTGCATTCTTCAATTTATTCAACTTCCATCTATGTAGGTGTTTACAAAGCTGCTGCTTTACCCAGGACCAGTTCCGCCCTGTCTTACCTGGCATATTATTCATTGACGGCAAGTTGGGCGAACGAGCTGGAGGGGAGTCGTCATCAGAGCTGGCCACAGTCTTGATGGCATCGTGGTATAACGGGGTAGAACTGGGCATCGCAAACTTGGACATCCGCGACATCATAATTGAGAGTGGGTTCTGGGAAAGGGTTGGCTCTGGAGGCATGGTGTAAGGTGTGCTAGAAGGAAGACTTCCTGGGATGTTCACAGAGGCAGGCTGGCTGGCTGTAGGAGGTGGGGGGCCACCTAATAGAACAAAGCAAAAGTAGGTGTGGGATTAGACGATTCCTGAACGGTGCTGGGTGCTGTGACTATGGCCCAGAGAGGCTGAGAACAAGACAGGTGAACAGGGCAGGGATCTCAGTCTTCCAGTCAGGCTCTGTGCAGAGGGACACCGCAGTGTGACGTAGAGGCGACGGATCAGCAGATGTGAAGACAAACACATCAGGAATGTGCTAGAAATATTAGTTAAGCTTGGGGAGAACACAGCTTACAGACAACGCTCGACGACTGGTGTGAAACAAGTGGATCTCTTTCCCTGCCAATCGTGACTCAGGTACTTACAAGCCAAGGAGAGAGGCTTGTACTCTACCCTCGGGTACTAACCCCATTTCTCTGCACAAACTCCTGCTTAATTTCCACGACAAACACGTCTGAGGTGGCTGGCTGCTCCACCCCACTGCTCTAGTGAACTGCTACCCCACAGAGAGATGTTTTAGCTCTGCTAGGGTAAATCGCCTGCCTCATTCTGATTCTAGTGTTTCAAGTGGAGATGGCACCAACCTAGTAGTTAACACCCCAGGGCTACTTCACTGACCACCTCGGTCCCATTCGGGAAAATATCATCATCAGCCAGAGTCTCTCCTAGGAAGAAAACACTGTAGCAAATGGTAGCCTTCCACCAAGGAGGATCCTCCTAGGTCTTAGCGCAGGCCCCTCACCCTGGTGGGGCTTATAGTCATTCTTTTTTTTTTTTAAATTTATTTATTATGTATACAGTATTCTCAGTATTCTGTCTGTATGTATTCCTACAGTCCAGAAGAGGGTGCCAGATCTCACTACAGATGGTTGTGAGCCACCATGTGGTTGCTGGGAATTGAACTCAGGACCTTTGGAAGAACAGGCAGTGCTCTTAACCTCTGAGCCATCTCTCCAGCCCCCTATATTCATTCTTTTGACTGGACAGTAACCCCTGAAATGAGTGGTTCCAGTATTTTAGGAAGCCACATTTAACCACTGCTGACATTCTATTTCGCCATTACGTATTCATGCGCAAATGTAAATTACTCAGGGAACTAACTACTCTCTGCCAGGAATTACTGACCATCATGCACCTTGCAACAAATTTTGACAATACCATCAAGACCTGAGTTTTCTTAAAATACAAATTCTAGCAACCTTCAGCTACAACGGTGAGGATGTAAGCACACTCACCTGACTCTACACTTCCCAGCATGGCTGGGGAGGCCATGGTGAGGGGCGCTTTGTGGTTTGGAGGGATCCCAGGACTCTGGAGGGGAGGTTTGGGAGAGGAGGTCCATCCAGGTGATGGGGCAGGAAGTGATGGAGACTTGAGGTGAACAGGCGAAGCAGCAGCAGACCCCAAGACAGGAGGGGACTTAATGGAAGCAGCAGCAGCTGGGCCTGCCAGCATGCCTGCCAGCTGTGATGGAGTCTGAGGGGACTTGAGGTTCCCCGAGGGCGAGCCCAGCATCGGAGACTGGACTTGGTGCATTGTAGGAGACTTCAGGGGGTTAATGCCTGGGGAATGCACCTGGCTGCCTGCTACAGATATATCCAAAGGCTTCCGCCCCAGGCCACGCTGAACTGGAGGAGCTGTGTTGAGGCTAGTGGGGTTACTGGAAGGGTTGAGAGGTAGTGGTGGCATATGACTGAGCCGGCTGTTAGTCCTTTGGTCGGGCCCAATTGGTTCTCTGAGATTCCGCAAGCCACTGTTGCTGCCTGGACCCTGAGACATGGGAAGGAACGGCCTGGGACCCACACCATACTCCTGCTGAGGGTGCTCACCAAATGGCAGGGGCACCATTTTCTGCTGGGCAGGCAGCATGTCTGAGCTACCAGGGCGTAATTTCATCATATCCTCAGGGCCTGCCCCAGCCTCTCTCATCTTCTGAGGTATCATCTGAGAGCTGGATCCCATGTTGACGTTTAGACTGACATCCCCCTTCATCCCACCAGGAACCATCCCGAACTCAAGTTCCCGACCAGGGCCTATCTGTGGAGGCATTCCTTTGGGAAAGTCACCCCTGGATGGGCTCAGAGGACCCTCAACTGGTATTCGAGGGAAGATGGGGTTACTTCCCGGCTCCATGTGGCGCTGGGAGCCTGGGATCATCCTATTCATTTCCATGCCGGGCCTGACGCCCTCCATGCTCATCCCCGGGGGGAGAGCCAGCTGCTTCTCTGCCAGCTGCTGCTGAAACATCTCTTCAGACAAGCCTTGGGGGTTTGGGAACCGCTCTCCTCGGCCAGGACCACTGAAGACACCCTGGGCAGGAGGAAAACTTCGACAGTCTGGGATTTTTGGCACATCGTCTGGCCAACTGACTCCAGTAAGACCTGGTCTGGATGCCGGGTTGGGCACATTCGGTCCCTCCATCTCAGAATTTATCATTCCTGCAAACCCAGGAAGGCGCATCTGGCTCCCTGGCATGTTGGGGTGGGGAGCCATGCCCCTTGGGGGTAGAGAATGTGAAATGTTGATCCCATCAGGAAATGGCTCTGCCCCAGGTGCCCAGCCTTCACTCGGGGCCATCTGGTATGGAGGGGGAGGCCCTCGGACCACTCCTCGGGGCCCATGCTGATGGACCATCATGTCCTGGAGTGAGCACTGCTGGACAACCACCTGCTCCTGCTTCCTCCTCTTCTCTTCGTAAAACTCCTGCTGCAGCTTCAGCCACGCTATCTGCTCAGGAGTCATATGGTCCAGGTGGTCAGGTCCGATGGGCCCAGGCTGGGAGTTTACAGAGGGTGGGACCATTTCATCCGGAGAAAAGGGCACATCTCTGTGTCCCTGAGGGACAAATGGAGCTCCCACATCTGTCCGGGGCCCAGGTCCCTTACCTAGGCTTTGGGATTGAGACATCATGGCCTGTATTGGCCCTTCTGGTTTTTTCTGAGGTCCATCTAAAACCCCAGTGTTTGGCTGGGGACCCCCTGTTTGTCCTGCTGTGAACTCTTTCTCATCGGGGAAGAGCATGCGCTGAATATCTCTCAGAGTCTGTAAGGAGCGTTCCCGGTGCTCCAGCTGCTCCTGAGACAGGCCGTCAGGGTTCTCGCCCAGCGTTGGGGGCTCGCCACTGGACACTGGTGGAGGTGGGGGGGCTTTGGGATCTGCTGAAGAGCTATTGCTCCCCTGGGAGACAGGGGTCACTGCTCGATTGTTGGGTGTCGAGTTTGGCCCAGTACCATCTGGGGGCAGTGGAGTGGAGCTGGCAGGACTGCCCACAGAAGGAATTAGTTTATTTTCTACCCCGGGACTGTCCTGGTCCAGGGGACGCGGGGCTGCAGCAGGCTTGGGTGCTGGTGCCTGAATGGGCGGAGTTGGCTGCAGTCTGGCACTCTGCGAAGAGTTCTGGTCCTGGTTGGTAGGAGCTGGCGGCTGATGTGGTAGAGGTTTTGGATCATTCCGAAGGGCGGGTATCTGTGTGTTCTGAAGACAAATAAGATGCTTTGTATTACATAATGGTGATCTGAGCAGAAGGGCAATTAAAGAAATAAGATATAAAAGTTGTGTCCCAGTAACATAATAATCCCCCCCCCCTTCTTAAACCTGATACTGAATAGCAGCACCCTCTTTCTCTTCCCGGAAATTAGGTTTCAATAACTTCATGCATGTGCCAGGCTCTGAGCATCTATTTTGAGGTGTCTGCAATGCTTCTAACTTAGGGAAAGATTCGTTTTTTGGTATATGGGCGGTTATACCCAACACCTTTTCCTTTTTCCCTGGTCATACAGACTTCTCACTATCAATCCAAAGGTCTGATATTTCTAAATGAAAGAGAAACTAAACGTCACTTGTGGTTTTGCAGTCAGGAAGGCTGCTCCATGCCAAGGCCTCCTCTGTAGAGTGACTACCAGCTTACTTCTTCCTTGAGTTTCCATGGACCTGGTGTCTCTGGTTTCTGTTTTCAGTTTGTGATCACTGATTCCATATTTGATAAGTTTGTATATTGGCGTAGTAAGACAATCTGCAGGCAGGAAGTGTCTGTAGAGAAACCTGAGACTATCTAGTGCACAGTGTCTCTGGATCTGTTTTTTCCAATCAACAAAGCTGTTCCATTTAACAGGCTGGATGACTGCTTATCATTAAGGACCGCTGCTACACTACATCCAAACGCGAGCTCACCAACAACATGGACACTGTGTTTGGAAGATGCCTTTTTGCTCTCAGTTGGACTGTTTGCCTGTGTGTAAATGTATACACGGATCTTCATGTATATCTATACATATGAACAGTTTATGTTTCAAACATAAATGTATATTTACAAGTGTTTATGGTGTTTATTTGTGATATGAATATGTATGTTTCTGAATGATCAAAAGCGTATTCCATGTCTGTGGAGGACACCTTTGCTTAGTTGCTATTTCAGGTTTGGTACTGCTGCCTGTTTTGATGAGTTTGCTACAGGTGGGTACTGATGTCATAAAGAAGTGGAGAGGAGACCACTGAGTCTTTACCAATCCCCTCCTCAACTCCTGTTCCACTGTCATTTTAGTCCTAGATAAAGTGGAGCAGGCAGCTGTATAAGGAACTGTCATTAAGACAACTGCATGACAACATGCCCCGTGCACTCCAGGACCAGGGGTTTGTACCTGTCCTCCTCCACTGAGTAGTAGAGGGGTTGGGAAGTGTGAAGCACCTTGTCTGACCTTAGGAAAGCCCAAGTGCTGCTGGACCCTGGAGATGGAGCCTTCTTTGATAAATAAACTAGAAAAGAAGCTACCTATTTTATCTTGAATTACAACTGATTGCTTATTGTCATTCGACCTTTTTTCTTGTCTAAGACTCATCTCAGGATTGGACTTTATGCTCTTTGAAAGCAGAAACTGTGTCTAGGACTTTAAATCTGATCCCAGGATCTGGTACAGTGCCTCTTTACAACAAATGGTTTTGATTCCACATGGTAATCTATATGGTTACAAGAAACACTGCACATTTTTCTCTAGTGTAATTTATACTGGGTACTTAAGATCTAGGTAGGGAACAGACTCAACTATAATTTTGAAAATATCAAGATATTAAAAAGCACTTGGCTCACTGGTTAAGAGTACTTGTTGTTCTTGGAAAGAACCTGGACTTGATTCCCAGCATCCACATGGAGGTTCTCCACCTCCTCGGGTACCAGGCAGGTATGTGGCACACAGATATACATGCAGGCAAAACACTCATACACACAAAATAATAAAATAAATTTTTTAAAAAAGTACTCAATGGGTCTCAATTTGAAACAAATAAGAATCACCTGGAGAGTCACCAGACTCCAATTATGTGTCATTAGGCTGAGCTGTCACTTCCTACCATGTGATAAGCCTAAGATCCTACAGTTGAATACCCAGGATGCTGCTGTGCCAGCAATTTAATTTATCCCCTTCTCAGGCATTGCAGAACCTTGATGCCATTATTCCAGTTCTAAACAACATACCAGGGGGGCTGTGCTTCTCTCTGTCTTGCTGTTGGAGATGTTCTGGATATGGAAAGAGACAATTGTTTCGACCTGGCCCTTCAGTACAGCCTCTGCAGCCCTGCAAAGACACAGAGACAATGCACTAGCACTTGCTTCTGTTTTGTGAGTTGCGGTTCTAGATGTGCCCGCCCTGGCCGGGACTTCCGAGGTTCTGGATGGGGTATCCGGAACCACTAGGAATGGCGAGTGAGAAGACATCAAAGGAAACACACTTCAGTATTTACGCTTATCATTTCCATCAAACGTCTGAAGTCAGAAGATGACTACAAGCCAATTCCCGAAGACGCATTGAAAAACAGCAACAACAACACACTAAAGATCTTCAATTCAATCCAATCCAGTTAGGCGTTTTACAGAAAACCCTCATTCAAACAGCAGCTAGGAAGGGCGAACATGGAATTCCACACATCTAGAGATAGCAGAACTGTGAAGATCCTCCCTGTGCCTTGTGAGAGGAGGGGTGAAGTGTAGGTATTCCTGATAAGTAAACACTTCACTGCTTCATCCGACCACCTGAAGCACACGCGGCAAACTGTGCACAGTAGCTACTTTTGATAAATCCAGAGATTGTTCTCCTTATATTTTCTCATTATTCTAGTATAGACATGTACTGTTTGTGGTATTTAAAAAAAAAAAAAAACATACAAATCACAGAAAAGTGCATATTGTGCACTCAACCTGTGTTTCACGTATCCTCACACTCTCTCTCCCAACACAGCAATGAAGCACTGTCCGCAGCTACCCCTGCCCAGGGCAGAGGAATAAGAGCTCTGGTTCCACAACACACAAGGTGTGCTCTACACTAAGACACAGCCACCAACTTACTTATTTGCCATCTCAGTAGAAAACACATACACCACTTTGGCTGGAGTCTTCTGAGCAGGTATGGGTTCTGGGGCAGTAGTTTGGCCATGAGGAGTGGAAGACCTGGGGGCTGTAGCAGTTGATGGGGTCATGGAGTGTGGTGTGTGCTGGGAGTCCTGGGACTTGATGTGGTCTGCAGAATTACATTCTAAAAGAATGAAAGACTCGCTGTCATAGAGAGAACAAACTGCCTATTACAGAATCACACACAAATCCAGCTTGAAAACTTCAAGAACAAGTTCCTTGCTAACTGGAAACATCTCTTCTACTCATATATCTCCAATACTTTTTCCCCTAAATGATTCACTCTATAGCACTCCTCTCATCCTTTCTTCTGTCTGTAGTGCACATATTAACACGTTAGCACATGTCTGTATATTAACACGTTAGCACATGTCTGTAGTACATATATTAGCATGTCCATAGTGCACATATTAACGTATCTATAGTGTGCATGTAAGCACATGTCTATAGTGCACATGTTAGCATGTCTAGAGCACATGTTAGCATGTCTGTGCTGCACATGTGAGCACGGTCTGTAGTACACATGTTAGCACATGTCTGTAGTACATATATTAGCACATCTGTAGTACACATATATGTCTATAGTGCCCATATTAGCATATGTCTGTTGTTTACATATTAGCATGTCTGTAGTATAAATATTAGCACATGTCTACATCACCCAAATTAGTATGTCTACAGTACACATACATGTCTACAGTACACATATTAGCATGTTTATAGTGTACATATTAGCATGTCTGCAGTATATATATATGTCTACAGTGCACATATTGGCATGCTTATAGTGTATATATTAACATGTCTGTAGTAAACATTAACACATATCTGTACTGCACATATTAGCATATGTCTATAATATAAATATTAGCATACCTGTAGTATACATATTAGCACAGGTCTATAGTGCACATGTTATCATGTCTGAAGTACACATGTTATCATATGTCTGTAGTATACATATTAGTGTATGTCTGTAGTGCACATATTAGCATGACTGTCCCTCCTCCCTGGCAACCTTCCAGAAACTTCTCAGACATGACAGGATGCCCCTGTTAATCAAACTCATAGCCCCCTTCTAGTATTCTGGCATTGATCATATTTTATACTGGTGGTCTAATGATTGGTTTCTAGGTGCACTCAAACTCTTGAAGATGACAACTATTTGTCTTTCTGACTGCACCCCCAGGAGAGTGCTGGGGTTTGTAACAGGATTCCCAGGAACACTTCAGGAAGGGGAAGAAGGAAGGGAAGGAGGCAGGGAGTAATGACTCAGCTTTTCCCTTTGACTTTGGCCTGGGGAAATCTCACTTTCACTTGTTAAATTGTAACTTCACATTCTGGCCTACTCCTAAAGATCTTTTTTTTTTTTTTCTTTTAAATTTTCCTGTAGGAAGAAAAAAGCCTTAAGTCCCACACCAATATCGTTTCCTGGCTCATTACACTGTAGTGCCTGCCAAACCTCTACCACATCTGGTAGCCACCTCATTCATGCCACACTGAAATCAGCTGTGACAGCTCTGGACTAGTGCCAGGGCCATTAAGGCTTCCCCTTGTGTCTAGGAGTCTGGCAAAGTGGCAACCAGCAAGTACAAAACCCAAGTTGTGGAGGATTTCTTCAAGAGGAGGGAATGCCAGGGAACCTGCTCCAGCGTGGGCCACAGGCTGAACGGCAGCTACTGGTTTGACCAAAGGACAACAGTGCACAGGCCAGAAATATGCTCCTGAACATAGCCTAGGCCGGTAAAACATCTGCTCAAACCACATGCACGTCCAAGAGCAAGAGCTCCTTAACAAGGTGTTCCAGCCTCTCTTTAATGAGGAGAAAAATGAAAAGCAATGGTCTCTCCTCAGCTGCGACAGTTCCTGAATCTGCCACCAACTCTCCCACTTTAGTGACAGCAGCCTCTGGCCTCTAGTAAATGTCAGAAGCCTTCCCCAGGGAACACCAACTTCCCTCTAAGTCTCAAAGAGCTTATAGACATACCTTTAATGTCAGAGTCATCGTTTGGAGTCCCAGGATCTCTCTGATCAAAGGAGTCGGCGGAAATACTTCGCTCCCTTTTCCCCTTGCCCTTGGCACCATTTCCAGCCCCATTCTTCAGCCCCATGCTCCCACCTGGGCCAGGGAGTGCTTTAGGGGTATGGCCCCCACTCTTGGAGTCACAGGGGGATGGCTGGGATTGGCTGGCTGAGCCCCCCGGTTTACCCTGATTGGAGAATTTGGAATCCAGCTGGGGGTTTCCAGATGGGGACATCACTGTAGGGGGACGGACCATCACCTCCTGCTTTGACTTAGGGCTACTAAAAGAAACAAATAACAGAGAGAGATCAGATACCAGATATGGTCAGTACAAATTAGTGTTTCTATAATGACTTTAGGAGACCCTGCATGCGGAATAACACACCCCACACTGCACCTTGCCAACATGCTGGTCCCTGCCACCCTGGCCCCCATCTTGGAGCTATCAACAGAGAGGAGGATCAAACAGAATGGCCTCCAGAGCCCAGGAACACTAGAGTCACATGGGGACCTATCTCTAGGGTTTCTGTCAATAAAGGACAACTGTTTCTATGTACATAGGAAAGTGACTCTCACACTAAGACTAGCTCAGAGTAAACAAACAGACATCGTTAAGATCAAAATACTACCACCCTCAGGCTGATGACAAGGAACAGCTGTAATGAAAGCCTAGAACAAGCAAGCAGGCCTAAGGGCAGAAAGAAAACCCACTAGTGCCGTCAAGTTAGGGAAATCCTCCAGCACCCTTCCCAGCAGCAGCACAGCACCAAAGCAGGGCAAGCCCACCCCCAGGAAAGACATTCTTTATAGTCTGAGTACTGAGAAACACGGCAAGGACTCCAGGCGGTGTTTTAGCTCTAGGACCTCGTCAATCTATGCCTCAGTTTCCGCAGACAGTACTGGTTGGTCTTTAAGGTCCTTCTGTTTGTGCTTTGCAAGGGGTGGGGAAAGAGGAAAGGTGGGAGGCATGGGAATGGTGGCTGAGAGAATAACCCAGAAAAATTGTAGCATCTGGTTTGGCTACAAGCTGTTACTATTCCATTGTTTCCTCCTTCTTTCCCACTTGGGACTATTCTGAGTCTAACTCTACACATTGATCCACCAGTGTGTGTGGTATACACGTGCCGTCCCTGAGGGGTGGCAGTGAGGCCCAGGCCCTTACCTCTGTGTGTTTCCTGACGGAGAGCTCCTCACTTTAGGGTTACTGGAATGCATTGATTGAAATCCTGAGCTTTCAGTCACTAACTGGGATGGGCTCACCGAGTTCCTCTCGGGCTGCAGCGGAAGTAGCTGCTGGGGGCAGAGGCAGTTGCCCACTGCTTGTTTGGTACGTCCCTTAGTGCTGGCTGCCAGCTCGCCTTTTTCCTCTTCGTTTTTCTCTGCTGTGGAAGTGGGTCCTTCCCCCTTGAAGTTCCAGCATTCTCTGAGCGTGTGCCTCCTGCTGCCGAAGGAAAATCTCGCATCTCCAGGGCCCACTACAGGAAAAGGATATAAAGAAGAAGGTAAGAATGAAAACAAAGATAGAAAACACTTTCCAACAGGATCAGCACAACAAGAGACATCTAGGCCATGCTTCAGCTCCCACGGGATAAAGGGGAAGGGTGAGAGCCATGTCATAGCCACTGGCTCTGGCAATTGAGCAACTGAAGAAAACTAAGGATTTCTGATGAGCACACAGGCCTCCATTCAAGCAGTCTCTGTGAAGGAGAGAAAAGCATTTCATTTTTAGCCATTTCTTCTGCCTTGTGTTTATTTCTGAATACAAAAGTCTCAATGGGTTTGGGTTGTCTCCCTCCAAAGTATGCTTTGAAATAATGCCTTCATACCAGAGGGTACTGATCTCTGGTGTTTGGGCTGTGGTGGCAAACAATCGCAGAGACATATAACAAGCCCACCCCAACTTCAAACCATGCAGCAAATTATCGATGCGTTTACTCTGTGGGCTTGAGGGTGATGGGGCACCGAAGGAGACACTTCTGAAAACAAACATTAAGCTAATACCAATTCAATCAGTTCAGTCCCCGATTTCCATGGTTCTTCTATTAAATTATGCAGATTTTGTGCCTGTGTTCTCACCTTAATGACAGGGACATGGGGAGCATGGCAATGAGCCACAGTTTTGAAGGTAAAAGAGTATCTTTGAAGGCTATTTTTTGAGCCAATTTGCAAGGCTAATTTGAAGCATAAAGGTCAATAAATATTCCCAAACCTAGCTATGGAACAAACGAAAAAGTTCTTTATTTAGGGAAGCCCAGACAGCGGGCTAGGGAACCATGGTATATACTCTCCATCACGGGTCCCTCCCAGGAGGTTCCACGAGCATCTTCCTGGAACCACCACCACCTGCTCGTCCCTCTCCTCCACCTGCTGCTCTCTGGCTGACCACGTATGGGGTTGAAGGAAGGGAATGTCTGGTGAAGGATCAGTGGCTACAAAATGAAAAGGAGATAGAAACAGCTCGTGTGTTAAAGCTCACACGTATTTGGAGAGTCTCAAAGTCTTGACTAAAACCAGGAGGCTCCTTAGTTATGGTTAAATCGTGGTGGTACGGTAACTGTCAGCGCAAAATTCCTTCAAGTAGGCATTTTCACTAGTCCCTGTTTCACCTGGGCCAGGAAGGGGATTAGGGAAGTTTTGAGTACACAGAACGACATCTTTTCCTGTTTTAGTAAAGGAGGCAGGAAGGAGAACTAGAAAAAGATATTCTGGAGAGATCTACGTTGGCTCCAGAAGCAGAACTCTATAGAACACACTGAGCGTGATTACATTTAAGGTCTCATTTCTATCCCCTAATACCTTCGGTCTGTTTCCTTTTACAGTTTAAACTATAGGATGGGTTTGGTTGTCAAATGTGACAAGATCAGAAACCACTTTTTACATTCTTTTTCAAAACCGGTAATCATCAGTAAAGCAGACACAGCAAATGAATCCCGGGCGGACAAGGCCAGAGTGTTACCTCTGCCAAGGAAAGCCGTTATCAGCTGTATAATCTGCGTGTAACTTCCGGCACTTTCCATCGGCACCACAGTCTAGTGCTCGGTCACTGGCACCGAGCAATCCTTTGTGTCATTTCCTCCCTGCGAAGACTGTGCTCTTTGAAGACAAGAACCTGATTGTATGTTCTCTGGCCTCTCTAGACTACTCAGCATGATGTACTAAGGGTACAGCTGGGTCCTCCATGACTTATCAGCTTCTCAGAAAACAAAAACACCCGGCGTTTGTGCTGCGCTCTTCTTCCCAAGAAATGCAAAATACATCACAAATATCAAACTGGCTCATTTGTCTGCCAGGCATTTATGACAAGCTGGAAGCATAGATTGTTTCTAATAATGACGCCATGAACATAAAATATTCTTATTTTCAAGTACTTTCACATACAATTTCTTATTCTCACAATTTCCCTGACCTTGATCGGCAGGTATTTGCCACCTGAATGAAGCAGAGTGCACAGGCAGGAATGGCTTTTCTAGCCAATCAGCGCTCTCAGACCCTGGCTCTCTTTCTAACCCAGTTTCCTCAACCTTCGTTTGTGGATGGACAGACAGAACAGAGGTTAAAAGGAATATGAAAGAACAAGAGCTGAGAATAAAGTCCAGGCGTCTAATTCCTATCCTGAAAGAGGTGCTCAAAGGTGACATCAGGCCTAGCTCTAGCCTGCCTCTGAGAGTAAGAACAACTGAGCAAAGCCTACAGATGTCTCACAACAGCCATGAAGAATACAACTCTCCAACAGTGAAGGTCTGGAAAACACCGTGCAAAGAACCCCCTCAGAGGACTTCCTTCTGAGGGAAGACGCCTCACTCCTCAGGTATACTCCCATGCTTCTCCCTTCTCTTCAGAAATCTGAAAGTTTTCACTAGGCCCTAGGCGTCATTCTAAGCACTTCATACATGGATCAGCTCATTCACAGCAACCTCACAAGACAACTATTACTTCCCTGTCTTAATAATGAAAAACTGCTGTTCACTCTGTTAGTGGTAGAGCTGTGTCTGGCCCAGACCCTTGGGCCCCAGGTGGGCATTCTTCACAGTGCAGTGCAGTGTATGGGCAAGGGGAGCCACTCGACAGTCAGCTCCTTCTGCCAGGTAACCACTTCATATTTTCTCCATATGCTCTACCTACCCACCATTTTCCTTCCTTCCTCTCTAACCTTAATTTGTGGGTTACTGGGTTTTTGTTGTTGTCTTGTTTTGCCTTAAGACAGTGTCATACTCTGTCACTCTGCACACCCCACGGCCTGAGTGCTGTGAGTCCTGTCTGTGGCTCCTGCCCCCACGGCCTGACTGCTGTGAGTCCTGTCTGTGGGCTTGGCTAATACTTAATGGGAAGAAGACATCTTACCAAGTGGGATATCCTCACACTAAACCTGCAAGACTCCTTCCCACACTACCCATCTCTTTTTTGCTTCATTATAATCAAAACAAACAACAAAACCCAGTCATTTTTCGGCAAAGCTCAGTCCACCAACAGGGGTCTGGCTCATGCCTAGGGTCACTCTGCCTGCTGAGGGTTCATACTCTGTTCTCTGGCCATACCGTCCACTTCCCATGTCCGACACGTCTTGCCAGTTAGCACTCAGGCCCATTGTAGCATATCCTTCTGGCACCAAAGTAAGTGCCAATGAGAGGGGAAAAAGAGAAGTTACTCTCTTCTCCTTCAGTGAGCTCCTGCTATGCCAACAGCTCCACGGATCTGACTTGTATGTACTCTGCAAGCCTGTAAGCACAGCTGCTACCTGACACCTCCCTAGATGGTCAAAACCAACAGGACTGAACATGAAGATTTGCCTTAGTTTGGTCTTCCTCCTAAAACTACTTCCCTTCCGGTTTTCCTCATCTTAAACCAGCCACCTACATGAAATCTTCCATCACAGTTTCAAGGCAGTTTGGGTCCCCCAGAATCCTCTCCATACTTCCTATCACCTGGGAAACACTAGTCTCTCCCACTGGACTCCATACACTCCATGAAGGTAGGCAACAAGGCTAACATTACCCGTTCTTCCACTCCTAGCTTCTACGGAGCCCAGAGTATTAGGTATTTGTTCAAAAACTATTCAAGAAAGCGAAATGAGTATGTCCAGGAGGTATCTTCATAGCAGGATATTTTTTGTTTTTGGATTTCTAAAACGGGTACTGAGTTCCAGTCTGAACTCAGAGAGATCCACCTGCCTCTGCCTCCCCAGTGCTGGGTTTATTTAATGTGTGAGCCACTGCAACTGGTCTTCACTGCATAATTCTTAATAATAGCTAAGATACAGAACCTATCTAAGTATATCTATCAATGGCTGAATAGATTTAAAAACTACAAATTCTTCCCCCCCCCCCGGGGGGGGCTATTTGCCCTTAAAAAACATGGTAATCCTGTCATTTATAACATAGTTGAATTTAGGGGACATTAAGTAAAATAAGCCAGGCACAGAAAGGCAAGTACCATATAACTTCACACATATCTAACGAGAGGAACTCAGAGAATGGCAGTTGCCAGAGGTGAAGAGTAGGGAGACAGAGCTGACAGACAGAAGAAAAAAGATCAATCATGAAAGAAAGTTAAAGGTATCTGCAAAGATCATGTTCCTAAGCCAGGAACAGGTTTTCGTGCGACCAGCCAAGTGTACTCACCAGAACCCCAAGGGTCACGACACTGCAGAGTTCATCATGGGGTGGGGAGTCGGGAGCCCCTTCCTCAAAGGAGACCCTCACCTAGAAGAGAATAAAGTGGGTGAGAGTTCCTAAAAACATCTGTGAACGTCAGCAATATCGATGTGACAATCGTGGAGTAACAGGAGAAAAACAGGCTTTCTATTTACTCTGGGATTTTAAAGAGGAGGGCACCAGAATCAATTTCCAACTGGTCAGGATGTATATAAAACTTGCAGATATTTCAAGGCCCTTGGGGTTTTCTTTTCTTCCCAACTACACATTTTGTTTCCAGAGGCTAAGGAGATCCTGAGTACAGATAAAAATAAACTTTGACTTCTTTGAAATTTCTAGGCACTTATGAAAAAAAAAGAAAGCTCACAATTTTGGCTTCTACCACTTCTAACTGGTCTAGAGACTGAAGGTTAACTGTGAAGGTGCAAAGAGACAAACGCCAAGGACACTTCTGAGTTTACAACCTGAAGGCCACTCACAGCTACTCCCTCTGCACAACCGCAACTCTATGTGGCAACAGCTGCCAAGAAAATGTATTTCCACACTTCAGGAGGAGCTCAGGAGTGAACAAACTCGCCTACTGTGTGCAAAGTGATGTGCTGAACTAAGGCAAGCTGGAACCGGAATGACTTCCAACATCAGTCTCTGCAGACTAGCAGGATAACACTTTGCTAAAGATCTACAGTTTTCACTTATTTGTGTATTAAGTATGCGTGTGCATGCACGCACATGTGTGCTATGGTGCGTGTGTGGAGGTCCAGGGAAAATTTGTAGGAGTCGGTTCTCTCCTCCCACCACATGGGTCTGGTCTTGAAGGCTCAACTCAAATTGTCGGTGCCTCTACTGGCTGAACCATCTCACTGCAGAGGCTGTGACTGCCAAGGGAACGCAGTTCTAGAAGGTTTTAGAGCCAAATTATTTGGGGATCTTTAAAAGTGCACTCTTATAAGATTAGCAAAGTTTTAAGTAAATTCACAAATTAATTTGACCGAGCTCAGGAACAAAATTCCAACTTCAATTCTTCCAATGCCGCTTTCTCAGTTCCCTGCTCTACAAAGTCAAGTTTATTAGAAGTATGTCATGTTTAACAAATTTCATTTCTGTGCTATGACCGCTCCTCCATAAAAGGCATAGTGTCATACTTAGAATGTGGAACTAAAAGGCCTTAAGATTCCATTCCTTGTCTCATTCTTAACTTCTGACTCGCCAACAACGAAATGGCTTCTTCAAGCACACAAAAGGAAGAGCCAATCTCTCTCCAGAATGTAGAGAAAAACAAACGGTTCAGTGGGCACATGCAGAAAACTTCAGCTCACACGAAATATTGCTATGTGGTTTAGTGTTCATGGGGCAAAATGCATCGATTGCCTTTCAATGGCTACTAAACATTAAGGAAACAAATCGAAATTCATAGCAAGCTAAACACTGATAAAATTCAAGTGTTCAAAGTAAATTCTAACTACCCGTCCTTAAGAATAATGGCAACCTATATCCTTTTCTGTGACATTTTCTTAAGACTGTCAGCTGCGTACGTCATCCAGGGCCCACCAGTACTATGCGCACACCATTTAACACTCGAAAACAGCATCACTGTTACAGTCAGCAGACAGGGAACTCCCTGAGGACAGTGTCAATCATCACCTCAGCTCCTGGTACCCAGCAAAAACGCAACAACTGATGGTTGGTGGACGTAACCAGTGAGCTTGCTACTCTCCGCCCACATTCCCGCAAACCCAAGGGGACATGGATACTAGTTCCACTTCTCACTGCTTGCCTTTCTCCTCAGCTTTTTGAGGCGAATCAAACACCAGGCCCCGCAGCACACAAGACACAGGGTAGTGTGGCCTCTGTAGTTTTGACCTGCATCTGCTTTGATGACTTTCACTTTGGGAAACTTAAGGAGAGCAGTCCAGTTTTACAATAATAAGAAACCTCAGAGAGACAAAACCCTAACACATTCACACAAGTTACGGCGTACAGTGAGGTTTTTACCTTTCAAGCTGTTCACTTGGCTTTGTCTTCTACATTGGGGCAGGGTGACCTTACAGAGGAGGAGAGCAGTCACCCCACCACACAGGAGTTTTTAGGCCAGCACGAAGTGACACCAGCTAGTCCCACATTCAGTCCTATGACGACAAGAAGAAAGGAAAAGTTCATCCTCAAATTCACACTGACTCCAAGGGAAACTACCCATTCTCCAGTGCGCTGTGGCCAAGGCACGTCCGGCAGGAGAGGCAGTAAGAAAGCAGTCAATCAAAATTAGGGAGAGAAAGCAAACCAAGCAAACTTTAAACACAAGTCAGAGAAAAGAACTGGAAATCGACCCTGCCGGGAACTACATACACAAGTGGTGACTAGGGTGCCGGGGAAAGGAAAATCTACCAGGCATGGAAGTGCTCTCTCAGCAAAGTGTTCTTGTTTCTAACCCTTGCTACAACCAAGAATGCCCATCACAGGTTCATATTGTCTCTATGCCCCTGATCTTAGAATGACGGAGATACTAAAAAAAAAAAAAAAAATCACAAAGCCAGAAATGTACGCAGCCATAAGCTGACTTTCAAAAATCAGTCTAAAAAAAAAAAATCAGACTCAGTTGGTCTAGGGTAGTTCTTAACTCCGGTGATTCATGGCTCCCCTGGAGTCTGTAGGCAGACCTAGGAGAGGAGGGTGGCTTGGTGCCTTCGGGGGACAGATAACGCAGATTGTCATTTTGACTAATCTCTGATAATGAAGTTAGCAGAGCCTTCAACAGTGGGTGTGGTATTAGCAATCCTGTGACTGTGCCACCAACAGTCCCACCACACATTTTCACGACACATTAGTTGTTGAAGATCCACTGACATAATGACACATACCTTTCCCTCCTCGCTACTTGGAAATCACAGTCTCATTAGACATTATTCAGCGCGTTACAAGGCAGCAGACACATTACCCTATCACCACGAACATTTTGACAACCCATCTGTACTTCTCTGTATTTTATTTCGTGCACTTAAGAAGCATTCTCAGGTGGGACTCTACGCCACGTGCTTGCCAGAGAGTACAGGGACACAGAAACACTAAGAACCCTAGAGTTAGAGCGAGAAAAGCTTCCACAGACTCTCCCTCCCATCACGCTCACGAAGCAGAGAGGGATGTCATTTGGCCCACATCGTCTCATGGCTGAAGAGGACAAGCCAAGAAACAGGCCTTAGGCCACAATGCAAGTCTCCTGCAGCCTAGATAGGCGACATCACAGCACCTACCCTCTCACTTGCCTCGCCATGCTGACTTTTGCTCACAAATTCACAATTACCATCAAAAGTACTGCCTTGCCAATGAACACTGAAAGAAGGTATTACCTTTCAAAATTAATAGAAAACTCTATAAATTCAGACAGCAGACCAAAACATGTATACAAAACAACCCCCTTTGTTCTTTGATTAAACATATTACTATAATTATACAAAAGCTGAATTTGGTCTGTTAGTGAGACAGTCAAAATCAAATTTAAAAAAAAAATTGTGCTCCATAATCTCTCATCCTCAGAGGTGTTCAAAGACTTTTTGGACAGGCATTAACTTGCTAGGCTGAACGGCAGCCACGAATGGTTAGAGCAGGCAGCATCACCACTTTATAGGCAGAACCAGAGAGCCGGAGATTTGTTCCCAGTCTAAAGCAAGTCAGCCAGAGCGTGAACATCTTGATTCCAAGTTCAAGGGTTTTTACCACTGTACCAGATCACCATGATCTAATATCCGCTGGTTACAAAGCTGGTCAAAGCTCTGGGTCTTTCCCCCTACAAACTGTAGAGCATTTTCCTTTGGTTTACAGCAACAGACATTTCTGAAGGTCAAGGGAGAAATACCCATAGAAGAAATTCCAATGCATATAAGCACTATTTTTTTTTTTTGCTTCTGTTGGTTAAGTAGAATCCATTATGAAACATTCCTTTTGCTCAAGAACCATTTCTATGGTACCTGCCCCATAAATAGAAAACTATAAAGACTTTGGGCTTTCATGTTTAGGTCAATGACTTTCCTATCCATCTACCATATTCTATAATATCATATTATAACTATTATACTCAGCACATTGATCACAAAGACTTCCATGGCTCGATATCAAACTCCTAGGGCACAAAACTGTCAAAAGCCATACACACACCTCCACATTTCTTCGGCTTCTCCAAAACAACAGTTGGTGGAGCCCTCATCCTCAAAACATGTAACCCCCAACAGACCCTCTTCTTACTGTATCTCTATCAACGGAAGACAGAGGACTTTGTTACAGGTCCCCAGGACTATCAGATTTGCGCACAAACATTTCTTCAGTGCTAAACTTCCTGATGACTTGTGTCCATTCAAAAACTTCCAAACCAACAAGACAACCACACTGACTACTGTCTAAACACTGCCTTGCCCTCCGGCACCCTCTACACCCACTTCTCAACTATTTTACTTACTCTTGTTACCAGCTATAACTACTTCATCACTCTGTGTTCCCTACACAAGAGTCCAAATCTCTCTAGCCCAAACGAGCATTTAATTCCATAATCTATCAAATGCTAACAAATACTCAATCAAACTGCCTTTTTACATGGCGCTAGGTCATTTTCCCACTGAAGTCAATGCCAGAGGTTGACTTGTGTTTGCCTTAACTAGAGTCTAACTTTGTATCAATTGCATCCTGCTTTGGAGACCGTCTCCACATACAAATATTTTCGTTCATTTCTCTACCCTGTCTAATGACTTTATTAAGAACCCACCAGACTCCAATCTTAGCCTCAGAATCACTCTTAGCACTTAAAAAAAAAAAAATGCTCTTCCTTACCTCCCACAGACCAAGGCTTGGAGGACAGATTTCAAGACTTCTTTCTCAACCTCGGCAACCTTAACATAAGGTCCCCAGCAGGTCTATTACAGGCCTAGTCCTTCCCTCTGAAGTAACAACCAACTCCTCGGATATCTCCATTTCACCAAGCTCACCCAACACTTACCAGTGACATCTTAATAGTCTTTGCAACTTTCAAAGGCCAGCCAGCGTCTAGGGCTCCACTTTGAAAATCACTGGTGTGTTCTACGACCCCCACAATGACTCAGTGACCTAGACGTCGCCAACTCACCTGCTGGAACCCTTTACAACTCAGACATTCCTCTAGGCTTTCACCTCCCCCATCCCCTCAACAAGTCACTGGCCTGCGGAGTCCCCTTTCCCCCGATGCATCTCCGGGGTCTTACAGACCTCACCAAACTCAACCAGAAAACCCCTAATTTCGCGGTCCTTCTCCTCTCTATCGCCCCTCCATCCCAGGACCCCGAGACGGTCCTCTCCCCTCAGGTAAGCTCTCCAAGCACAGCTTTGGGACACAATCTCTAAAACCCCCGAGAGATGCCCCGGTCTCTCCCACAGCTCCCGAGGCTTTCCTGCCGCCCCCAACAGGTTCCTCCAGACTCAAGTCGCCAAGCCAGCGCCCCGACCCCCGGAGGCCCCCCGGCCACACGCGCACGCGGACCCGGCCCCCGCCGCGCCGGCCCGCCCCTCCCCCTCCCCGGGGCCACTTACCCCGGGCCGGAGCCGGGGAGGGGCGGGCGCGGGCGGGGGCTGCGGTCCCGGGCTGCTCTCAGCCCCGGGGGGCCGGGGCCGGGGCCAGCGGCAGCGGCGGCGCAGCGTCTCCCCCAGGCGGCGGCAGCAGCGGCGGCGGCGCCGTCCCACTCCCGCAGGCACACATAGGCTCCATTGTCCGCCGGCGCCTCCCCCTTTCCGGCTCCCCCTCCCGGACCCGCCCCTTCCCCCTCCCCTCGGCCCTCCCCCAGCCGCACCGCGCCACGAAAGGTACCGCGGGCCCCGCCTCGGACGCGAGCGGAGGCGCGCCCCTCCCCCGGCTCGCCCGGCGGGGAATGGGGCCCTGGCCCCGCCGCCGCCAGGTCCCGCCCCCTCCGGGGGAATGCCACCCGTCCCCCTGCCCGAACGCGCTCGATGGTACCAGCCCGCCGCGGCCTCCAGCCCCTCCCGCGCCTGGCCCGGGAGAAGCCGCCCTCATCCCGCCCACCCAGAGGCCCCGCCCCCGTCTCGGGGCTGCACGAGGGCCCGCCCTGCAGGCACCGCCTCCTGCTTTGCATGACCCCGCCCTCCCGCCCCCGCCCCAGCTAGTCACCGGGTCCCCCGCGGTGACGCCCACTGCCCGCTTTAAAGCCGCAGAACCCTCTTTCTCAACTAAAAGATCCTCCCGCAGGACCAGCGGGGCGGGTGGCGCGGCGGGGAGGTTCCCTTCCTTACCTCGCCCTCCTCCCAACGCTCACTCACCCGGACTCCCCACGGCCTCCGGCAGTACTGGGAGCCACCGACGGGGACTAGAAAAGGCGCGGAAGGGGGAAGGGCAGAGTGGAATTTGGCCATCTTTGACAGAAACTAATTGGGAGCTGCTGAAGGCACCGGTCTTCCCTCACTCTCTCGCCGCTCGGGTCCAGGCCTAGTCCCCAATCTTCATGCCACCTCCTCACACCTCTACGCAGCGATTCCGCCCTGGCTCTGCCAGCCCTCCCACCCGCCTCTTGGTGTCTGCTCTACCTTTGCCAGGGCCGGCTTTCTTCCCTCTGGAGAGCAGGCCCACTTGGCTGGCGCTCTCCTCCCGCTTTTCCAGAGCGGACTCTCAGGGGTCCTGCAGGCGCGGTGGCGACTGCAAGGTCTCCTTCACCTCGGGCCCCGCCCCGTTCTGCCTGGCCATCACTACCTAGGGTCCCCAGAGGGCACCTTCTGCCCTGGCTCCCAGGTCTTCCCCCCAACCCTTAATGTTTCGGAAGAGCGTTGTTGTAGAGAATTGAAGCCGGTTCGTTCAGCACTATTCCCAGTGAAGTGCGATGTTTGCTCTTTAGAGTGCACTTTTTTCACATCATGGTTTAAAGCTCAGATTACGGTTATTCCTATTTTGTGGGGCCGGTTTTACTACCGTGAGCAGCCGTCGTTACTGTCTGCCCTTCCCCACAAAACTCTACTTTGCAAAGTCAATCTTAAAGATGTTTCTGCAACTCTGTGCACTGGTCCAAAGCTTTTCTAACACAGTTGAATGAATTCAGTCTACCTGAGAGGGTACATAATCTCCCTGAAGGTGGATGCAGGCAACACAGCCAAAAGACCTACCCACATACTATCTAGTTTTCTCTTGCCCACAACAGCCTTTTCTGCCTCAGTTTTCCTGTTTATAACGTAGGGAACCTTTCTTGCGGTGCCCTTTTAAGGAATAGTGCTGTTGTAAAGGATGGTATAAGAGAACCCTAAAAGACAAAGTTTGTTCGCTGCTTTCCAAACGACTCAGAACTCACGACTGGCCAAGTGAGTTTCCATATAATTTCTCCCTGGCTTAGAATCTGAACAACTGTGGCAAGATAGTTTCTCTTTGTGTTCTGTTGAGACTGAGTTTATACATTTTAAAGAGTCGGGTAGATCTAAATAATATAAACCTGAGAGCAAACAAAGGAGTTTAAATGACAAATAAAATTGTTTTGGGGGATTGGTTAGGGGTGTTGTCAATTATTTGGCCTTAGAAATTAGATTCAAGGCCAGGCGGTGGTGGCGCACACCTTTAATTCCAGCACTTGGGAGGCAGAGGCAGGCGAATCTCAGTGAGTCGGAGGCCAGCCAGGTCTACAAAGCAGTTCCAGGACAGCCAAAATTGTTACAAGGAGAAACACTGTCTTGAAAAACGAGAGAGAGAGAGAGAGAGAGAGAGAGAGAGAGAGAGAGAGAGAGAGAGAGAGGATTGCTAATGTAAGTAAAAGGGTCTCAGATCATATAGAGTGTATCACTAAAAGGAAACCACTGCCAAAATACTTTTTTCCTAGTTAGGATTACTATTGTAATGAAACACATGACCAAAGCAACGTGGAGAGGAAAGTGTAGCACAGACAATAAAAACCCAAAGACAGGTATTGGGGTTCAACCTGAAAAACAGAAAAGCAAATCAGCCAAGCCACTGGAGAAGTCTTACCTCTACCAAGGCTGGGCAACCACAGACTAAGCAGACTAACCCTCTCACTCCTTCCATTTTATATTCCCTGTAGGGCTGGGATTAAAGATGTGACTCCCTAGTACTGGGATTAAGGTGAGGCACTACCACTTGGATTTGTTCCTGCATTGATCTTGTGTAGCCCAGGATAGCCTTGATTTCACAGGGATCCATCCACTTCTGTCTCCCAAATCCTGGGGATAAAGGTGGTATTACCACTGCCTGACCTCTAGTGGCTTAGCTTTGCCCTTCGATCTTTAGACAAGCTTTATTTATTAAAACATAAATTAAATATCACTATAGGAGAGGGTTTATTTGGCTCATGCTTTCACATCACTGTTCATCATTGAAGGAAGTCAAGACAGGAGCTCAAACATGGCAGGAACCTGAAGGCAAGAGCTGATGCAGAGGCCATGGAGGGGTACTGCTTACTGGCTTGTTCCTCTTTGTAATAGTGTGTCCTGTCCCTTTAAGAGACAAGCCCCGCCCACTCCCTCCCATGTCCACTGAGGCAGGCTAATCTTCCCAGTCTGAACCCTTTCCTTTTCCATCTCTCCCCCAAAGAGGCAGCTTTTGCCTCTCTCCCTTCCCCCACTTCTCCCCTCCCCCATTTCTCTCTTTATCTCTCTCTGTTCTTCCTCCTCCTCCCCTTCCCTTCCGTAACACACTAAATAAATACCCAACCTCACTTTGCATGGAGTGACTATCCATGTCTCTGTCTCTCACTGGCTGCATGGCTCCTGCAACATGGTCTCATGCCTGCTGCCTGCCACTGCCCAGGGACCTGTGGCATGGTCTCATGGCCTGCTGCCCACTGCCACCACTTGGGGACCTGCAGCGTCTGCTGCTGCACCCCTTATTTAAACCATAACATTGGTACCGTGACTTGGTTTCATTATGGTAAAATAAATGTAATGGTAAAAATAAAATGCTGCAGGTCCTTGAGTGGTGGCAGGCAGTGGGCAGCGGGTCCTGAGACCACAGTGGGCCACAAAGGCAGCAGGTCCCAGGTAGGCCAGTGGGTCCTAGGCAGGGAGCCACATGGTGGCTAAGAGACCTGGGGGTGCAGCCAGTCCCATGAGGAGCTGCAGCCATGGCAGGTGAGAGACAGAGACAAGGTAGGCACACCATGCAGAGAAATGTGGGTATTTATTTATTTAGTGGGTTATGAAAGGGAAGAGAAGAAGGGAGAAGAGCAGGGGGGGAGAGAGAGAAACAGAGAGGAAGGGAGAAGAGAGAGAGGCAAAACTGCCTCTTTAGGAGAGAGACGGAAAAGGAAAGGACTCAGACTGGAAGCAGAAGATTAGTCTGCCTCAGTGGACAGGGAGGGGTGGGGCTCATCTCTTAAAGGGACAGGACAGACCATTACACTTGAGGCTTGCTCAACCTGCTTTCTTCTAGAACCCAGAACCACCAGTGGCAGGAATGGCACCACCCACAATGGACTGAGCTCTCTCTCATTAATCCAGGTCTTATGGAGGCATTTTTCTCAATTGCAGATTTTCCTCCTTTAAGATAACTCTAGCTTGTGTCAGGCTGACCTAAAACTAGCCAACATAACTAGGGTATTCCAATTCAGGTCACCACTAGTCAGCAAGCTAAACAATAAACAATGACAACAATGTACTTATAAAAAAGAAAAAGAGCCTTAACTACTTTTTGCTACACAGTAAGCTTTCACACAGCCATGTGTTAAAGTTCAAAATTATTTACGGAATGGAAAGGAAAATGAAGATGAGGATCACGCACAACACTGGGGTACAGGCAATGGCATCAAGACCTTAAGCCTGATAGAAAGCAGCAAGTGTGAAGGTTAGCTTTGCAGTCATGTTAGTTTAGCTATATTGCACACAGGACAGACATGTGTTTTAAATACCATTTATTCTGCACAATAGTTTTTTTTTTTTTTGTTTTGTTTTGTTCTCTAGAGCATTTTCTCTCTGAGTTTTCCGACCTGCACACGTCTCCTCTCACTGGACAAAGACTTGCTTTTGGTGTAAAAGGACCTGACACACTGGATACGCATAAAGGCTAAGAGATAATGGAGAGATCCTTCTAAAATATCTTGTAAACAGAGGGCTTATGGTGCTTCTGCTACTCGAGAAACTCTGTGAAATCCTCCTTGCTCCAAATGGTAAGACTGATAATAATAAAGGCATTTCATAACCTGGATTTGACTTTTCTCACTGAATCTTGCTTCTCATAAGGACAGTAAACATGCAGTAGCCTCCAAGCTGGGACGATGCAAGTCTGACTTCCTATTTTTTCAACAGATTTGCAGTATTATATAAATTTGTCTCCTGGCTTTCTGAACACCTATTTTCTCTCTCTCTCTTCCTTCCTTCCCTCCCTTCCTTCCTTCCTTCCTTCCTTCCTTCCTTCCTTCCTTTCTTCCTTCCTTCCTTTCTCTTTCTTCCCTCATTCCTTCCTTCCTTTTTCTTTTGTTTTTGTTGTTCTTGTTGTTTGAGACAGGGTTTCTCTGTATAGCTCAAGCTGTCCTAGAACTCACTTTGTAGACCAGGCTGACTTCAGACTCAGAGATCCACCTGCCTCTGCCTCCTAAGTGCTGGAATTAAAGGCATGTGCCATCATTGCTCAGCCATGGACACCAATTTTCAAGTTGGAGGGACAAGTATTCTTGTTTCCTCCGTTCTCGATAAGCATGCCCAAATACTATGATTGAGAGAATCCATCTTGTTTCTCAAATGACAGGTGTTTTAATATTTTTGTATGAATGTGGGTGTTTCACCTGCATATATGTCTGTGTATTACATGAGTGCAGTACCCACAGAGACCAGAAGAGGGTGTCTGTCAGATTCCCTGGAACTGGAGATATAGAAGACCAGTGTAGCCACCATGTGAGTGCTAGGAATTGAACCTGGGCCCTCTGGGAGAGCAAGGCAGTGCTCTCATCTACTGAGCCGTCTCTGTAGCTGATAGTTTTTTTGTTTTGTTTTGTTGTTTTTTTGTTGTTGTTGTTGTTGTTTTGTTTGTTTGTTGTTTTCGAGACAGGGTTTCTCTGTGGCTTTGGAGCCTGTCCTGGAACTAGCTTTGTAGACCAGGCTGGTCTCGAACTCATAGAGATCTGCCTGCCTCTGCCTCCCGAGTGCTGGGATTAAAGGCGTGCGCCACCATCGCCCGGCTCTGTAGCTGACAGTTTTGATGTGAAAATTGAATGCTTTGCCAAGACTGCACCCACAGTGAGGGACTTGGATTTGAATCCAGGGCCCTAGAGCACTGTCCTAACTTCTAGGAACTGCTCATTCCCAACGTGTTTATGACTGACTGTAAGAGAGAACACCTTAAGGAGTCATGGATTAAAACGAAGAAAGCTTAAGCCCTTGGGCCAGCTGGTGTCAGGGCTACAGGAGTTCCCAGTAAACCCTTGCCATGGTCAAGGCCCTCAGCATGCCCATAGGTTCTTATTGTTAGAGCTCATTCCTTCCTAGTCTACTGTGCACTTCTCACTGTGCAGAACTGGTGAATTTCAAGGCTAAGGGAAGGCCACTGAGGGTCACACTGACCGAAAAATGCAGGGTTAGACTGGAATGGCATCTTGTCACTTGCCCAATGCTGTGGTGAGTTAGCCCAGGTACGGCTTCTTAAACTACCCTGAAGGAAAAACAGCTCTCCATGAAAGTCCGTGGAGGAATCTCAGAGCTTCATCCTTGCCTGAAAACGCAGGGCTAACTATCCTCTTCATGCAGTAGGTGTCTGTCTGTGTTCCTTCCCTCCGGCACCTTCGCCTGGAGCCACCAGCTCTTGGCATCCTGACTGCGAAGCTCTCATGGAGGTGACATGCAGAGGCTCCAAGAAAGTAACAGCCAGTTTTATTCCGTGTGTCAGCCTGTATGGTTGTATTTCATATCTCATCATGGTATCCCCTAAAATCCCAGCTGTGTGACATCCAACCAGCCGTGTTCCAGAGCTCTAAGTGGCGGTCATGATGCTGACAGTCTCCGCACCTTCTCCAATCTGACTGTAATCCACGTAGCCTAACAAGTGGCAACCCAGTGTGCTTCAACCGCTTCTCCCAAAGCGCTCCTCCCCAAAGCCCTTACGTATGTCTCCATACATAAAACACAAACAAATGACAACAAAAAACTGTGTGTATGGATATTTAGCCTGCATGTATAGCTATGCAGCATGTGTGCCTGATACCCACAGAGGCCAGAAGAGAGAGCTGGATCCCCTAGAAATGGAATTTAATATGATCTTACGCCACCATGTGGGTGCTGGGAATGGAACCCAAGTTCTCTGGAAGAGTAGCAGTGTTCTATACTGCTGTAACTGCTGCGCCATCCCTGCATTGCTGAGTGTTAAACCGATGCCTGCCAAGCAGGAGCTCAAACACTGAGTTAACCTAGGTTTTCATACCAGCTCCTCAAACCTCTTCTTAGAGTACCACTTCCTCTCCCTTGTCAATTTCCACTAATTTGTTATTCCACTTTTTTTTTTTTTAAAACTGCTTCCCTAAACAATTCTAGATGCTTCTGCCACCCTCATTTGATTACCTTCAAGACCAGACATTTTCTTAGGCATCTTGTCCCTCATCTGCACATGTTTAGTTTTTGCTCTTGGGCCCCTTCCATTTCACACAAACAATCTCTTTGCAGCTTCTCTGGAATTGTCCCCCAACCATTTCATGGTTTTTCATCACCACGGTTTGCATGCAGGTTGCTGCCCTTAGCCAGGCAGCCTCCCTTGGACCCTCGACCACCCATCCTTCCAGCAGTGAAAGTCCCTACTGCCTGTGTGCATCTGTGCTTTTTTCTGCATTTGGGCTGCCAGCCAGCACTAGCACAATCTTAAGCCAGAAAGTGGATCCCAAGCAAAATTCAGACAACGCAACACCAAGTGTGTCTAGTAACCCTTTTATATGTTCTCATCGCTGCCGGTGTTATTTCCCCAGAAAAGATTCCAATGTTGATCCGCACTGCTCCTACATTGCGAGGTCAGTCTTGTTTCCTCCCACCTTGGGAGAACCGTGCAAAGTTTTTAGTCTCTTATGTGACTTTTATCTCTTCCTACAGTAATATCTGTAAGTGATACCCGCTTCCCCTTTCTCTTCATCCAGAACCATTCAAAAGGTGAGTGGTTCCCTTGTTTGTAAATACTCCAGCCAGGTTACCAAAACACCCTCTGGATCCACCTAACCCAGTCACCAAGTCCACTGCCAATGATATTCCCACCTCTGCCACCCTCTGGATCCACCTAACCCGGTCACCAAGTCCACTGCCAATGATATTCCCACCTCTGCCACCCTCCCGATCCACCTAACCCAGCTGCCAAATAATCCCACCTCTGCCTTTTCCTCCAGTTTTTAGCTCCTAAGGGACTGCTTGCTGTTCTGGGTTTGTCTTCTTTGTTGACTTAGCTCGTCCCCCCACCCCGCATTGAGGCTGCTTCCTAAGGTCCTTCATTCTTTGTTTTCTTCCCTCTCCTGTTCTCTCAAGTTTGGCCATCCCCTCTTTGCATAGGACCAGCACACCCAGGGTCTAGTTCAGACCTTACTTGAATTTGATGCTGCGTTCTAGCTCATCCCCGTGAAGAGGTCAGAACTGAATTCACCATCTGTCCAAGCCAAATCACCCTCCTCAATTCCCTGGAGTTTCCCTTAGGCCCCGAACTTTGGGGATAGCCCTGACTCTGTCTCCTCTGCTCTGTATGTTCCTAGCCACCTGTGTTCATACATTCCTCCTCTAACCAATTTATTATTTCTTCTGTTTCCAAGTCAGGACTGTTGGACAGACAATCCTGGTTCCAGTCTTCCTAAAGATGTCTATGCAACTTTAGCTTATACAAGGTCTGCTCCTCTAGCCAACTCTCATTGCTGAGGTCACCTTGGTTCTTTGGTGCCCATCTACTCTAAGGTCTAATAATGGTATAACAGCAATAATAGTGACTTTAGACCTATGGGAACCTGAAGATTGAAGATTGAACACTGAACTATACTTTGTAGCCAAGAAACTTCAGGTAACAGCCCCCCTTTTTTCCTTTTCACGCATTTCAGTTCTTTCTATCGCTGATTAGAAAACACACCTAAATATGAAGCCTTAAATACCACCAACCTCTTACTGTACGTCCCTGGGCCCCACCCACAAACCTGAGAGCAGACTCTTATGCCTGTTTTGTTTTTGAATCATTTATCATTGCTATATTTATCAAGCATCTACTAAATGCAGAGCATATTGAGGCAAAAAAAAAAAAGATTTAGATGTGCAATCCTTTGTTTGAGCCTCATCAGACTTGGAGAATTCATTCATTAAAAAATTAAAATGTTGAGTAACTGCCCATTATGTGCCTCATGAAAACTGCTAAAGAATCAAAATAGAAGAGGAAATAGAAGGCATTTCTTCCCCCCCACCCCCGGTGTTGGAATCTGGGGGTCTACCTAGTTAGGAATACTGATAAGTAGACATTTATAATCAGTTATAATAATTGATATGGATAAATACCGGGTGGCGGATGCATGCGAAAGAGATATATCCAGGTAGACAGGAGAATTAATGCAAAAACAAAACCAAGCAGAGTCTTCTGAATGCGTAGGAGTCAGCGAAGCTGAGGACTCAGCAATGGGCAAGGGCTCGGCTGTACGACAATGTATATAAATAGCCACAAGGCAAGAAAGGAGGTGATAAATAAACGGCCGGAGCAGAGGCAAAGAAGCAAGATGGCAATCAGAAGAGAGCTGCTGTTCGAGTGGGGAGGGCTACGGGAACCTTGCTTCCTTGAGGTGGAGGCATCTGAGGCAAACTGAAGGTCAGGTAGGTTCAGACGGGCAGCTGAGCCAGCACCGCCCGCCCTCCATGCAGTGTCCTGCTCAGCAGAGGGATAGCACCTTGTCTGCTGTGATGATGTTGAGGTTTTCATCATAAAGCGCTCCTCTGCTTTCTCTGACGTGCATCTGGTGAGAGCTACCTCTGGGTGGAGGGGCTCTTGGTGAAGCTGCCTGAATTTGAATCCCAGCTCTGCCACCAGGAAGCTGTGAACTTAGGAAAAGAACTTGACTATGGCAGACCTTGTGGCATGGAGTAATGGTATCTCTCTTCCTCAAGCATTGTGGGAATAAGTGACCCTGAGTGGCTACATACAAACAGTGCCCGAGACAAAGTCTCTACCCCAGAGATGTTGGTTATTGTTAGGTTTGGTTCTATCCAGACGGTCCAGAGTGGGATGAGCTGGAGAGAGAGATTTTAGGGGTACTCAGAACCCCCCCCAACAATGTTCCCCTCATGCTTGTACCCAATTTCACTCACTGAGATCTCTTAGCACATTCCTTTCAATTCTGCCATTAGAAATTCATATTTTCGGATATAAGATCTCGCTTCCCCAAGCCTTTGGGGGAAATAAAATAAAAGGTTAACTCCACTTTATTCTGAGAAACTATCTGGCCATAGTCACATCCTCCATAGTTACAGACTGCAGCAAAGGAATATTATGGGTCATATGAACGAAAGGGCTAACTCTGAAACCTAGAGGTCATTCTTCAGAAACTGAAGCCAGGCAGATGCTCAGAGGGCTTTCCGAGGGGGGCAGCCCTTCTGGGATTGGAGGAAGGGGTTGGAATTGCAGAGAAACCCCAAGAAGTCAGAGGAAAACAAAAACAAGGGCTTTAGTGTCCAGAGAGGCAGGCTTTGTCTACTTAAGTAGCCCTGACCTTGATCTGGGGAGTCTTCATCACCCCCTTTCTCCACTCTGTGCTGCTTGAGAATACGTAATTTTGGTCAGAATCAGTCTCGAGTCATAGGAATTGAGGGCGCTATACAGGTGACCGAAGACCCTGGGTTACACTTTTTATTATTTTGCATGTTTGATCTTGTATAGTCGACCATTTGTGTTAAATTAAGCAGGAGTGAGGGAGAGTGAATAGAAGCTGAAGACATCTTACAGCTTGACTGAGGAAACAACAATAAAAAATGTTTAATAACAGTTAAGAGCTTAATTGAATTACAGGCAAGCGAAAAACCACAAGCTTCCAGAGGAAAAAAAAACAAAGCCTGAGTCAAGAGTCTGGGGAAAGGAATGACAATTTCCTGAGGGGCCAAAGGTTAAAGTGACCTTGTAAGAATGTGACTGGGTGGGTGCGGGAGGAAAGGATGGCCAGGAGGGACAGGCAAGGTGCCATGTCAGACACTAGAAAAGGGCACAGTAGCCGCGTAGCTGTGAATCAGGAAACAGGAATGACAAAGGACATCAGAAATGATCTGAGTGACAGCTGTCTTTTACAGAGCTGTCAGCACAGGCCAGCCACACGCCCAAACAGTTCATCTTATTTAATACTCAGAAAACCCCATGAGGTACGAACTGCTTTATGGGAGTAAGGGCCTTTCTTATTCAGAAAGGCAAGTGACTAAAACCTACAGCTAAGTGTGGAGCTGAGGTTAAAAGCAGTCGGTTTGAGGTGGAGCTGGCTCAGTCAACCCGGCAGCCTCTGTCTGGACATGTGGTAGGGTCATTGGTGAGTACAGTTGGGTAAATGTAAGGGGAACTGGGGCTGCAGAGGTGGCTTAGCAGCTAGGAGCACTTGCCGAAGAGGACCCAGGTTTGATTCTCAAGCATCCACCACTGGTGGCTCACAACCACCTGCAACTCTAGCTTCAGGAGATCTTATGTGTTCTTCTGGCCTCCAAGGGCACCTGCACACAAGGGCATACATCCTCAAAGACTTATACACATAAAAGAAAAGAAATTAAACCTCTTTTTAAAGATACAGTGAGAACTGATTAAAAGAAACAATCTAGAAAAAGCATATATAAAAGATACATTGCTGATTTGAAAAGAGAAGCCAAAAGGTTTAGTTGAATCAACACTGTGCCTCCTTACAGCATCCTTCCGACTGTGACTTTTAATTGTGTACCCACTTCACAGATGGACACACCAATCTGGAGAGGGTAAATAACTTGCTCCGGCCTCACAGCTGTTAAATAGCACAGAGATTCCGACTTAAATGTGAGGCTAGGGGCGATACCTGTGCTGTACCTGCCTCTCCCCTTGAGTATGGGAAACCCACCTAGCTCTCATGTGCACAGCATTCTTCAAAGCATTTCCACATTCTCAGCCACGTGTGATCCTTATGCAAACCACGTGACAGGGCCAGGAGAAGGCTGGCCCCTAAGAAGCGGTAATAACACAATCATTAACACTCGAAGCCAATGCTGATCTGAGTGCTCTCCCTGTACCTGGCATCATGCTAAGGGCTTTCTAAGCTAATTCTATTAGAGAACAACTCTATAACTCCGCTTCTATTATTAGCTCACTTTGCTCATGAGAAAAATGGGGGCTCGGGGAGGTTAATGAAGGAACAGGGCTTTGAGAAGCTACAGGACCAGCTCACGGTCACGTGATGACCAAGGCTGCTGCTGAGGATGCGCAGAGTTCCCTGGCTTAGCACCCGCACCTGCCCCTTTCATTGCATGTTGCTATTCTACCTATTAACCTGCAGCAGCATGGGGATATGGGAGGTTTGCAGAGCAAACAACTGGCAAAGAAAGCAGCTAAAATATACATCTAGGGTTAGATCCCTGGGTATGAGATGATGCAGACCCTGAGAGGGAGAGGAGGACATTGTGGAGCTGGCGGAGAGCAACACTGTAGCAGCTCTCCTCTGCGGTGCATTAGCAGGGGTGAAGTGGGGGGGGGCAGGACTAACATAAACTGTATTTCTAGCTTAGAAACCGGTAGAAAAGGGGCACTGTGGTCAGAAAAGGAAGGGCTGAAAAATCCCCCGATTTGCAGTGAGATGCCACCACATACCAACTAGGGATGGCTACAATGAAAAGTAGGCAATACCAAGTGTTGGTGAGGACAAACCCCAGCTTCCTCCCTCCCTCCCTCCCTCCCTCCCTCCCTTCCCCTTCTCTCTTCTGTATAGGAATGTAAAATAATGCAGCCACCTTTAAATATAATTTTCTTGTTTCTTAAAACATTAAACCTGGTTAGGCGGTGGTAGCACATATCTCTGAGTTCGAGGCCAGCCTGGTATACAGAGTGAGTTCCAGGACAGCCAGGGCTACACAGAGAAATCTTGTCTCAAAAAAGGAAAAAAAAAAGTTAGACCTGAGTTTTCCCTGTGTCCCAACAGTTCTACTTCTAGATTTCTACCTAGGAGAAGTAAAAACATATTCCCCAAAAATCTTGCCTGTGAGTCTTCACAGCAAGTCAAAAAGTAGAAACGACCTAGACGCTCAGTTGATAAGCATTTATGTATTTGGTTTACAGATGAGCATTTATTTGATTTATGTATGTACAAACAAAATGTGCATCTGCACACCGGGACATTGTTTATCAGAAAAGAAAAAAAAAATAACACTGACACACTGGAGTGTAAATGTATCTCGAAATTAATGTGCTAAATGAAAGTTGTGATGTTCAAAACCACAACCAAGCCAAACCAAAACAAACCTTGTGTGTTGTTTGAATTCACAGATAGTATGGGAGGGAATGAGGACTCATCACAATGGGAATTTGGGGAGGTGGTAGTGTAGGGATTAAACTCCGGGCCTTGTGTGCTAGGTGGGTGATCATCTTCCAAGCTACGTCTCCTACCTACAAACAGCCAGCCATCATATGAAGCAAATGCGCTAGAGCCACAGGATGACAGCGGACAGCACGAGGAAGTGGCCTAATTATGAAAGTGAAGAAATAAGAGGTAAAATTTAGAATTATGAGTGGAAGAAGAGCCCCCCCCTCCCCGCGCGCATCAGGGAGGTGACAGCGGAAGCTGGAGACCAGAGGGGCCAGCTGGATGAACTCCGCAGAGGAAAAGGCGTGCGAGAGACTAAGAAGACGCCATAGGCAACACCTCAGCATCTACCTTAAAGACAACGATCTAAGGCCCAGGGAGATGGCTCAGTAGCTAAGAGTACTTCCTGCCCGCGCAGGAGGACCAGAGTCCAGACTCCGGCACCCACAATGTTCTGGTTATACCGCTGCCTATCACCTCAGCTCTGCAGTGGGTGGAGACAGAAGATCTCTAGGGTGTGCTGTCTTCCAGCCTAGCTGAGAAAACACCAGCTCCGGGTTCAGTGAGCCCTGCCTCAAAGGAATACACAGCTGGTGAGTGACAGAGGAGGGTACACAATGCCCTCTTCTAGTCTCTGGACGTATTCATAGGCACATGCAATTGTACACGCATGTACACATATGCCCAACAGAGACATACAGTCACACACATGACAATAAATAAACAAACAGATAAATAAGTAAAATCTTTAACTAGAGTTTTAAGAAGTCAGTGTCAACATCTTGGTAACAATGTGCCCTGCTCCTATTAGACTTTACTTATATCCCTTAAGCCCTGGATGGCTTAAACTGTGGGCTATGGCCAGCTGTGGCACAACTGGAAAGTGGGGGGAGGGAGGGTATAACAGAAACATTGGCAATAATGAAAGGTTCCTAAATTCACAACAATCAAAAGTCATTCAAAATTCAAATGCACAGTGAGCCCAAGTTGAGCACACAGTATGGTCAACCTGCCCTGCCCAAATCACATGACACCAACAAAGGGGGCTTGAAATACCTAGCTCACAGTCCAGACTATCATATGTTACAAACCGCAGTGGTCTTTCTCGCACACAAAAAGATTTCTGATCTTGTAGGGACGTAATGGTTTACGGGAAGCAAAGACATCTCATATTTTCCTACTGTCGTTCTTCAGCGTGGAAATATCAAGTGAGTGTGACTATGAACAGTATTGTATCAGTGCTTTAGTTTAAGAAACTCCTAGTCATGCCCTTAATTTCACAAGTATTTATTAATACTTCATTAATAATCTGTTTTGTTTATAGGAGAGCTAGAACTGTATAAATTATCTGTGGCTTTTAGTTGGGAACATTTAGAAAAAGTCATGTATGTATTATAATGAATACAAAGACATGTGAATGTTCATACCTGTTTTCACTCTGGTTTGGAGTCTTTAATTAAAGTTATGTCCTCAAGATTTTAGTTTAAATAACTTTTTGTTATTGTTTTATGAGACAGGGTTTCTTATGTAGCCCTGGAACTCACTGTGGAGACCCGGGCTGGCCTTGAACTCAGAGATCCACCTGCCTCTGCCTCCCGAGCGCTGGGATTAAAGGCCTGCGCGGTCACTGCTTTTGACACAGCCAGCTACTACTACCACCACCCAGCTAATTTGAATCAAACTGTCAGACTTCAAAAAGTGGATTTTGCTGTTTTCTTGGAAAAATAAATTGCAAAAACAGTGGCTCTAGTTGATAGTCTTCTTTGGTAATCTGTCTGCTGGCAGCCTAGCATTAGTAACTAATCTAACGCGGTTTCTCCTCAACAACATAGGACTTGTTGGGTGCCTGGTAAAACTGGGAGGGAACCGTTGCCGGGTTTGTTTCCCCTGTGCATTGAGCTTAAACAAAAGCATATCACTCTCTAAAAATCCTTCTGCCTGAGTGGCTAGAGTTTCATAAAAGCCATTAAGTGAATTTTGGTTTGGGATTAGGACAGAATTTCCAAAATGGCCTTAAACATGCTCCGTCATCACCTACTGACTATTGAAGGGATGTGGCATTCTCAACATTGACAATTGTGAAATCATATCCACCAACACGGAAAAACACCGGAGAGGCTCTGCATCCTGCAGCATCAACTATTCAACCAGGATTTAATTCTTTATATATAAAAACCAACAAGCACATCTGTCTCATTAATATGCGAATTTGCTTTCATCTTTAATAAATGGTAAAGTTATATGCATATCAAAAAACTGCTCTAACATATTTTTATGATACATTTTTAGCAAATGATTATTTTATAGAGCCATACATCCAGGGTGGCATACAAATCTGTCAGATGAAAACAGGTCACAAATACAGAAGGTTCAAGAAGCCAAAAGCCTTCCTTCACTGAGAGCAGAGTTATGTGCCCAGCCCCTGCTCCGCCCCAAATCCTAGGCTAAATCTGCCTGTGGAAAGTCACCTCTAAGTGACTACATATACAGGGTAACTTGCAATGGACTGAAAACTTTTCTCTGTGTTTGGTGTCAAAAAGAGAACTATCCAAACACTTAGACCCGAACTAGTTATCACGCCAGCATTAGGGAATGTCCCCCAGCAGCGGGATGAGAGAGGTCACCTCAGTCTTCAGCTAAGATAACTATGGATGGAGCATCCTGGGATCAAGCTCTTTGCCCCAGGACTGAACTCTGAAACCAGAAGGAACACAAAGACTTTGATGTGAATTGTGCAATTCATTTCCTTCAGTCATGGACATGTAATGCAGCTGGGTCTGCAGCTCAGCGGCAGAGGGCTTGCTAAGCATGAGTGAGACTGCGGGTTGGATTCCTAGCACCCCCCCCACCCCCAACCCAGATGAATAACAAGAGGTCAAGGTAATATGAGCAGTCTAAGATTTTTTTTTTTTTTTGGTCAGTAAGATCACAGATAATCCAAATACCATAAATCATCATCACTATGACAATATTATAGTAGAAATTGGACCTGCCCAAAGACTTTATTAATGCCTAAATAAGAAGCATAAATATTATTATATTGCAAATTTTGTGTGTCTATTTAGACCATTGTATTTCGTTTTAACTAGCTTTTAATTGTATGTATTTAATTTTTTGTACTTAAAATAATTCTGTTCATAAGTTTTACAAGACTGGGTCCCATTGCACATAAGCCCTCAATGACCCTGGGGTAGAGGAACCTTTCCTGGTTCCCATCTTGAACCACTATCAGGAAGAAAAGAAAGAAAGAAAGAAAGAAAGAAAGAAAGAAAGAAAGAAAGAAAGAAAGAAAGAAAGAAAGAATGAAAAGCCTTTCCCAACGCCTGAGATCCCACCATTAGAGAACATTCCCTTTGGGTTTTTAAGATTCCCATTAAAATGCAAATGCCCCCGAAGGAGAAGAACTTCTCTGAGTGTTATTAGTTAACCCCTTAAATGGGGTTGTTTAGCAGCTAGCTGAGCGCAGCATCCTACAATTCAATTAAACAAACGTTTATTGACCTGCGGCCACCGGGAAGGATCCAGGCTTGGGGGATAGGGAGCCCATCGATCCTCCTCTGTTCCTCCCCTCAAGGATGTTTGCAGTCTAGCAGGGGAAATAAAATAGGTTCAAAAGAGACAGGGCAGAAAAACCCGCTTTCCCAGACTTGTAAAGAGCAAAGTCAGCTCTGCGGGAGAGATGGCTGAGGAGACAAGGCAAGGATTTCTGTGAGTGTGCTCTAGACGGGCTGAGTCTGGTGTCGGTGCTAGGCCTGTGCTAGACCCTCAGAATACAAGCCTTCCATATTCACTGCCCGGGGTTGAGGAGGAACAGGTGAAACACAAAGTTAGTTGCTGTTGTGGGTTTCTCTGTCGGGATAGAACAGCCCAGGGAAACCCACAGCCAGAGAGCTTCGGGGCCCAAGATAGAATCCGGCATGGTGATCAACGTGCCAAGAAGTAGGCTGAGTCCAGAAGGGCTCCTGAAGGCGTACTAAGGAGCCTATACCAAGGATGCTGGGGGTTCTCAGGTTAGTGGGGGAACCACACAAGAGATGAGACCAGTAGTAGGAAAGACCTAATACCAACGGGAGTGCTTTTTTATCCTTCCCTTTCCAGACAATCAGAAGGCTGTTAACAGGAGCAGAGGATAAATGTAACATGAGAAAAAACTTCAACAAGTGGGGACAGGGTTGGGAGAAAGACTTTCCTGGCTTGCTGAGATAGGCACCAACTGAACCAGAGCGTGGGGTCCCAAAGCGCACAGTGGGTGGTCCACCTGAAAGTTTGGTGACGTGAAGGTGTGTGCAAGCGCTGACGGGGGAAGGCAGCGTAGATCTGTTGAGCCAGACCCTCCGTGGCTTGCCTACTCTCTTGGTGTTCTTGCTGCTCCGTGCCAGGAAGAAGGTTGAAAAGAATGGCGGGCTGGAATGGAGGGGTGCACTTTTAACACAAGGGGGGGGGGCGAAATCAGAAGGATCCCGGCCATGGCAGGACTTAGGGCAGCGTGCCAATTTAGGATGCAGTGTGTGGAGACTCAGCTCAGGGCTACTCCAACGGCCCACGCAGGGTCATGGGGCCTGGCTTGTGGAAATGGCAGAGGAAGCGAAGGCTGAGGACAGATGTAACTGATATCCGGGTGGGAAGGAAAGCTGAGTCACAGGTAACGTCAGAGAGTGGAGGTGGGTGTTGGGAGTACCTGGGGCTTCTATGAGGAAAGCAGGGACTAAGATGCTTGGGGAGGAGGAGGATGTGTGTTAGGCAGGAAGCGTTCAGCACAGAGAACCCAGTGAGTCATAATTTCGATTCGGGGTGAGCATCCCGCTGTAGAGGGAAGCAGGATGGGATCCGGGTGGTACAAAAGACACCGGACACAGGCTGAACTTATTACCACTAAGTTAAGGGTCCCCTAACAAGAGGGCAAGCGGGAACTGTGACTCAGTCAAGTTCCCCTTTTCGCTTCAGGAGCTCCTGGTCTGTTTTCTTGTCGTAAAATCCAGGCAATGACAAAACCTATCACCCACTCATCGCTTGGGAGAGCTGCAGCGAGCAACCGACGTACATGCACAAATAAGTTTAAAGCTCTCCGCAAGAACGAAGTGTGCTAGAAATGCTAAGCAATGATAAATTCACCGCGATAGTAAACAAGGTGCTTTTTAAAGAGCAAGTGTAGTTAACCAGGTACTAACTTTGAGTTATATAGACTCTAACAACAGGTAATTAAATCTAAACTCCTGAGTTGAGTTCTCTCATTAGAAGGTCTCAGAGTGACCCTAATACCTTCATCAAACTGAGTACTAGAGTGTATAGCAATTAATTAACACAAACATTACTTTATTATCCCTTTCCTTTCTTCGTATCCTGCTCTGCCACCAATATCAGGAGACACCCAACAGGCAGTCCCCACCTCCAAACTGCACTCTTTGTCACGCCCCTGAGGCACAGCTCTTGGCAGAATGGTGCCATATAAAATATTCAGACCCTAGGTAGAATGTGTGCAGGCTACAAGGGGAGATGGCTGCCCAGACACTAACGCGGAGAAAGGAAAAAAATACAAACCCGAAAGGATCCACTATTAAAACGACAAAGACGACAAATCTAGTTTTAACGAAAGGAACACATCTCTAATCATAAGTTCCACGCATAGCAAAGTCCTTCTCATACCCCCCCCCCCACACACACACAAGCCCCGCTTCCCTGAAGAGCGGACCTGGTAAGTAATAACTCCCCTTCTCTGTGGTAAAATCCAATTTTCACACCTGGTAAATGAAATAACTCCACTGTGAACCAAGGGCAGGTTGGGGTGAGCCGCTAACAGAAGGTTAGGGGCTCGGCATCGTGTAACGGCTCTTCTGGGAGCCCCTTCCTGAGATTTGCTCTTTTTATGCTGGTTGATGCTGTTTGGCCAGAAAACCTCTAACCTGTGAGGTTACGAAGCATAAGCCTTTATCGCCTGGGGTGGTTATGAATGAGCTCCCAGGCTCCTGGTTCACGTATGGGAGGACCTGGCCCTTGTGCTGTCTTTGGGTTGGCAGGGACTGCTCCTGTTAGCTTGTGTACTTTTCGTAGATAAACTTGCACTACATTCCTGACTTGCTAACCAAGAGAAGGGATGCTGCTGCCAAAACTCACAGCCACAATGGACGAACCAGAATCAACATCCACACTACAGGCAACTCCACCCACATGGGAGGAACCGAAAAAACCCAAACACAAATCCAAAATTCTAGCCAGAGTCTCTGTCTTGTGTAGACCTAAGGAAGAAGAATAAAATGGATGTCACAAGGAATAAGCCGTGACTATGTACACACACACTTACACACTTACACACACACTTACACACTTGACAACCATTAGAATGTGGAGCAGAAACATATCACAGGACAATAGGGATTTAGCAGAGGTGACATATAAATGAAGAAAAATTATTACTCAACAAATAATACTGAAACAGTTGTTCTGTTCAGGAGTAAATTTAAAATCTCATCTCATACAACATGAAATTCCATAGCTGAAGACATGTGTGCGTAGAAATGGATTCATTAAGAATAACCCCAGCAGCAGAGACATTGAGGGCATCATTGAATAAATGGGACCTCCTGAGACTGAGAAGCTTCTGTAAAGCAAAGGACACTGTCACTAAGACAAAAAGGCAACCCACTGACTGGGAGAAGATCTTCACCAACCCCGCAACTGACAAAGGTCTGATCTCCAAAATGTATAAAGAACTCAAGAAACTAGACCGTAAAAGGCTAATCAACCCAATTATAAAATGGGGCACTGAGCTGAACAGAGAATTCTCAAAAGAAGAAATTCAAATGACCAAAAGTCACTTAAGATCATGCTCAACTTCCTTAGCGATCAGGGAAATGCAAATCAAGACAACTTTAAGATACATCTTACATTAGTCAGAATGGCTAAAATAAAAAACACCAATGATAGCCTTTGCTGGTGAGGTTGTGGAGAAAGGGGTACACTCGTCCATTGCTGGTGGGAATGCAAACTTGTGCAACCACTTTGGAAAGCAGTGTGGCGGTTTCTCAGGAAATTCGGGATCAACCTACCCCTGGACCCAGCAATACCACTCTTGGGATTATACCCAAGAGATGCCCTATCATACAACAAAAGTATATGCTCAACTATGTTCATAGCAGCATTGTTTGTAATAGCCAGAACCTGGAAACAACCTAGATGCCCTTCAATGGAAGAATGGATGAAGAAAGTATGGAATATATCCTCCTGGATATTAACCTTCATAAGCGATAAAAGGAGACAGAGACAGAGACCCACATTGGAGCACCGAACTGAAATCTCAAGGTCCAAATCAGGAGCACAAGGAGAGAGAGCACGAGCAAGGAACTCAGGACCGCGAGGGGGGCACCCACACACTGAGACAATGGGGATGTTCTATAGGGAACTCACCAAGGCCAGCTAGCCTGGGTCTGAAAAAGCCTGGGTTAAAACCGGTCTTGCTGAAATAGCGGAAAATGAGGACTACTGAGACCCCAAGAACAATGGCAATGGGTTTTTGATCCTACTGCACCTATTGGTTTTGTGGGAGCCTAGGCAGTTTGGATGCTCACCTTACTAGACCTGGATGGAGGTGGGTGGTCCTTGGACTTCCCACAGGGCAGGGAACCCTGATTGCTCTTTGGTCTGACAAGGGAGGGGGACTTGATTGGGGGAGGGGGAGGGAAAGGGGAGGCGGCGGTGGGGAAGAGACAGAAATCTTTAATAAATAAATAAATAAATAAATTGAACTGCAAAAAAAGAAATGGATCCATTAAAATAAAAGGAAGCGGATGTAAATATATATTTATATCAACTTGGTCACAGGGATAGATGGACATTCTTAGAATCAACTCAAAGAAAAAATAATTGGATTTTATTTCATATGAATGAAAAATTCTGTACGTGAAAATATCACAAAATTAAAAGGCAGACAAGCTGATGGGAACAAAGCATTTCCGATAAATGTGACTGAAAATTAATGAATATTTTAGTGTATAAAGAACTCTTAGACTGATGCGATGGCTCGGCGTGTAAAAGCACCTGCTGCCTCCTGAATTTCAGCTCTGAAACTCACATTTTAGAGGTTCCAAAAGTTGCCCTCTGACCTCCACACCATGGCACGTGTGCACCTTCATACATATGGGGATGCACACGTACACAGAAATAAATAAATACATGTAATTTTTAAGGTCTTAAGAAAAGAATTCCTAAAACAATGAAAAATACAAATAAAATGTAAATGACCTGAGTCTAATTTTAAGATTTTATACAGGATAATAATAGAAAAATACCACTTAAATTCATGAAAAAGCTCATAATAATAATCAAGAAAATAGACCCATGTTTTGTTTAACATGAGGGCTTGGCACTTGGTGAACAACACACTGTCTCGGCTAGTGCAAGCTGACCTCAAACACAGCGCACAGCTGAAAATGATGCTGAACACGCAGTCTCTACTTCTATCCCCCCAGCACACCAAGACTGGAGCTAAAGCCTCCACACTCAGTTTATCCAGTGGAGAGGGGTTGGGTCCAGGGCTTCACACTTTCAAGATCAGCACTGCACCTAATGTATGGATTATCAAATGGACATTTTCATGTGCCACACTGAAGACTGCACACTTGGGCACAATCAATAAACCGCTCTCTGTAAAAGGCTCATAGTAATTGTTTCAGGGCTTGCGGGTCACACAGTCTTTGTAGCAAAAACAACCAAAGATGGTATGTAAATAAAGCAATATGCCTGAGCTTCAAATACACTGCATTTGTGGACATTGCAACATGAATTTCACACCACTTTTATTTGTCTGAAATGTTATTTTCCTTTTGTACTTTGCTAAGCATGTATACAGCCAAATACATCCATAGCTCCTGAGCTATACTAACACAAACTGGGATAGATCTGGCCCCCAGGCCTTCTTCTGAGAGCCTCCCTCCCCGCTCTGGAGCCTGGCTAGCCCATTGCCACTTCTTAGCAAAGGGTGTCATGAACACCCCCCCCCCCCCCCCCCCCCCCCCCCCCCCCCTGTACCAAAGCAGTCACTAGAACCCTTACAGTTGCTGCTGTCTACAAGAGAGACTTTCAAAAGGCCACTCTCAGGCTTAGCAATAAAGTAATTGGGTACAAACATCATTTAAAACAAAAAGTTCAAGTTCATCTTTGAATTGCTGTAATAATTCTTTTTTTTCTGAGGATAATTTATAAGGCAAAAGGAAATAGGAAATGCAGTCAGAATTTTACAAAAAGGCATCTAGAGTCATTAAACCTCAGTACATTCAGATGATGAAATATTATATAGATATAAATCTTTATGGTATGCAAGAAATGAAAAAAAAAGACCTACCTGAAAAAAATCAGAAAAATAGGTTTATCTTTCTATGCCAGTTTGCAAATGTGTACGCACACACACACACTCAGATAGGGTCATTTTTCTTTCATTTCCTTTACAATTCAGGTTATTTGTATTTTTAGTCTTTCCAGGAGTTCTTTTTAAAAGCTCTTCTTAAATTCAATTTACTACTTATTCACTGTTCTGATTCTCTACTGTGAATGACTTTCACTTTTGTGATCTGGGAAATATACAAATTATTATATCTTAAAAAAAAACGATCTGGAGAAACATCCAGATTTGGAAGTTGGCATAGAAAAAAAAAAAAGCTTTTCAAATTCAACCTCGATGTACAATCCAGATAAAACTGCAATGAAAACCAGACCCAGGCAACTGAGAGCCACCAGGATCTAAAATTCATGCAAAATCACCACAGAAGTGGTGGTGGCGGGGGTGGGGTGGGGGTCTGATCAAAAGCAGCTGAGGCCTGGAATCTGCAACAGGCCCTCCAGTGAACCACACACCCAGAAAAAGCAACCTGAGACTGAAGGCTTCATGAGGATCCAGGGCCTGGGGCATAGGGAAGCTGGGGGACTTAGAAGCTTCTTTTTCCTACCCCTCCAATACCTGAACAATAGAACCCAAACAACCCCCCTTTCAGACTTCAGAGGAATGGGGTTCAACAGCCAACTCTTTTGTTGAGAGGCATGGCTTCTGCCTTCCAGGGGTTAATAGTACTTTTTGTACCTTTTCCTCAAGTCTGCGGGCAGCAGGGGGTGCGGAGGGCAGTTGGTGGAATGGGGGGTTCTCCTAAAGAATTTAGTATTTCACAGTCTTGTTCAGAAGGTGAACATGCAAGGAAAGCTTGGGTATCATTTTGGGAAGTTTGCTGTACCCCAGGCAACATGATGGTTGTGCATCTGCCACTTGGTTCAGTTCTAAAAGTCTCCCATAAAGAGGCCTAAGTGGTTGTCGTAGCAAGCAGACATAACATAACCACCTGCAGTTTAAAGGGGCTCAGTATTCAGCGCCCGGTCATCTTCCTAATTATCCACATTTGAAAGCAGAATTCAAGCAGAATTGCCACTGAAGCCTGAAGTTCTTCAAAAACTAGGTTTCAAAGTGGCAAGGTAGTTCGTGTATGCTGCTAACAAGTACACCCGGAATCACAAAGTTCAAGATCATAGGATGACTTACTGGCTTTCTTTCTTTTCCTTTCTGGCTTCAATTTTCCCACCTATAAAAAACAGGAGGAGTAAAAACACCTACTACTGAGGAATAACACAAGAAAAAAAAAAACCAAAACAACAAAAACCCCAAAGCACACAATAGACCCTCAATAAAAGGGCCAGAACTACAAATAACCTTTGCTAAGTCAAAACATTCACAAAGAGAGTTGACATGAAGGAGGGCAACTGTGAGGTCACGGGGAAGGGGACTTTCCTCTCCCTCCATTCACAGAGCCTTCCAAGGCTTCCCTTTTCTCTTTTAGGACAACAGGTGTGAACCTGGACGGACTTTATAGCGTGTTTACCCTTTAAAAGTCAAGTCTAAACTTCGCAAGACCACAGCCGGCTGTAGGTGGTGCCTGTGGAACTGGGCAAGGGTGAGCAGCTTTGGCTAAAGGCAGCCTGAATCTCAACAAGCCCCAGAGATGGCCAAAGGACAGACTGAAAAGTAGCAACGTCCTTCATTTCCTTTGCGGTTTAAACCTAAACCACAGCTCCTCCCCGGTCGGCCGGAGTGCTTGCTTTATACACATTGAGATGTGAATCGGGCTTTCTTCCCTCCACTGTCCCTGGCTTCCCCACCATACGGAGGCATGTCCTCAGCGTCTGCAGCACACGGCAGCGCTTTTGAGCAGTTCTCCCGGCTCATCTATTCTATGCACAGCTGCCTGCAGGAGCGTCTTCTTCAGAGTGATTTCAATACCCGAGCCGGGGGCACAGCGGCAAGAGGATGAATAAGCGGATTGTGCATCATTTAGTGAAAAGAGGAAGCACATTCTGCTCTGCAATGAATGAGAACATCGGGATTTCTAGGGAGAGACGAACGGAGAAAATGGGATGGATGTGCTGTGTTAGCTTCCTAAGAGAAAGGAGGATGAATGAAAGGAGAAATGAATTCAATGCTCGAGCCAAGGAGCGCAAAACCAGAAAACCCCGCAAAGTGACAAGGTAGCAAGCCTGTCTCCTGCCGGCTGCTGCTGTTCTCCAGTTAATATCTGCCAGACTTAGCGTTCTTGAGAGCGCTGTTGGGATAATGGGCCCCACTCAGCGTCACGTGAGTTCTCCATCTCAGGCAAGGGACAGGATTTCAACCATATCACACACAGCTCTCATTACTCGCAAGGCAACGATCTTACCGAGGAGAGCAGCACAAGCCGTAAACACAAGTACTTCGGAAGGCAAAGCTCTTAGGTGTGCGTGCCCCTGCGCGTGCGTCAGCCGGAGATGGCCTCAGCTGCCCGGCGTTTCCCAGACTGGATCTGAGAGGCCCTTTGGGATAGCAGCGACTGTAAGAGACCCATCCTCTGGTGCACCGTCCTCACTAGAGGGGTGAACAGCAGTCGGGGCTGAAGGATCTATAAAGCATCATCCACGTCAAGAGTGTTTCTCTTTCAATTGGCAGAGAAAGAAGTCTGCTTCTGAGAGGTTTATGACCTCTTCGGGAAAACAATATACCCTAAATCAGAATTTCCCCTCTAGCACGTCTAGGGATTTTGAACCAAATATCGGAATTTTCAAGTCTAGAGAGAACCTTAGGCATATCGGTCCGTCCCAGCCCAGTCCCTCCTTCCATCTTTTAGATTAAAACTTTAAAAATTAAAACCTAAAGGAGGTGAATGGCTATCCCCTCACTCACAGTAACTTAGCAGAGATGGAATCATATCCCCCAACTCCGTCTTGATATCCTTTCCTTTACTTCAGGAGTAATAAGTAGAACTAATAAAATAAGTACGCTCGCAGAGTGACACAAACCACGTGCGCAGAAACACGGCGGAATGTGAAGTCTCAAGCGAGTTCTTCCAGAAAAGTCAGTTCAGCTGAAAGCCCGAGAAAAAGGGCTGCGTGTGGACGGTCAGACACATCTCGAATCCAACAGCCATCTTTGGAATGCCTAATAGATGCAGAGCATCTGACAGGAGGGGAGGGAAGAGCCAGGAAGCCTCATCACGAGGCCCGGCTCTCAAGACAGCTGTGCCAAATTTATCAGCCCAGGGAGTAACTGAAGTCACCCGGCCATTAGCCAGCAAGAGGGGAAAACTGACCCTTGACAGGAGAGAGAACCAGTTGGAGCCGGAGCTGGAACCAGAGTCGGAGTTGGACCAGAAGTCTAGAGTGCACGCCTTTAATCCTAGCATGCACACGGCAGAGGCAGGCGGATCTCTGAGTTCCAGGCCAGCCAGGGCTACCTAGAGACCTTGTCTCAACAACAACTACAACTAATGCTACCATTGCCTGGCAGTGTTGAGGGCATATAACTTGAAGGAAAAAAATTCAAATGATATAAAGGCAGCCGTTCTCAACTTGTGGGTCACGACCCCCATGGGCTTTGCATATCAGATATTTACATTATGATTCATAACAGTCGCAAAATTACAGTTTTGAAGTGGCAACAATATAATCTTATGCCGGGCGGTGGTGGCACACGCCTTTAATCCCAGCACTCGGGAGGCAGAGGCAGGCGGATCTCTGTGAGTTCGAGGCCAGCCTGGACTACAAGAGCTAGTTTCAGGACAGGAACCAAAAGCTACGGAGAAACCCTGTCTCGAAAATCAAAAAACAAACAAACAACAACAAAAAAAAACAATATAATCTTATGGTTGTGGTCAGCACAACACGAGGAACTGCATTAAAGGGTAGCAGCGCTAGAAAGGTTGAGAACCATTGGATTAAGTTCTCGGAGGGGGAAGCCTTTTCAGTTTAATTTGAGTGGACATGGGCGTGTGTGTGGTGTGGGGGACCAACTCATATTTTTAAAATTCTTGGCTGTGGGGGCTGATATTGGTTGCCAACTTGATTGCGTGTGGAATCAGCTGCAACACAAGCAGCTCAGGAGGGACTTTCTTCATCGATGTGTTCGAAACCATGAAGATCCATCCATCTTAAATGCAGGCAGGAGCCTCTAATGGGAGCTGAGATGAAAGGCCGTGGGAGAAGGGAACTCTGTACCTGGCCTGCTTGCCCTCACACTCACTGACAAATCCATCTACCCTGCTGCCACAGCGTGCTCTCACCCATATCAGAACTAACTCCCGCAGCATTCAGGCGTAAGTTAGTACAGACAGACATACAGACAGAAGACCAACAGACTCCTCCACAATACTGCTGAGATGTCCAGCCTTGTAGACTGAGCAACTACTGGATTCTAGACCTTTCCAGTGTGAAGCAGCCATTGCTGGACGACCTAGAACTACATCCGATGAGTCAATATAATAAGCCCCATCTAACATATGTCTTTACTCTCTCAGTTCTGTTCCTTCAGGGAACTCTGACTAAGTCATTCCCCGCAGATATGATTTTATTCATCAGAGTGGTTATAGTCATATTTAGAACTGGAGTTGAAAAGACATTTAAACATACACAGCATCACTACACATTCATCTTTAAAAAGCGTAGCTGCTGGGCTCAGAAAACTCCAAAAGTGACGTGAACTAGCAGCTGTCCAACATCAAACTGAAAATTCAAGATCTAGAGCTAGGAATGATGGCGCAAACCTTCAATTCCAGGACTGGACTCAGGAAGCAAACAAAGGCCAGCCTGATCTACAAGGCGAGTTCCAGGATAGCCAGGGCTACACAGAGAAACCCTGTCTCAATAAAACAAAAGCAGAAACCAAGGTCTGCATAACAAAGCAAAAATTTTAAGCCGGGCAGTGGTGGCGCGCATGCCTTTAACCCCAGCACTTGGGAGGCAGAGGCAGGCGGATCTTTGTGAGTTCAAGGCCAGCCTGGTCTATAAGAGCTAGTTCCAGGACAGGCTCCAAAGCAAGCACAAATTTTGCCTTTTTGAATTGTTTGTTTTGTTGTTTTTGTTGTCGTTTTTGTTTTTCAAGATAGAATTTCTCTGTAGCTTCTGTGCCTGTCCTGGAACTAGCTCTTGTAGACCAAGCTGGCATCGAACTCACAGAGATCCACCTGCCTCTGCCTCCCAAGTGCTGGGATTAAAGACGTGTGCCACCATCTCTGGGCTGAAAACCAGCATCCCTCTACCGTGGCCATCAGCTGTATTTTCCAAACCAAAAATTAAGACTCAAAATAAACTTGTGAGCCGGGCGATGGTAGTGTATGCCTTTAATCCCAGCACTCGGGAGGCAGAGGCAGGCGGATCTCTGTGAGTTCGAGACCAGCCTGGTCTACAGAGCTAGTTCCAGGACAGGCTCCAAAGCCACAGAGAAACCCTGTCTCGAAAAACCAAACAAACAAACAAACAAACTTGTGCACATACTGGAACAGAATATTTAAAATCAAGATTAAAAGTTACAACGATCTGAGACAATGCTTCCAGAATGTTCTGCTGCATTCATTCCCCCCCCCCTTTTCCCATAAGGGGATCATGCTTTGCTCTGTCATGAGATAATTCTGTAGTTACAAAATAAGTATCAGACTCTAGACTCAAACTCCATCCAAGGAGAGCCACAGGTGAAATGAAAAGCCACAGAGATAGCAAGTAGGTATGGGATAACCAATGCGAGACAGATGTAAATCAGGACCACCAGACCACACCAGCTTCCTAAGCCGTGAGCATCTGCAGGGCTCAGTCAACCCTAAACACGACTGTCATAAGCTACAATGACCCTGGCTAGTGTGCTCCCTGGGCGCCATAAGAGGCTCCCAGTGCCATGAATTTAGCCTCTTTGTCACTTGTCAAAATGCAAATCTAATTATTTGACTGTCATGGTTATTCAAGAGTCAGACAACAATCCCACACTCTCATGGAATTGTTGCAGAACACTTTGTGCATATTTTTGCGCTCAGCTAAGCTTCCTATCAAGCACTGGCCCTCAAAAATAACACATTGAGGAAGAAGACCCCTTTCTTTCGGTGGTAGCAGATTTGTGAGATTTGTCCTCACTTTCTCCCCTCATTCCTCCAACACCAAGAGACCAGGAGTAAGTGAAGTGGCAACAGTGACCGTACCCTTTTGCCTCAGCCTCATTATTGCTGATATTGAGAGAAACATCATCTTGAAGTTAGTGAAAACAAAACCCCAGGGAGATCCAGAGCCCACCCTGGAGGACACCACCGTCACATTGCAGCAGCATGTCTTACTCATCAGTACTGCATCTTAATGCACCCCGAGATGCCAAGTGTCGCTGCAGTGGCATCAACCGTCAGAATGGCTATGCAATGTGCTTTTGGTTTCTATATAGTGAGTTTCTGATTCTCACGCTCTGTTTTTGCCCAGACTATAGAGTGAGTTAACTGACCTCTAAGTTCAGTGTGAACTATTAGGTTTTGTGAAAAGTCAGGGGCTGTGTACAGTAATACTCTGCTATCTAGCAGGCACAGGCCTGGGCTCCCTCCCCAGCTAAGCTAATACCTTTAGATTTGGCTGGGGATGTAAGCTAGTGTTAAAGGGTTTACCTGCAAGAGCTCAGTACCCTAGACTGCCCCTGACCAGAACATATATCAGCACACACCGTATAGAAAACTGTTTATGTGATGGAGGATGCGGATCTCTGCTCTGCTTGTGAGCTTTGTACTTTGGGCAAGTATATATCTACTGAGATGGTTTTTAAAATCTCTTAAAATATATTTTAAAATAAATATTTAGAATACTTAAACATCTTAAATATTTAAAATTGTTTAAATTTATATATATGTATGTATATATGCACACACACACACACACACACACACACACACACACACACGAGTGTTTTATCTACACGTACAACTTTATGCCAGAAGAGGGCATCAGATTCCACTGTAGATGGTTGTGAGCCACCAAATGGGTGCTGGGAATTGAACTCAGGTCCTCTGGCAGAGCAGTCACTGCTCTTAACCACTGAGTCTTCTCCACAGGCCTCTACTAAGATGTTAATCTATATATATTTTTAGATGTATTTTTATTTTTTTTAATTTAAAAGTGTATTTATTCATCAACAGTGATACAACTCAGAGCTATACTGCCCAATGAAAACAAAACAAAACCAAAAACGTTTCTTGGTGTTTTCAGATTTCTGGTATGCTACTTTTCGAGAGTCGGGAACGAGGCATCCGCATTCCCAGGTAGTCTGGGAGTTTTCAAACTTATAGTTTAAGCATACTCATAACAGTCTCCACCCACCAAAGTTTGAATAGCTAAAATCCCGTTTAAAGAATAAAATGTAATAAGTTTAATAGTGCTCACAAAGAACTGCACCCTACAGGAATAGTCAGTGTGAAATATGGTTTAAAAGCCCGGTCTCCCAGCAGGGGAACAGCCCCTTGTGAATCATGTGTGGGCGTCGCTATTTACGGAAGCATTTTCCAGGGACAATGTGCTCTACCCTCAGCGAGCATTCAGATGACTTACAGGAAGCATGCTGCACATACTGCATTTGTCCCTTTTTACTGATTTGACTGTATGAGTGTTCACCTACGTGTATGTCTGTGTGGCAGGATCATGCAGTGCCCTCAAATGTCAACAGAGGGCGTCAGATCTCCTAGAACTGGAGCTACAGACAGCTGTGAGCTGCCAAGTGGGTGCCAGGAACTGAACCCTGGTTCTCTGGAAGACCAGCCAGTTCTCTTGACTACTGAGCCATCTGTCTTTTTAAAAATTATCCTTTTTTTTGACTTCCTTCCTAAAAGTTGTATTACAGCTAGTGTATTTTTGCTTACTTATATACATATTATAATATAGGTTAGGACCCACAGAATGAAGGAGATCATGCATGCATTTTTTTTCCTTTCTGAGCTAATGTGGCCTTGCTTAATATTATACATTTTAAATCCATCAGTTTCCCTCAAAATTTTGTGATTTAACTTTTCCTTGGAGCTGGATAGTATTCCATTTTATAGATATACCAGATTGCGTTATTCATTGTCTGTAAAATGTGGTTCTAGATGGGACTAGCAGTGCACAGCCATAGTCCCAGTTACTTGAGAATCTGGAGCAAACTTGTCTGGAGTTTAGGGGCACCCTGAGGAACACATAGCAAAAATAAATAAAATGTTTTAAATAAACAAAAATTATCATCGAGCTTCCTTGTTCCTAAACAAACGTCAGCGGGGACTGAAACTAAACGGCAACGATTTGGCGGAGGGGAGCCAGCACAGAAGATAAAGGTGCTCAGTGCTGAGCCGAGAGCCTGAATGTGGTCCCAGGTGTGTGGCAGCTACTCCTCAGCAATCCCAGTGCTTCTGCGGTGAGATGGGAGGTGGAGAGGGCAGGAGTGACTGGAAGCTCACAGCCAGCTAGCCCGGGGCCAGCGCAGCACAGCAGCATAGAGAGAACTTACTCAGCAAGGGGAAAAGCAAGAACTGACTCCTGGAAGCTGTCCTCTGACTTCCACACACACACCGTGGCACATGTGCACCTGCGTGCGCGCGCGCACACACCAAGTAAATAATTACAGAAAAACGGTAAGAGCAGTGACTTCCAAACTCTAAAGCCATCTGTCTCCATCCTGAACCAGTCTGCCTCTTGCTCCTCCACAATGCATCAGGTAGCTTATTAATTTAAACATCTAGCAAAATTAAGTAGAAAAAAAGAATCCCTGAGAATTTTTTGTCACTGATCGTACTAACCGAACGTTCTTGAAAAGCATCAGAACCATGGCTGCGGGTGCCTGAAGTCAAGATTGGGAATGCTAGGTACACTGGCAGACTCTGCTGACTCCAGCGATGTGCAAAGGCACATCAACTCTATCTGGTTTATTCCAATTCTCTCAGGGCTATTAGATTCAATTACCAATTATTAGATATGGGTTCAAAATATCCCTAGATTGTAGCACAAAGTTGAAGCATTCAGCAGAGAAACGTAAATGAGAAGTTAAGGGATCTACTAGAAGATGATAAGGCAGCATAGTTATTGTACTTGCCTTGCCCAGAAATGCCACATTAGATTTAGTGCCCACGAAAGGGAGCATGAAACCCAGACCAGAAAACCACCAGATCTGGGTTTGAATCCAATAAGGCAGGTGACTAGCATGGGGGGAGGGGGGACTGACAATTAATTTTTTTCATTTTTTTTTAATCATCACTGTATTGCTAGCATGTTGTTGGGCTCTGGACACAGAGCAGAAATGGCATGGTTTTGTGGGGAAAATGGAGGTTTTTTTTTTTTTTTTTAAAGTATGAAAGAATCGCAAGGATCCACACAGAAGAGCTAACCTGGTTTGGTAACTTGAATGTAACCAAATGATCTTACAGGGAGAGATATTATTAGGAGGTATGTCTTGATGGAATAGATGGCCTTGTTGGAGGAAGCGTGTCACCGTGGGGGTGGCTTGGAGGCCTCATATATGCGCAGTATATTTGTTTCAGTCGACTTCCTGTTTCCTACAAGATGTAGGACTCTCAGCTCCAGACCATGTTTGCCTGCAGACTGTCATGTTCCCTGCCATGACATGGACTGAACCTCTAAACTGTGAACTGCCACCTCAATGAAATGTTTTCCTCATAAGAGTTGCCATGGGGGGGAGGGGGCTGGAGAGATGGCTCAGCTCTTAAGAACACTTGCTGCTCTTCCAGAGGCCTTGAGTTCGATTCCCAGCAACCACCTGGTATACATGGGAGAGTTAAATTGGTCTGTATAGGGGAGCTACCTGCTTTGTATGCGTTAGCTAACTTGGTCTGCATTGGGGACTTAGCCTGGTCTACATGGGTGAGCTAACTTGGTCTGTATTGGGGAGTTTTAACCTGGTCTATGTGGAGGAATCAACCTGGTTTGTATGGAATAACTAATGGGGTCTGTATCTGGGAGCTAACCTGGTCTATATGGGTGGGTGAACCCGTTCTATATCTGGAGCTAACCTGGTCTGTATGGGTGAACTAATCTGGTCTATATGGGCGAGTGAACCTGTTCTATATCTGGAGCTAACCTGGTCTGAATGGGTGAACTAATCTGGTCTATATGAGTGGGTGAACCTGTTCTATATCTGGAGCTAACCTGGTCTATATGGATGAACTAATCTCGTCTGTGTGAGGGAGTGAACCTGGTCTGTATCTGGGAGTTAGCCTGGTATGCCTGGGGGAGCTAACCTGGTCTATACAGGGGAGACAATATGGTCTGGGAGTCAGAAGTAGCCTGAAGGGTGACATCCAGGAGAAGCCAGAAGGGATAACCCGGAGTTAAAACCTGGGAAAGCCATTCCTCCTTTTCAGGTCCTTGTTTTGAATTGGGGATTATAATAAGCTATCTCAGGGGATTCCTCTGACATTTTAATGAGTGTTGATATTTAAAGCAGTTAGTATAGCTTTTGGCTTGTAGTAAATACTCAATAAATGATAGCTGTCCTTATTACTTTTTCACAGCCTTCTTTAAGAATTTTCTCTAAAAAAAAAAAAAGCAACAGTTACAAAGTGACCCTCCAACCAAATACTTCCGTTTTCCTGCACTTGCGTCATGGGAGAGAGGGATGAGCAGACGCAAAGATCATCTTTCTCTCACCCTGCCCTTGGCTCCGTGCGTGACGCTCACCTTGACTGCAAAAGCAGGTCCTCAGGTCTCTTTAGTCTCCGGCTTAGCATGTTACATGAGTCAGATCTGAAATTCTGGCCCCTTCAAAGGCTGGAGTTCCTCCCTGTTTAATCAGACATGAGACAAATCGCGTGCTGCGGCAGAGGCGTACAAACACGCTTTAATTACAATATTGTAACACCAATTAGAGATCTATCTAATCGAGGACCCGGCACTTCCTGCTCGGATATTACTCCCATGTCGGGATAATTACTGCTAATTAAGCCTGGAACTAATTAGGCTAAATGATCTCATTTATACCAACAAAGATGACTTCTAGGAGTTCATAAGAAAAACCAGGGTGATCTTATCATTCCTGGGCTATCTGGCTTTTCATCCTGGAAACGAAGCCCCTCTCCTCGACATCAAGGGGCATGCAGAGTCTGTTCTGTGGAATTCTGGGTGAGAAGGGAACAGGTTCTTCGTTTGTCTTCCCAGATTCTCCTATACGGGGAAACCAGCCCTGTCAGCTCATGGCTTACTATCCTCCTCCACAAATGTGTTGAAAGCGGCAGTCACTGAGAGGCTGTGGCAGAGAGCCATCCAACGCAGCCTTGCTCTGGTTCCCGTTTACCTGCAGTTCTGGCCAATTTGTGCCAGCATCCCTTCTCCATCCCCCACAGAGCACACAAGGCTTGAGCTCAGCCAGGCAAACTGAGGTTTGGGCACATTTCTGTTGCTGCCAACCCTTACTTTCCCTCTCTAAGACAGGGGTAATGATAGTATCCTGGGGTGTTTGGGGGTGGGGATGAACAGCGTCTCCAGCACGGAGTAGAGGTAATGCCAGTATGTGGTATCCATCAGTAATTAACATCAACGTTTAGTCTCCCCTTCCAGGGCACTGTAATACCTCAGTTCTGAACTAAATTCCACTTTGGCCTGTTCTCCATTCTTTTCTGGCCTAGAGCAGTGTCAGTGAGCAAAAGGCACACGGCACAGAGTTAGGAAGTCTGGCTATTTTTCAGCTGTATGACTTGAGGAAGTCACCTCTTCCTAGGAAGGACAGCACTCGTCACACGCTTGATCGACTGTTCTACCCCAACTTTCTGACTTCGCCTTTACAACACTCCCCATTCGAGGTGAGAAAGCTGAGACCTCAATAAATAACTAACTTAAAAATAAAAATAACTTTCACTGCTACTAAATGCCAAGTCTGGGGGCAGGCCCTCACTCATAGCTGTGTCCCGAGTCGCTGTTACCACGGATTGCCCTCATCCCTACCTGTAACGGAGGAGGGGATTAAAGTCTTCGTCTTTGTAAAACCTGCAGTATGTATCAAACATGAAGTCTTTATTGTATGTCTGACACATGCTCCATTCTATGGAGGATAGCATGCTCCCCCAATACGAACATCCGACCTACCAGTCTTAATACTACAAATACACAAGCACACATATGTGCCCGTCCTCACTTGCATACACACGTTACATATATCATCTTCGCTGCATGGTTCTGTAGGGGACAATGCTGTTCTTAGGTATCTTCCTGGCCTCTGGAAGGTTTTTTTTTTTTTCCTCCTGGGGTTGGATTTGTACAGTGAAGACCAATGGGAACTAAGGATGTTTACCCATTTTTCTGTGGTCCACAAGGGTTGGCTCCTCATCCTTCCTAGAAGAATATGGCAAGTGAGGTACCAGGGCACAGAGCACCCTGCATTGACTTATTAGAAGAACATGCTTTTAAGGAATTTGGAAAGAGGGCAGGAAGCTGTCTCATGAACAGGCCTTAAAATATATTTAGTGATTAATGAAAGGGTATGAAAAATAAATAAATAACTTCTTTGGCAAATTCAGAAACCTTTTATAAGATGAATCATCAAGCCATTCTCCCAGCTCTCGTTTCTGCTTCTCCGGGGTATAGACAGAGGCTTAATGTACCATTTTTGATTCCTTAATATAGCTAAGGTCCTTGGCTTCTCATACCATGAAAACCTGGCAGGGAGCAGAGGGCCTCTGTGGCTGAGGAAAGAAATACTCAGAACCCAGTCACAGCATAGCATGCCTAAGGGAGAGTTTGGTTAACTTAACCATGCCCTAGCTGTTCTGTTCCCATGTGGCAAGGATGGGTCTCAGAGTGGCTGGGTTTCTTCATGTCTGTCCCAGAACTATCATCTGCTATTATTTAAGTATGATCTACATAGTAAGTATGACCCAGTATTATTTAAGTAAAATCTACAGCCATCACTGTCCTTTGGGGACCAACAGCCTGGGCTCTCCCTAGTAAAGAGCTTTATCTGTGTTGAAAGGAGTCTTCCCAAACAGACTCTAAAACGTCCTCAGTGATGGTGGCCAGCCGGCTGGTTCTTTGACACAGGGTCTTTTTCAAGTTCTCCTCAGCATCCACAGGCTTGCTTATTTGTTTATTCGTTTGTTCAGCTGACACTGGGCTATTCTGAGCTCCATTTGGGTGGGCCTAGGGGAGAGAATACGCTGGCCAAGAAGGAGGGACTGCTTGGCTGCTCTCCGGTGATTCCTGTACCCCCCCTCCTCTCCCTCTTGAAGAGCAGGCTATGTGTCATTCTTATCTGAGAAGTGGCTTCTCTCTCTCTCTCTCTCTCTGAGGGAGGACGAAGGAAGAGAAAATTCTGAAGTAGTTGGTTTAATGCGTTTAATCTTCTTCCAGCAAACATCGCATGTCACCCACTAAGGGAACGGGAAGGAGCTAGGTCTGCAGGCAACTCAGAGAGCAGAGCGGCAGAGGCACAAGTAGAGGATGGTAAGGAAGGGGGAAAGGCAAATAGCAAGAAGTCTTAGCATTCCTTCAACCGGCAAGCGATGAGCTTTGGATAAGGATGCTAGGCACCGTCCTAGGGTTCCACGCAGATCAAAAGTAAAGTGAACTCTGTCCTCCAAGAGGTATGCAGTGCTAGATGAGAAAGAACATGATGGATTTGGAGAGGTGTCTCGGGTAAATCCAACAGGTTCTCAAGAGTATTTGGATGGAGAAATTAAGAGGAGAGGGAGAGGGAGAGGGAGAGGGGGAGAGAGAGCGAGAGCGAGAGAGAGAGAGAGAGAGAGAGAGAGAGAGAGAGAGAGAGAGAGCTCGGTTAGTGAAGGGTTTACCTTGGGGGACAACATGAAAGTGGGTGAGATTAATTAACCAGAAAAGAGAACGCAGGTGGTGATTCCGCCTTCCTAAAATAAAGCGAATGTGTCTTCTTTGCGTGGTTTTGGTTTGCTTGTTTATTTTTTGCTGAAGATGCCTGTGGGAGAGCAAGGATGAGGAGCAGTGGATAATGGCAAGGGGTCTGGAACTCGGGAGAGGCCTGAAGGTGTTAGGGAAGTGGGAGGGTGGGAAACACCTTTGGCGAGGTGAAGGAGTCACCGATTAGAAATCAGTGTGTGATGAGTTCACGGAGGATGTGGGTGAGGCGGAGAAACAGGATGAGGAAAGGGAGCAAAATGTAGAGTGTGCACGTGGAAGAATCTGAGAGCCCTGGGTCCTAACCACTAGGCAACCAGGGAAGCCACACATAAGGGTCGGAAAATGTAGTCCCTGCACTTGGAAGATGATCATGCAAAACTGCACCCACTCCACTCCGTAGAAACTGCTTTGGCCAAAGTCACAAATGGCTTCAGATGGGCAAAGCTCTGAGGGTGCCTTCCAGCCTGTTTCTTGCCTTCATGCAGCCTGCGTCTTACCTGATTTTTCTGCAAGGCTGGCATCACTGACTCCTCAGCGCCTCCTGACATAACTCCGGGGACACTGTCTTTTCTTACTTCTCCCATCTTTCACCTTTTCTCACCTTCTGCCTTTTAAGTGAGATACCAAGGATACCCCCAAAGTCACCCTAAGACTTCTCTAGGCATTCCAAGTGCTCTCTGAAGGTGACTTTTGCAGCTTCCACTGCTGCTGCCAACAGATAGCTTCCAAGTTAGTCTCCAGCCCAACACTGCTGACCAGAACCCCTGACACAGAAAGAAAGGCGTAAAGGTCTGCGGGAACTGAGCTCTAGCCGGAGTTCTCCAGCCACAGGCTCCACCGGCCATCATCACCAGGATGTTCACAGGGTCTTCACATTCATGAAAAAAATCATCCTCATGCCTGGTTCTTCCGCCACAGAGAAAAGGCAGTTTCTAGGGGGAGTTTACTCTCTAGTGTTTTAAGCTCCTTGAGGCTACAAGTCTCCGGAGATGATTTGACCACAGTGCTTTGCCCTTAAGCACCGCCATCTAGGACAGAGGTCTATTAAAGAAGTAACAAGGCCTTAAGAGGACAACCAGGACTCTCTAGGAAGACCGGGCACTGGCCGGGGAGGTGGACTCATTAGCATATCTAAAGCTGATATGCAGACACTTTCTTAGGAAAGGGGCCAGCCAGGCCAGCCTTAGAGAGGAGCGCACAGAAGCCCGCTAATGGTTCTGTGCCTCTGTGAGATGCACACGCCTTCAAAGTGTGCTTGCCAGAGCTGCAGTGGAATGTTAGGTTTAAAACAGACAGCCAGCAGCTGCGCAGAAAGGCAGACAGACCTGCTGGGTCACTAGCAACACCACCCTAGCAGATAAGGCAGCGGGGGCGGGGCGGGGGTGGCTCCTGAGATTGTGGGGGTGGGAGTGGGGGCCCCCAGGGCAAGAACCGATGCAGGAGCACTATCTGCTCTCACTCCTGGTCTCATTATTTTCTTACACACTCTCCTTCTTCCCCAGAGTTGGGCATTATAGGAGGATCACGTATAAGGCAAGCTTGATGCTTTAAAAAAAAATACCTGTATACTACTAATTGTTGAGCATCTTTATTTTTAAGTAAAATATTTTTTTTTCTCACGGCTTTTACTTGACTTAGAAATAAATGGATGGGTTCCATTTTGTCTCTCCCTCCTAAATTTCCCTTAGGCATAGACCAAATATGTGTGAAATGCCAGCTCAATTAGGGTATGTTAGAAGTTATCTGTGCCTCTGAAAAGCAGTCCCGGGTAGAGCACTCTTCCTGAACTTGCAGATATTACTGCTACTGCAGTAGGGGTGAGAATGATACTCTTGGCTAGGAAATTAAACAACAGAAAAAATGCTTCTCTGAAAAAACGGTCTCCTAAATTTCATATTGTCTATGAGTTCACCTTTATAAGAACCCATTAATTACCACAGACCATGGGTTTGGAAAATTCACTTGTTGGAGATAGTGGGTGTCAAGAGAGGGAAGACTACAAGCAGTTTGCTTTTCATTTTAAAAAAGGGGGGTGGTGGAGAGGTGACTCAGTGATTAACTTCCTGCCGAGGTCCAGAATCTTGTTCCCAGCACCTGCATCAGGAAGCTCATCACCGTGGGTCCCTGCATTCGTGTGTATAGACTGCCCTCTACACACAATTTAAAAGTAAAAAAGTGTAAATATTCTTAATTAAAAGGAGGAAAAACAGAATATGATACTCCTTTGTGAAGTGCAAGAACAGTCTGTTCAGAAGTGGGAAATTCTTCCCACTTCTGGAAGAGGCTCTGGGCCCTTCTGGGGCTTCCCAATCACACAGTCCCTGTTTCCCACAGGGCCTAATTTACACCCCCCAACCCCCACCCCCAGCCCAGCATCCATAGAAGATGAGATAATAGGGCACCTGATGCAATAGCCTGGGGTATCCAAAACCCTTCTGAGTGTAGATTTCCCCCAAAATCATCACATCCACACACACCAACACAATTTTAAACACGAAGATCACAGCTAGGCTTATATGGAAAGCACAATAAACAGAGGTACTTAAGCTTCAGAGCCGTCCCTTCCCCTTCGTGGGCTCCTTCTGAGGACCCACATCTAAGGAAGCTTGTCTTCTGGAGCTCCCTCTCCCAACTGGCCTGGACTCAGCCCTGCAGATACAGTTCATCTTCAATTAGCCAGTCAGTATCACTTGAAGGATGGGCCCTACAGGTATCCGGTCCAGGTCCAGATGGATGCTGGAAGGAAGACTAGAATAACCACACAGTCGTGTCTCCAGTGTGTTTATTACTTAACATATTGGGTGCTGCCCTCTCTTGATGTGTTTTTGTTGTTTGGTTTGGTTGGTTTTGTTTTTTGTTTGTTTGTTTTTGTTTTTGAGACAGGGTTTCTCTGTGTAGCTTTTTCTCTGTGTAGCTTTGGAGCCTGTCTTGGAACTCACTCTGTAGACCAGACTGGCCTTAAACTCACAAAAGATCTGCTTGCCTCTGCCTCCTGAGTGCTGGGATTAAAAGTGTGTGCCATCACCACCAGGCTTTTTATTTGTTTTTTTAAGACAGGATTTCTCTGTGTAGACCAGGCTGGCCAAGAACTCACAAAGCTCAGCCTGCCTCTGCCTCCTGAGTGCTGGGATTAAAGGTGAGCCGCCACCACCGCCTGGCCTTTCTTGGTGTGTTTTTATACCAACAAGACACTCAATGTCTTCATGATAAACTTTAAAATTCATTTTACTTTTGTTTGTTTATTTTGACACAAGGTCTCTCTTTGTAGCTCTAGAATTTGCTTTGTAAACCAGACTGCCTTTAAACTCAAAGAGGTCTGCCCACGTTTGCCCCTCTAGAGACACCGTGCCTGGCTCTCATTTCTTTATTGTGTTAGTACACTGTCGTTTGATTGTGGATTCTCAGTGAAGGCTACTTTAAGGGATAAGAATTTTAAGAAACAGTAATTTGAGATTTTAGCAACTAAAATGAATTGCAGGAATGACCAGCAGTTGAGGCAGATAGGGTGGAGGAGGTCTAGCCAGAGAGAAAAGAATGAAATCCACCAGGTACCTACTAAGGTACCTGGTACCAAGATCCATGTACCAAAGCCTTTACATCCACACAACCCGCAATCCCTAGGGACAACAATCCCATCCCAAAAGTCCTGGCAGTTTGCGTCAAGATTCCCTAGTTTATGATTTCAACTTCTATGTGGAAAGGAACAAGACCAGGCCCAGGGGATGGAGCTGGGCCTGGGGGAGTTTATTCCAGTTCTGTATTACTGAGTACTCCAGCCCCAGGTATTCGGCATTCAGCCTTCACACACTCTGTGATGCCACACAGGTGCCAATGCAAGAGTGTGTGTGCCTTCGCCTTCCAGCATGGTCTCAGCAGTCCCAGGGACCCAGCGTGAGGAAGAATGTTGGTTGGCAATGCAGGAGCCGGAGTTGCGTCTCAGGCAATGTTTCTTCCTTAGTAGATGGTATTAGGAGTCCAGTAAGAGGGACAAACACCTCTGCCACCCACAATGACACCGAGAACAGCAGTGAAGAGATGTCTGGATGGAGTGGGCAAACTCATCACTTTAGGCTTAAGTTTTCTCACGTTGAAAAGTTAGGATGTTGGAAGAGACAATAGCTAATGTCCTTCCAGCTCTTGTTATTCTATGGTTTCGTCTTAAGAAGTCCTGATGGTTGGGGCTGGAGAGATGGCTCAGTAGTTAAGAACACTGATTACTCATCCAGAGAACCCAGGTTCAATTCCCAGCATCCACACGACAGCACACGACAGTCTGTAACTCCAAGATCTGACACCTTCACACAGACATACATGAAGGCAAAACACCAAAGCACATAAAACAAAAAATAATAAATCAAAACAACAACAACAAAAGAAGTTCTGATGTCATGATTGTTAATTCAACTGAAGACAGACTTCTGGTCAATAAAAGGAAGACCCATTCTGAGTGTGAGTGACACCATCCTGGAGTCCCAGAAAGACGAAAAAGAAGAAAGCAACCAACACAAGCACTCATGAGTCTTCTGCTTCCTCACTGCAGGGGGACTGGGACCAGCACTCACTGCAGGGGACTGTGACCAGCACTCATGAGTCTGCTTCCTCACTGCAGGGGGACTGGGACCAGCACTCACTGCAGGGGACTGTGACCAGCACTCACTGCAGGGGGACTGGGACCAGCACTCACTGCAGGGGGACTGGGACCAGACTCATGTGTCTGCTCCTCACTGCAGGGGGACTGTTCTAGCCTCTTATGCTCCTGCTGCCTCTCCGGCTATTCTGGACTTTCTCCCCTCAAGCAGCCCTTCCTTAACTGCTTTTATTCCAGGTCTGTGACAGCAGTGAGGACAAGTAGCTAATGAGGAGCAAATGGAAGGTGTTTGTCAACCGAGTAACGGCATGTTGGTTTTCATTATGGCTATAAGGTTATGAAAAATGGTATTTGAAAAACTCCACCAAGGTCCTGTCTGCTAGAATTTTTCATAAATGTGGACATATTCCCTACATGTGCTGTCCAATATGAGAGCCACTGACTACATTAGGCTATATCAATATTTAAAATAAAGGCACTATGGCTAAGATACTGATATTTAATATCTAACTTCATCCTAATTATTTTACACTTCAGTGGCTCTATGTGGCCATGGCCAGCGACTGACTACCACGCTAGACAGGACAAACATCACCTTTATTTAAGCCAGGCACCAGGTACAGAGATCAAAGACCACGGCCAAGGGTGGAGGGTGGCTTGGGGGCAAAGCATGAAGGCAGGAATGGGTTTGATTTCGGTAGTTCACAAACAGAGCGCGATTGCCGTTTAGGTCTTCTAAAGAGGACACTCACATTTTGTGATGAAGACAGTGGTAATAGGTTCTTTGCAGCTACGCAGAACTTTATGCCCTGCAGAGGGCTCTCTTGGGGTGTGGTTTGAGCGTCCGCGTAGCTCTGTGCCGCAGAAAACAAGTACCAGTTTCTCATTTTACAGACGAGGAAATCTAGACTCGGATATTTGCCTAAGGCCACAGACTTCAAAGAGTGAGGAAGGAATATTCGGAACCAAGCTCAAGACTTCATTTTTCTCTAGTTTCTTTCCACAGACAAGGTGACTTCTAAGCCCCGCCCCCAAGCCCCACCCACCCATCACACCTCCCCAGCCCACCTCCCCCTCCAGCCCCCACCTCCACCCCGGTCCTTCTCCGTGGAAACAGCAGCACATTTGTGTTTAAATATAAGAAGGGGAGACATGAGGAAAGGCAAGGGACAGGAGGGCCTTCTGACAAAGAACTGAAGCCTGAAGAAATCAAGACTCAAGAGTGAGAGAAAGGGTGAAAAACTAAGTCCCCACTAAGCACTGTGAGCAGCTGTCCACGGAAAAGCCAGCATTCCCCCGTCCTTTGGTTTGGAACCAGATTGTGTCCCAAGGCTTCTGGCTGTCTCCAAAAGTCACAGTCCCTTCAGAAAGAAAAGTCTGTCCCCCACCCCACTGAGCATGCTGCAAAGGACTTCAGCACATGGCTCTGGGCCCGCTCAGGCCGAACTTGAACACCAGACCTGACGCTCTTCGAGGGGTGTACTACGTCCTAGTCTAGGTTTCCTCCACTGCAAAAGCAGGAGTCGCTTCTCTTCCGTCTTACATGGTCATGGGATGCATTAACGGAGACACACTGCGAAGCCCGGGGCCATAGTGTTTGTGAGTGGTAGTTATTAATATTTTACACGATCTAGGCACTGCAAATTCTTGTGGATTCTAAAATAGGACCTGAAGAAACTACTTTCAGACAAGGTAGCCTGGAAAAGATCCCCACAAGACAAAGGGCCTTGGCTTGGATATCGAAGGTGAACGCGGATGGATGCCTGCAGGTTCTAAACAGTTGCTGGTAGCATCTCTTGACTTTTCATCTCCTCGTGCAAGGATGTCAAACTTTGTTCTCCCTCCCCCCAAGGTCTAGCCCTACACATGTAAGTACTTTTGTCTAATTTACCTGAATGCTGTGACTTAGAACTGCACGCACCCTGCACACAGAGATCCCTCTTGTTCACACTGATTAGCTGTCCAGTACCTGGTATGTACTGGGTGGTTTTGTTTTGTTCGTTGTTTTTTTTTTTTTCCGTTGTTGATGTTTGTTTTGTTTCTTAGATTTATTTTCATTTTGTGTGTCTGTCTGCTTCGCTGCCTGTCTGTCTGTCCTTCACGTGCATGCACTGCCTGTGGAAGCCAGAAGAGGGCGCAAGATCTGCTTGAGACTGGGGTTCTGGACAGTCGCAAGCCGCCACGTGAATACTGGGAATTGAACTTAAGTCCTCTGAAAGAGCAGTCAGTGCTCTTAAACACCGACCTGCTACAGACTGTGTAGGGTAAGTTCTGTGCCAAATAACAGAGAGGGAAAGGATGTGGCAGTGTCTGCGAGTGACAAGTGACATATTAGGGAAGGTCTCCATGAAGAGGTGGCATTGCTAGCCTGCCTAAGGAGAGCCAGCCCTGTGAAGATCAGAGGGCAGAAAGCTATGGACAGGGAGGGTCAGAAACGCAAAGGCCCTGAGGCAGAAATGAACTTGGCTGGTGCGTTTGAGGAGCCGAAAAGGCTGAAGTTGGAGCACTGAAGGTTAAAAGAGGAGGTGAGCACAAAGCCAGACAGGTATATGGGGTTTATGCCAGGCCACGGGAAGGAGTCTGGATTTTGCTCTAAATGCACTGAGGGCCATTTGGACATTAAGCTGGAGAACAATGAGATCTGCACTGCCTTTTAAAAAGATTACTCTTAATCCAGCCACCCTCTGTCTGGACTCCTGCGTGTGTACGAGTGCTCGCCTGGAGGCTCCCGAGAGCATCCCCACGCTGCCAGTTACCTGCCTGTGTCTCCCCACCTCTTTCAAGCTGTTGCTGCATCTCAGCACGTTCCTCAGCCATGCTCCCAGAGTGCGGACTTCCCTCTTTACAGCCAACACCCGGATGCCAGCCGGCCCTTGAGTAAAGGGTCGTTTGAGTCATCTCTCCTGTTCAAGAACTTTCAATAGCTCTCCAGCACCCAGGAAACCAAACTGCAACTCTCTCACCCTCCACCGAGAAGATCCCAATTCAGTTCATCCACTTTTTTCTACATTTACCTGCACGCATCCTGTAGCGACTTGCACGCATCCTGTAGCGACTTGGCCTTCTTGGGCATGGCTTGTTTGTACTTGAGCAGTTTTCTGGCTCGGCACTGACACTTCCCCCAGTTATGTCGGCTGGCATCCTGTGCTATACATTCCCTGGGGTCCAGTGATGCTGTCTCTCCTGGATGCGTTTTCTGCTCTTGCCGATCATATGTGGTCCTTCCGCAGGACTTCACCTGAGCCCATTTAAAGCATTTGCTGCATTCTTCCGTGTGTTATAGCTGTCTGTGTGCATGCCTCACTCCCCTCCTAAGCCAGTGTTTCGAGGATGGGGAAAGAATCCTCGTCCCTCTTTCTGCCTGTTAGTATCTAGCATTCAGGAGGGGCTTGATAAACACATGCTGAATGAACCGGTGAGCAAATGAACAAACACACAAACAGATCCTAAAATTCGCCTTTGGGCCACGTGGCTCAATTCGGTGATTTTAGAAAGTTGTGGATAATCATAAAAGGGAGTGAGGAGAGGTGACCTTCTAATCTTTACAACGGTGTTTTCAGGGCTGGGGGACCACAACAAGCATGGAACTCGTTCTCCATCGTCTTCCATGGGTGGCAGGAAGGGCCACCTGGGAGTTGCAGAGAATTACACACTGTGCCCACAGTGCCCTAGGACCCGGGTTCCGGTGTCTGCGGCTCCTGCTACTCACAGTCCTTCCATCCTAATTTAGTGGGTTTCTGGGAAATAATGTAAAACCATTTCTCTCAGCAATTAATTTTGAGTTGAGCAGATCCTTTCCAGAAAAAAAAAAAAAAGAAGAAAAGGATAAAAGTTTCAGCTAATTCCCCGATTCTTCGGTCTTATATTAGCATCCCTGAAAGCCTGAATTAGTGTGGTGGGGCTTACCTCAATCAATAGAGCTGCAGAGTTCATTTATCTTAAGTGACTTTGCTTTGGAGAGAGGTGCTGATGAGCAGAGGGGGTAGCGCCTCTCCTCTGGGAGGGACAAGGCTGGCTTTCCTCCTTTGCCACCCCTTGCCTTACACGAAGACCTTGACTCGTTAGGAATAAGACAGGAACTACATATCCCTGTGGCTATTGAAATCCCACATTCTTCTAATACGTTGTTTAGTTGCAAGCCACCTGTTATTAATTATGTCTGAGAATCACAAAGAACCAATGAAGAGTTCCTTGCCATTGCTCCTTTTTAAAAGCTTAAAATACCCAGCCCAGAAGGTTAAGATCACCCGCGATAGTTCCTTTGGTGAGAAAGAAACCTGGCGGTTGCTGCTTCCTGCGCATGAGCTTTCTCACCTTGGACGCTCACCTATCCTATATCTCTATTGCCTACCGACGACCTTGTTGAAATAGATGGTGTTTGTGTGTGCGGTGCTTACATTCATTTTCCCGTCTCTAATTTCACACGGGTGACTTAGTCTGAAATTTGCAGCTCAACCAGCATGGCTCAGTGAAGGACGCCTGCTGTGGAATATTAGTTTAAGATGTGTTACATTTGTTTATGCCGTGGAATATTTGCTTAATGATGCAAAGATGTGTTACTTTTTTTATGTTGCATTTGTTTAACTCTGTAAAGCTGCGTTACTTCGCCTGTCTAAAACACCTGATTGGTCTGATAAAGAGCTGAACGGCCAATAACTAGACAGGAGAGAGAACTAGGCGGGGCTGGCGGGCAGAGAGAAGAAAAAGGGAGGAGCAAGAAAAGGAGAGGAGAGGGCTGGAGAGATGGCTCAGTGGTTAAGAGCATTGCCTGCTCTTTCAAAGGTCCTGAGTTCAATTCCTGACAACCACATGGTGGCTCACAACCACCTGTAATGGAGTCTGGTGCCATCTTCTGGCCTGCAGACATACAGACAGAATATTGTATACATAATAAATAAATAACTACTTAAAAAAAAAAGGAGAGGAGGATGTCAGAAGGCAAACCACCCAGTCACGTGACTACGCAACCAGTCACAGAGTAAGAAGTAAAGAAAGGTATATAGAATAGAGAAAGGCAAAAGCCCGGAGTCAAAAGGATAATTTAAGAAGAGCTGGCTAGAAACAAGCCAAGCTAAGGCCAGGCATTCATAAGTAAGAGTAAGTCTCCATGTATTTACTTGGGAGCTGGGTGGCGGGTCCCCAAAGAGTTAAAAACAAAACTAAACTTAAAAAAAAAAAAAAANGACTGATTTCTAGGAGGTTCTACTGAGTATGTATATGAGTATGTATTTATTTCCAAGAGTTTAGTAACCAGCTTTTTACCAGGTTTGTCGTCTTTGGGTTCTAATTCTTGGTCTTTCTTTTTATTTTGAGTCAGGTTCTCACCATATAACTCTGGCTGTCTGGGAATTCACTATGTGGACCAGGCTAGCCTTGAACTCACAGAGACCTGCCTGCCTTTGCCCCCTAAGTGCTGGGACTAAAGGAGTATGCCACCACACCTGACCAAATTCCTGGCTTTACAACCCAACTATTGTTCCATAGCCCAGGAAGTCCCCGCAGAAATCTTTTTCAAGAACAATTGTACTACTTTTGTATTTCAGAGTATTAATAGGAAGGTAAGCATTGGGTTCTTTTCTCGAAAATGAGTGAGGGGTCCACTCTCCCGTGGTTGACTCTCACTCCCAGGCGTCCTGAGAGAGCTGTCGCCAGTTAAATCGGAAGGGCACACCTGGTATACGCACGCTTCAGGCGACTAGTGTGGCATGAGAGATGTATGGCTTCTGTCACTCTCTCGCACTGGCTGGAGAATGTAAGGGGTGACAGCTGAGTCAGGCGATCCGATCAATTAACACCTACAAGATTCTTCTAATGTTCCAAGTCCACCCTGCTCCATTTAAATAGCAAGGATTTGGTTAAAGCTATAAAAGACTTTTTTGGATAGATCATTAGAAGATGAAAATTAGGGATGATCTTTGGCTAAACATCACATCACAAAGCTGACACTTAAGCTGCTGACAGAATTTTTAGAAAATTCTCATTTAAGAGAACTATAAAATTGGGGCCGGTACCGGGCATTGGTGGTGCACACCCTTAATCCCAGCTCTTGGGAGGCAGAGGCCAGTGGATCTCTGAGAACTCGAGGCCAGCCTGGCCTACAAAGCGAGTTCCAGGACAGCCACGGCGGTTGCAAAGAGAAATCCTTTCTCAAGAAACTTTAAAAATAAATATATAAATAAATAAAGGCAGCTGGAGAGAAGGCTCAGTAGTTAAGAGCATTTGCTGCTCTTCCAGAGGACCGGGTTGGATTCCCAGTACTGCATGGTGACTCACAAACTGTCTGTAATTCCAGTTCCAGGGCCTCTGACACCCTCTTCTGGTTTCCATTGGGACCAGGCTCATATATGGTACACATGTGCACACACACACACACACACACACACACACACACACACATGCAGGCAAAGCACTCATACACATAAAATAAAAATAAACTATATATATATATACACACATATATAATTTGTATTGGCTTTTTCAAGACAGAGTTTCTGTGTGTAGTCCTGGCTGTCCTAGAACTCGCTCCGTAGATCAGGCTGGCCTTAAATTCAGAGGTCTGTGTGCCTCTGCCTCCTGAGTGCTGGGATTAAAGGTGTGCACTACCACCACCCAACATTGAAAAAAAATCTATTTTTTTAAGTTCTTTCATCTTTTTTCTTTCTTTCTTTTCATTGTTTTTATTGAGCTATATATTCTTCTCTGCTCCTCTCCCCTTCCCTTCAACCCTCTCCAATGGTCCCCATGCTCCCAAATTACTCAGGAGATCTTGTCTTTTTCTACTTCCCATGTAGATTAGATCCACGTATGTGTCTCATAGGGTTCTCTTTGTTGTCTAGGTTCACTGGGATTGTGAATTGTAGGCTGGTTTGAAAACATATTTTTAAAGAACTCTAAAAATGGAAGAAAGGCTACCAAAACCAAGCAAGCAAAACCAAAACTAACAACTCTCAAAATGTCAAATCTGAGGCTCAGGAGTTAAGAGAGGATAAGACTCTTACAGAGGGTCTGAGTTTGTTTCCCAGAGCTCACACGAGACTAAAAACCTGTAACTCCAGCTCCAGGAGATCAGGAGCCTCTGACCTCTTCAGCCACACCTCTGACCTCAGCCCTTGTAAGGCAGAGCCAGGTGAATCTGTGAGGCCAGCCTGGTCTGTGTAGAGAGTGCCAGGCTGGCCAGAGTTACATCGTGAGAACCTGTCTCAAAAAAAAAAAAAAAAAGGCAATTTATATTCAAAGAAATATGCCACCACTTATTAAACATACAGACGGGCATTTGAGAAGTACTCAGCACACTGTTATCCACTTTTCCTCTTCTAGAGTCATCTCACAACCTGTTGAAGGAAAGACAGGCCCACCAGAGCCAATCAGTGAAAGTGGCCTGCAGATCCCCGGTCCGGAGAATCGAGGAGACAGGTTACATCCGTCTGATCTTACAAGCATTTCCACTCTGTCTGCACACACGGGCATGCGTGTGTGCGTACACTTAAATGGAATATGTATATGCTTTCTCGTCTCATTTTTCCTATGGTCATGTAAACATTCTGTAATGTTCCAACTGTGCTCACTCCGTATATTTTGGTTCAGATTGAAACTCATTTGTTGAATACAAGCCTAAATGTGTTATCTGGTTTTATTTTGGGAAACAGGCTCTGCCTGCCGTCACCAACACTCTACCCCCATCTTCCCAACCAATTCCCTAGCACAGAATGTCTTTGTCAGGTTTAATAGCCTTCAGGTTTGACTTTTCTCTCCTGTCCTCCATTAATGATGTCTCTCTTTGCCACAGAAGCATACAATAAACTAGATATTGTAGGGTGCATCGATAGGGGAGATTTTTTTTTCTTGGCCCGGCTGGCCCTGAACATAAGCATCAAAGAGGCTTTTTGCCGCCGGTCACCATGTTGGAAGTACAGATTTTTTTCCCCACATAAGAACATTCCTAATCCCTTGTGAAATGTTATAAAGTGTTGTCTCGCTGTTGTTTTATGGAGGTGAGTTACCTAGGTGAATTACATAGTGCATGGAATCCACTCCTTAATATCTGCTTTTCATCGTTCAGTTCTCTAAACGTTTGCACACGTGAACGAATCCTGCAGCATCATTAGAAACTCATTTGCTAGCTCTTTCCACACAGTAGCTTGAAGCTCGGCATCCCAACCAGAGGGTATACAGTGGCCAAACTGAGTTTAGGTTTGTCCTGTGAGCTGCTTGGTTAGCCAATGTTCAGCGAGGGCCCGATATGTACCCATAACTATGCTGGCTTCTGGGAATTACTACAGAGATGAAAGTTAGACCTTCAAGGAACTCGGCTTTCAGGGCAGAAATATGAGACAGAAGCCACACGAGCGGGGGCACTCTCAAGTGATGACACATGGCTGATTTATCTGTGGCCTCCATTACCTCTTTTGATGTCTATACATCGAAGGCCCGTGGTCTGCTGAGCCACCTCTGCTAGGAATAGGCTACCCTGGGACACCTGCCCTCTGCAGGAGCTGCCTGCTCACCAAGAGTCCATGTTTACAAACTATCTGCCCTGGTTCTTCACATTAGTATAGCTATATGATTCAATTAAATGTACTGAAATAATGAAACAGAGATGCAAAACAGAAACCATGTCTATAGCTCTAAGTATGAGACAGGCATTTAGAGTGAATTACTAAAAGTTTAGCATGGTGGAGCAGTGGCCAAGACAGCACTTGCTATGGCAGGGCAGTGGTGGTGCACGCCTTTAATCCCAGCACTCGGGAGGCAGAGGCAGGTGGATCTCTGTGAGTTTGAGACCAGCCTGGTCTACAGAGCTAGTTCCAGGGCAGGCTCCAAAGCCACAGAGAAACCCTGTCTCGAAAAACCAAAAAAA